>NC_135579.1:85950829-86257560 GCF_965152235.1 Eretmochelys imbricata | reverse complement strand
TTTCCATTAGAGAATGTAGTTCTGTCAAAATCTCAATGTGTTGTGAAATCACATCAATTTTATGAAATGTCATTTTGGAGAAAAAGAGATCCAATCATTTTGACATTTTCTGAACAAAGACTTTTAGAAAAAACCTGTTCATTTCCATTTTTAATTTTGTACTATGTATTCTAATAAAATAAAATTGCAATCCAAACAAAATGTTTTTGTCAAACTGTAGCAGCAGGATCATCTTGAGAACCCTCCCCAGCTCTATGGTTTGTGGCAGTGACCGTGGAAGGCACCATTGGAGGACAGCTCTTGTGCTGACTGTCAATTAGAACATAAGCCTGTGTTAATCATATTGTCTACTTTAATTAAAAAAATGTGATGTACACAAAACAAATTATGTTGTGGGGGAGAATTTTCTTTTGCAGAGAATTTCAAAAATGTTCAGATTTTGTTCATAATTAGGGCCCTACCAAATTCACGGCTGTGAAAAAACGTCACGGACTGGGAAATCTGGTCTCTACCATGAAATCTGGTCTTGTGTGTGCACTTTTACCCTTTACTATACAGATTTCACGGGGAAACCAACGTTTCTCAAACTGGGGGTCCCAACCCAAAAAGGAGTTGCAAGGGGGTTACAAAGTTATTGTAGTGGGAGGGGGGTCGTATTATTGCCACCCTTACTTTTGCACTGCCTTGAGATCTGGCACCCCATCCCATCCTTACTTCTGTGCTGCTGCCTTGAGAGATGGACCCTCAGCCAGCAGCCACCACGCTCCAGATCTCAAGGCAGTGCAGAAGTAAGGGTGGCACTGCCTTCTGAGCTGGGCTCCTGGCCAGCACCTGCCACTCTCCGGCCGCCCAGCTCTGAAGGCAGGGACTCCGCCAACGGCAGCACAGAAGTAAGGGTGGCAATACCACGACCACCCTACAAAAACTTTGCAACCCCCTGCAACTACCCCTTTTTGTGTCAGGACCCCCTACAATTACAACACCGTGAAATTTCACATTTAAATATCTGAAATAATGGAAATTATTATTTTAAAAATCCTATGACCATGACATTGATCAAAATGCACCATGAATTTGGTAGGGCCCTATTCATAACAGTAAACACATTCTGAATTCTCAAAATCCTGTGCAAAATAGGATCTCCACACAGGTCTATTATGTGATCATGAATAAGCAAGGAAAGTGCTCTGTAAGACAGTCTATTAAGCTGCAGTCTTCATCGCAAACATGCGAGAAACCTTGCTATGACTTACAGGGACTAGCTCTGACAACAAACATACAAAAAAAAATATCACAAAACTGATAATGGAAAGAAAGCCATAAAGGACACATTTATAGTAAAGCACACTGAAAGTTACCAGTCACATTATTTTAATGAAAATATGTTGTGCTATTGAGATGGTTTGGAATTCTTATATCTACCAGTTAAACCCTGTAGCAGCAACAGTGCTGGAACACAGGCAGCAGAGAGATGTTGCTCCCTCTTTTTCAGCCTCTGCAAAGGCAATTGGAGCAGCAGTTCTGCAGAGTAGCCTCTTAAATCAGTTGTCTTAAACCAGAAGACGTGCCGAGCTGCTATGCAGCGTCTCATCCAAGATATTCTTTTGAAATCTGGGCTCTGTTCCTTGTCAGTTAGAAGAGCACAGGTAAATTTAGGTTCTTGATTTTCAAGCCTACTATCTACAACAATTATGGGGTAGGTTTGCACAGCATGCTGTTATCAATAAAATGTTAGTCATGTGTGGGTGCATGAAAACATTTTCTTTACCATATGGTGTACTAAGGAAATAATTGTCAAATGACAGACGCTCACTAATATTGATGCCAAATACATTTATAATACCGTCAACTTGTTAACGGCCTACATTTTCCTATTTTTAAGATACACAAATTAATATAGTTTGAAAACATCTAGAACAAGCCTCAGATTGGAGGCTTTTAAGAAGAAAATATATTCCAAATACAAGGATAAATTATTATTTTTTCTATCACAAACAGTAGTGATTTGGATCACACTGAAAACAGGCAAAGGGCATAGGTTCATACCTGCATAAACCCATCATTTATCTATTTAAAATTAAATGGTAACATACAGGAGTTTTCAGTTACCAATATGAAATATCTCTTCTTGGGGCTGCTATTTCCTTCGGAACTGACATCTTCAGTATCCAGAGCAGAAATGGAATTTTGGTTTTGTGGAGAAGCAATTCTAATGAGTACTACAACTCTTCAAGCTTGAAGACTAAAAAGTGAAGCCACTTCTTAGTAGGGATACAATAGCTTTTAGAAATAGACAACACTAAAAAAACCTTTTAACTGCAAGAATATTTTGTCTTTCAAATTTTCTTGCCGATTGGTAGAAGGTAGCTCTATCAAAAGTTAGATCTGAAGTGAAGATAGTTTCAGAATGAATACTGAAAATGATTATGGTACTTTAGAATGCCATTAACCAGATTTTACATCTGTAACTTTCATGTACTTTGAGAAGCTATGGATTATGCTCAAGCACTATTTTAAGTATAACAGCAGCAGCAACAGCAAGTATTTGCTTCCTAGATATTTTTTAGTCAGTAGATGCACAATTATTATTACTAAATAGATCAGAATTTAAACTCACATTTGGTGTTTGATACATTCATACTTTACAATTATTTGTAATCTGAACCCAGACCCATATTATTTTACTGCAGAAGGTTTTATGAGTAACTTGGGCAAGATAGGACCTGTTATCTCACAAGCACCTCATGAGAGCTCATCCCTTCTAGATCCTTGAATGGAAAGGGCCCCCTCTATGTAAGGATCTTCCCAACATTTGCACAGGTGCCTGTACAGCATCATCCCAACCTCATGGAGACCCTGTGGAGAGAGGTCCCACAGGGTGATGAAATGAAGACTGGGTGAGCTAAGCAGGAGGAACCAGAACCAAAGAGGAACCAGAACCAGAACCAAAGAGGGGAAAGCCCATGTCAAGGAGCTGGTGTCAAGGGAAGAGGCCTCTGATGGGGTTGTTCTGTTCCCCACAAATCCCTGGAGGTCTATGAGGTTTGGGAGTGGAGTCTATTTTCTAGGAGAAGAACCACCACTGCCCCACAGAGGAGAACTTGGTAGTGTGACACTGTTTTATTGATTAAAAGGTAATAGTGGAGTTCCATTAATTACATTAGGAAAAGAAACTGTACTTGGGACCCAAGTCTCCCAGATTTAAATCAGAGAGGGTATGTGGATAATTACATATTCTGGGTATTTGCGTGCCTAGACACGTAATACCAGAGATGGGACCAAATCATAGGGTTTGAATGTTCAAGTTCAAGGTAGTTCAGATCTGGGGTTCTAATTCAGATCCATCTCTAAAGATTACTAAGGGCCCAAATTGGAAGACACGTCACCCATTGTACCACTTAATACCGTGAGTAGTCTTATTGATTTGTAGCCTCAACGTAAGAGAGATTTCAGAGTAACAGCCGTGTTAGTCTGTATTCGCAAAAAGAAAAGGAGTACTTGTGGCGCCTTAGAGACTAACCAATTTATTTGAGCATAAGCTTTCGTGAGCTACAGCTCACTTCATCAGATGCATACTGTGGAAAATACAGAAGATGTTTGTTTTTATACACATAAATCATGACCTTGATTATCATACACATTGTAAGGAGAGTGATCACTTTACATAAGCTATTACCAGCAGGAGAGTGGAGTGCGGGGAGAGAAAACCTTCTGTAGTGATGAACACCCATTTTTTCATGATTTGCGTGTATAAAAACAAACATCTTCTGTATTTTCCACAGTATGCATCCGATGAAGTGAGCTGTAGCTCACGAAAGCTTATGCTCAAATAAATTGGTTAGTCTCTAAGGCGCCACAAGTACTCCTTTTCTTTTAACGTAAGAGAGAGTGAGCTAGTCCAGAATCAGAGGATGTTGAATATTTACTTTGTGAAAAGTACATAAAATCAATAGCAACATTGTCCTTTCGTTGCCTTGGAATGAGTTAGAATCATAGAATATCAGGGTTGGAAGGGACCTCAGGAGGTCATCTAGTCCAACCCCCTGCTCAAAGCAGGACCAATCCCCAACTAAATCATCCCAGCCAGGGCTTTGTCAAGCCTGACCTTAAAAATATCTAAGGCAGGAGATTCCACCACCTCCCTAGGTAATGCATTCCAGTGTTTCACCACCCTCCTAGTGAAAAAGTTTTTCCTAATATCCAACCTAAACCTCCCCCACCGTAACTTGAGACCATTACTCCTTGCTCTGTCATCAGCTACTACTGAGAACAATCTAGATCCATCCTCTTTGGAACTCCCTTTCAGGTAGTTGAAAGCAGCTATCAGATCCCCACTCATTCTTCTCTTCCACAGACTAAACAATCCCAGTTCCCTCAGCCTCTCCTCATAAGTCATGTGTTCCAGTCCCCTAATCATTTTTGTTGCCCTCCGCTGGACGCTTTCCAATTTTTCCACATCCTTCTTTTAGTGTGAGGCCCAAAACTGGACACAGTACTCCAGATGAGGCCTCACCAATGTCGAATAGAGGGGAACGATCATGTCCCTTGATGTGCTGGCAATGCCCCTACGTATACATCCCAAAATGCCATTGGCCTTCTTGGCAACAAGGGCACACTGTTGACTCATATCCAGCTTCTCGTCCACTGTAACCCCTAGGTCCTTTTCTGCAGAACTGCTGCCGAGCCATTCGGTCCCAAATTCTGTAGCGGTGCATGGGATTCTTCCGTTCTAAGTGCAGGACTCTGCACTTGTCCTTGTTGAACCTCATCAGATTTCTTTTGGCCCAATCCTCTAATTTGTCGAGGGCCCTCTGTATCCTATCCCTACTCCCCAGCGTATCTACCTCTCCTCCCAGTTTAGTGTCACCTGCAAACTTGCTGAGGGTGCAATCCACGCCATCCTCCAGATCATTTATGAAGATATTGAACAAAACCGTCCCGAGGACCGACCCTTGGGGCACTCCACTTGATACCGGCTGCCAACTAGACATGGAGCCATTGATCACTACCCATTGAGCCTGACAATCTAGCCAGCTTTCTATCTACCTTATCGTCCATTCATCATGCCCATACTTCTTTAACTTGCTGGCAAGAATACTGTGGGAGACCATGTCAAAAGCTTTGCTAAAGTCAAGGAACAACACGTTCCTTGGATAGCTTAAATCATTTTGTTCACCCCAGAAAACAGAGAGATATTTCTGTTTCTAAATCAATTTGGATATACAGAGGGCTCCTGCCCCTTTATGAACATTGACTTTTGTATATTATGCTATAGCTTTGTTCATACTAGTTATTTTTTCCAGTTTTATTAAACTCGTTGCAGGTTTCTTGTCTAAAATAGTTGACTTCCTGCTGAGTATTCTTTAAAAATCACATTAAAAATTATTGTAAACAATTTAAAGAAACATTCATGTTCCTGTTCAAAAAAAGAAATAATCCATCATAAAAACTGAATATCTTCCTTTTGCTACCTGAAAGCTCACTTCCATGCAGAGTAGTTGCCATTATAACATCAATATCTGCCAATGCCTGGGTCCTCAACCGGGGGATCCTGACCCCCTAATTGGGTTGCAAGCAGGCTTCAGGGGGTCAGAACCACCATTTATTTCTTTATGACTTGCTGGAAGGGAAGTTCCAAAACTATTTTCTGTTGTAATATGGAGTCACAGTATTGCAAGGTTGAAAAACACTGTGCTAACAGTTATCACCATTATTTCCTGTTTTAAGCATCAGAAGGAAATTAGTATTTCATATTATTTACCTACAACATTCAAACTGTGTACTGATTAAAATGGTAGTCAATACAGCGTCAGCAATATGTGACCTATATATCATAAAATAATATGGTGGGAGTCACCAGATGGTGCTGTCATACATAGTCTTACAATTATTATTATTCACATGCGAGCAGTGTAAGGTCTTGGAAGAAATACTTGTACTGTTGTTACTTTTGTAATGCTTGTTCTTTCTAAGGTAGAGTTGGAAAAAAGGAAAAGTTTTTTGTGAGACTTTATGCTAATTAGAGAGAGTAAGGCAAACAGCAGAATTGCTCCCTGGGAATCAGGCATTGGTATTTTGGCTGAGATTCCTGAAAAAGGGGACTGCCAGTGTCCCTGTTAGAGCACTTCTACACTTCTCAAGAACTGTTGTATATAATGTACGTTTAAAAAGTGACTAAGAAGACACTAGCACTCTGTGTCAACGATTTCTAGAACTGATTAGGAATTTTCTGAAACATTTTTTTGTCAGAAAATATAGATGCAGCTGATGACATGACAAAAAACTGACCCTTCTTTCTCAAAATTGAAATTCTTTAGAAAAAAAATCAGAAATTGTTAAAAACATCCGTTTTGACATTTTTGATTTTTTTTTCAATTCAAAACAGGTTTTTGTTTTGAAGTTTTAGTACATTTATACTAAACAAAAAAGTTAAAATAAGAAAGTCAAAAATCAAAACAAAACATTGGGAAATTACTGAAGTAAAACATTTCGACTGACCTGATCCAAACAAAATGTTCAGATTGTTGGTTTGCAAAAAAATAAGATTTTGATTTTTAATCTCAGTTCAAAATGGGGAAAAAAAATCTGAACTCTCAAAAGCTCTTGTGGAATGGGAAATCCATTTTCCACCCAGCTCTACTGTTATTACCCCAATGAGAAACCAACCGTGCAAGGCCATGAAAAAGCTGCTACCACTCAGCAGTAAGGCAACAGTATATATTCTATTCAGGAAGCTGCATAATAGATGATAAATCCCCAAGGCAGAAACCTTAGTTTAATTCATAGCAGTAAATTGCCATGCACAACTGTGCCACTTCATCTGTAATAAACAAACCAACAAACAAACATTAAAGCAATAAATGTGTTCTTTTCTGGGTTTAAACAAGGAAAATCAGTTGTAATTTGGTCCTGAGGAAGCTGGGCAACGTTCATGGTGGGGGTCCATTTTTGTTGAACGGTGGAGTCTAACTTTCTTTCCTTTGAAATGTTCAGGTGAATAATACTTGAAATGTAAATTTTAATTTAAGTAGTTTAATTCAATACAACTGGAGTTAAAACTGCAGTCACCCTTTCAAAATAGATTATGGTTGCTCTATTGCCACCCAATATTAAGTAAAAAAAACCAACCAAACAAAAAATCCAACGGTGAAATAAAAACAGCTGAAATAACAGAAGCTGTGTTCTTATTGTAAATATCACATTGTGTGTTTAAAAAATGATTTCACTTCTGACATACAAAATTGGATGCAGTTAACCAACCCCAGCAGTTAAAACTTTAGAGGGAATGGATGAGAAAACTGGAGAAGGAAGAGAAAACACTTAAATATATGCAGACCTATGAAGTCAGTAAGAGACAAGAAATCAGAAAAGCTGCAATACTAAGATCTGCTGCATTCCAAAAGAATACAAGTACAGGAGATTTACGGCAGGCAGATGTGGAGACAGAGAAGGGGACAATATTGATGTTGTGATCAAAATGTTTGAGTAGTCTCGTACTCTGCAGAAAAATATGTTTGAGTGCCACACATTCAACATTTACAAAAGGTCATGTACAGTCCTTGATCTGCACCCATAACTCCTGTTGACATAAATGGGAGTTGTACCATATATCCAAGGTACTATATGACCACAACAGCACATAAAACATTTGACAAATTTATAAGAGATCTGATACCTTCCCAAAAAACTAATATGAAAACCTCATAGAGAGTATAATTCTGTGATGATAAAAAAAGAAAATTGACTATAAATGCTGAGACAAGACACTGATTATTGTAGATGCCTGAAGTCTAATTCAACAAAAGACTTTAAATGGAAAGAAAGATTATCAAGTACACTGTGTATGATAACAGGGACCGTATAAACACCACAGTGCATGGGAGCGCTTGTCAAAGATTAAACAGCGTGCTATGTTAAAGAGAATTCCATTTCTGACCACATAAACAAGTCTTTGAATACAGGTTGTGAGGCAGATAGGCCTGCATATAAAATTTGAATCCTGTAATAGGGAGGCTTGTCCTTATGGGCCGAGGGCTGGTCAGCCCTGAGTAGAAAGGAGCCACACCTGGATTGGATCAGGTGGCTCACTATACAAGCAGCAGGAAGCTGCAGTGAAGAAGGGTTGTGAGAGTTGCTGAGACTTCCAGAGACACAAGGCCTGGCAGTGAGCTGTGGAAAAGAGACCCCTGAGGACAGTGCTTAAGATCAGCAGGGGAATTGTTATGTTGTTGTTTTCAGTTTTGCTTTGCTGTATTGGGAAAAGAAAAGAGAAAAGCCTGGTCAGGAAGGCCTTTGAGACTTTTTGGTGGAAAAGTTATTAGCAAGGCACTGCAGAGGCATCCCTGACCACAAACAGGTGCACAGGAGGTGACTGATCCTCCTATAAACCCCCAAAGTTGTGTGTGTTTAAAAAACAAATTCTGATCAAAGTTGAACTGCCAAATACCAAAATATAAAGGGAAAGTTAAAAGCATCTCTCTCTAAAATATGAACTGCCCCTCTATATGCATGGCTGAGTGAATATGATTTGTGGGATTTTTCCTAGTTCCAATTTCTTGCTAGCGTTGCATTTTATTGCAAATTACGTTTGAGTCAGGACTTTACCAGGGTTGAGATAATGTCTATGGCCTGACTCTTGACCTCAACTGTATCAAAATACCTATGGAGCTGCTCACTGACCAGATATATTTTTGAATAAATGGATTTTCTAAAACCAGAGTTACTGGATTAAGGAGGTTCTTTGTTTGCATGAAGGTGACCTATCAAGACCCTACTGGGTGATGCCAGTGACCTCTAAAGGAGAGTACTCCATTTTAATTCACCAAAAAGCTCCTTAGAGGAGCTCAGAAGGGGAAGAACCAGTTAGGCCATCTTCAAAACCTGAAGTAAGGGAAGAAGCCTTGCTGCTCACTTCAGGTTTGCTTGCTTGCAGTAACTGCTGCTGCGGCTGTTGGCCTCTGCATGAGCAATATCACCGTGGATGACAAAGAGGCCTATGTTTCCTCTGCCTTCCTACTTGAGGAGTAGGAATTCAGTAGCATGCAACGTCTAAGGTTCAATATATACCAGCAAGTCCGTCATTGTTAAATATCAGCATCAACAAGACCACTCACTGATCTTTACAACCACATGCCAGCTTCCTGAAACCAAATGAAACCACAAGAGTTGTGACAAACATCCTGCTTAAGTATTAACCTTTTGAGTTTTGTTTTCCAATTTTTCTTATTAATGGGATACCTCTTCCTGAGCATTCTTGAATTTGTTTTAACTTCAGAAGAGGGCTGGTATTAAGAGTGTGTTGTTAGAACCCACAGAATCTATTTGCGAAACGCACCTATGGAATAGTTCCTCTAATACCTTGCTGCCTAAAAGGAAAGTTGAATGTATTTCCTAGATTAGGAGTTGCATATTTAATCTTGAGAAATCATGTTATTTTCACCTACATTTGTCATTTGAATGTTAAATGTAACAAACTGCATCCTCCCAAATTGTATTGGAATATTTCATGGTAATCCTTTGTTGCGGGAGAAGGGATTGGGGGATAGGCAGCCTGCCCAAATTATGTTTTAAATGGTATCAGAGCTTCAGTCTCAACAGTAGCTTCAATTGTGGAGTGATTTGACTCTCCCTGTATCAGCTATTTAGCTGGGACTGAAATATATTGATTGGTATATACCCTATTACTTTTTGGTCTGATGTCTAAATAGACTGCTGCCTTCCTAAATTACTACATAGAATTTAAGGAGTTGTTGGTTTATTTGATAGGACAAGCAGCCTGAACCTTGTTTTATGATTTAATAGTAACCCACTTTGTTTTAATTTTAAGCTTTTGCTTAGTTATGTAGTTAATAAAAATATACAAAATTGGAAACTTATGTGGCCTGTGCATTTTCCTCCCCAGATGTCCAAGTCTCAGCCCTGGTCTACACTGGGGGATGGGGGGGAGGAATCAATCTACGTTACGCAATTTCAGCTATGTGAATAACGTAACTTAAGTCAACGTACTTAGATTGACTTACCACGGGGTCTTCACCGTGGTGAGTCGACTGCTGCCACTTCCCCGTCGACTCCACCTGCGTCTTTCGCAGAGCTGGAGTACAGGAGTCGACGGGAGAGTGCTTGGGGATCGATTTATTGCATCTAGACTAGACGTGATAAATCAATCCCCACTGGATCAATTTCTGCCCACCGATCTGGCAGGTAGTGTAGACATGCCCTCAAATATGAGAATCACCAGAGTAAGTGAGAGGCAGCTCTGTGACTCATGGGGTGAGGATATATAGACCTTTGCTATAGCCGTCCTGTAACTGGTGCCTGAACTGGCACACTGTTGGTTTTTGAGGGGAAGTTGACTTTTATGTAATGATTATTTCTTTTGATACGCAACATAGGTTCCAGAACCTTTGATGGGCTGGTGTGATGGATGTGAGTTGGTCAACCTAAAGGCTGACCAGTTCCCCATAATCAGTTTATATGTCTCAAATAAAAATGTATGTGCTCAATTTGGACTCAAATGCAAATATTACAAGAAAAAAAAATCACATGAATGAATTGCTGTGGAAATGAACTCGCTTTGGATGTGCTCAATTCCATTTTGTGGTTGTGTACCACAGGCATTTGAGCAATCGAGTTTTACAAGATATACACTCCTTGGTAGAAAATGAATTAAAAAAAAAAGCCAGATGTTCCATGTGCAAAAACCATATCTTAATCTGGATATTGAAGTATTTGCATTAGAAATGCTTGAACATTATAATTCAGTAGGGAAAGGAAATACATATAATATATTTAACCAATCACAACTAAGCAACATAACTCATTTTGAATATTCATACTCCATCCATAGTGTAACAATTTTTAAAAGACACTATTTGTCAAATTCAAATAATGAATAAAAGAGGAGGAAACTGCAATCTGTGTGTGGATATTAGGCAAGTAAAATAAGTTTAATTCATCACATACATTTATGTTGCCAAAGTCACTTAACTGTAATTTCCAGTACATAAATTTGATATACACATTCATAATGGTTCAAACAGTTACTGTCAGACATTCTGTTCTAGTGTAAAAGGGAGTAACACCATGAAGTTAATGTAGTTGCACCAATTTAGCACAGAGGTTGAATTTTATACAGAAGCACTCCACATAAATTTGTAGATAATCATTTCTAAGTAATTCAACAAAACGCACAGATCAGTAAAGCCAACCAATAAAACTTCTTCATATGCAAGAGCAAGAAACACCACATTTATATAAACAGGAAATCAGAACAAAGATTAAAAAGTTTTGAGCAAAATCCTATAATTCTACATAGTGCAAATCCCCACTGGTTCAATGGGAATTTATAGATTCCTAGATTAAGGTCAGAGAGTCATTAAGATAATCCAGTCTGGCCAGAGAATCTCACCCAGCAATTTCTGCATCGAGCACATTAGTTCTATGGTCTGTGTTATACAGGAGGTCAGACTAGCTAATTACAGTGGTCCTTCTGGTCTTGGAATCTATGAAACTTCTGTTTGAGTTATAGCATTTTTAAAAATGCCCAGTCTTGGTTTTAAGTGATGGAAAATCCACTACATCTGGAGGTAAGTTGTTCCAATGTGAAAATTATTAGCTGTCTAAAATTGGCAATTTTTCTAATCTGAATTCCCCTAGCTGCATCTTTCCACCACTAGATTTTGTAATGCCTTTGTTGGCTAGATGAAAGAGCTCTTGACTATCAGAATCTCTTTCCCCAAGTAGGTGCTCATAGACCATGATGAAGTCACCTATTAACCTATTCTTCTGTAAATCTCTAATTATAAAGCATGTTTAAGATTTCAAATCACTCTTGTATTTCTCTTCTAGACCCTTTCCAATGTTTCTACTTTTTTTTTTAATAGAGACACCAGAACTAATCACAGTATTTCAGTAATAGTTTCACTAATGCCATATACGGAGGTAATACAACCTCCCTTCTCTTACTTCATCTTCACCTGCTTATACATTCGAGGATTGGATTAACCCTTGTAGAGCTGCAGCATCACACGGGGGTACATTTTCAGTTGGTTATCTTCCATGATCCCTAAATCCTGTTCAGTGTCACTATATTTCCTCCAACTTGTGAGACCAACATTCTTTGTTCCTAGATTTATGAACTTTATTAAAATGCATCTTGTACTGATGAACCCACTTTACCAAGCAATCCACATCAATCTGTACAACTGACCTGTTTCCATCATTATTTACCAGTCCACCAATTCGTGTCACCTGCAGAATTTACCAGCAGTTTAGTCTGCATAAAAAAGTGTCCCAAATCATGATGAATTGAATGCATTAGCTCACATTTTTGTTAATCTGAGAAATAAGTGACCGAAAACTGGCCAAAATTAAATCAGAGACAAAGATGAAACATTTAAAGCCTGAAATGGTAATGTAAAAAGTTTGGCCTGCAGGCAAAAAGGTATTCCACTTTCTACAGGAATAAGCATGAGCTGGATAGATTGAATGTTTGAGACTGAAAGAATGATGATAAAGCATGAAAAACTGTGTGTCATTTAACCATCATCAATTTTAGAATAAAGGAGAAATTAAAACACTTGGAATGAGAGATGATGTTATGGTCATATGCACAGAATCTGGAGAGGTAGAAATAATTATATGTAAATTTGACAAGTGTCAGCTGCATTGAAGTCTTCAACAGAACTAGATACTCATAACTTATGAAATTCCACATTGCCCATGGCAAAATCTGGGGACAGACTTGCTCATTTCATTTGTGAGCATTTACTCATAGTAGTTTGAAATAACACCTCTACACCAAAAGTAATACTGTGATCATTCACACACAGAAGAAACATTTCCAGTAGCCATGGTGTACCTGAAATAATGAAATCAGTCAATGGATCGTAATGTATTAGTGAGGGACTCTAAAGATGCTTGTAAGTGGGAATTCAAATGTGAAGCAGCGTATTGCTAAGAAATCCACAAGCAAATACTGTCTGAGAATACAGTTCAAATAAATCAAAGTCTGCTGGAAAAGGCAAGACCCAAAGGAGGTGATGATTCGTACCTAGTTTCTTAGACTATAAAATAATTCCTATAGGCATGTGCATTTTACCACATTATGTGCAGATAAACAAGCAATTTAAATCTAAACTAACTAACTGTTTCAAAGCAGATGCCAAAAGACCTCCTTCCACTTGAAAAAATCAGATCAAATGAAATCAAGAGAAAACAAAACCAAATACAGCATTGTAGCAAATCTGCAGAAGTTATATATAGCTGAGTCTGTTCATGAACCAAGTCAGTCAGATGGCAAAAAGAAATCTATTACTCTTAATCACATAAAACATTCTGCATTAATGCATAATTGAAACACCCAAAAAGTAAAATACTCAGCTGCAATAATCATCTGATAGAACAGGAGAAGTAGTAAAACAGAATACAAGACTTTTGGGACACAGGATGTTAGATGCAAAAATATCAACAAGTAGCAACAAGTAACTACATCCAAGCTACTGAATATTGTTAATATAAAGACTACTTAACTGATCAAACCAAAGAATCAGCCACAGGTTTTGACAACATACACAGTATCCAAAGGAAGCGTTAACTATAAATCTGTGGTACGAAGGCTAAGGAAAAGAATAAATACAATAACCTCAGAGTGGGTGAAATAAAAAGCCACAATAATCCTCTCCCCTGCTAAGAGAATTTAGTAATCTAACTTGAACTCCCAAGGGAAAGAAAAAGTCTGTTTGTTATAATATCTGACAGAGCTATCGGTGGTACATTTATATAGCAAAGGACTTATGACTGGGATTTCTTTTCATACTGCAGTTTTAATTAAAGCATGCTCTGATTTTGCATTTCCAGTACTGTACTAAGAAAAAAATTGCTACACATATATTCTTGGGGTTTATTTATTTTTTAAAAAAATTAAAAATTGAATGTAGTGTTATAAAACATAGAATCATAGAATATCAGGGTTGGAAGGGACCCCTGGAGGTCATCTAGTCCAACCCCCTGCTCGAAGCAGGACCAATTACCAGTTAAATCATCCCAGCCAGGGCTTTGTCAAGCCTGACCTTAAAAACCTCTAAGGAAGGAGATTCTACCACCTCCCTAGGTAACGCATTCCAGTGTTTCACCACCCTCTTAGTGAAAAAGTTTTTCCTAATATCCAATCTAAACCTCCCCCACTGCAACTTGAGACCATTACTCCTCGTTCTGTCATCTGCTACCATTGAGAACAGTCTAGAGCCATCCTCTTTGGAACCCCCTTTCAGGTAGTTGAAAGCAGCTATCAAATCCCCCCTCATTCTTCTCTTCTGCAGGCTAAACAATCCCAGCTCCCTCAGCCTCTCCTCATAAGTCATGTGTTCTAGACCCCTAATCATTTTTGTTGCCCTTCGCTGGACTCTCTCCAATTTATCCACATCCTTCTTTTAGTGTAGGGCCCAAAACTGGACACAGTACTCCAGATGAGGCCTCACCAATGTCGAATAGAGGGGGAACGATCACGTCCCTCGATCTGCTCGCTATGCCCCTTCTTATACATCCCAAAATGCCATTGGCCTTCTTGGCAACAAGGGCACACTGCTGACTCATATCCAGCTTCTCGTCCACTGTCACCCCTAGGTCCTTTTCCGCAGAACCGCTGCCTAGCCATTTGGTCCCTAGCCTGTAGCGGTGCATTGGATTCTTCCGTCCTAAGTGCAGGACCCTGCACTTATCCTTATTGAACCTCATCAGATTTCTTTTGGCCCAATCCTCCAATTTGTCTAGGTCCTTCTGTATCCTATCCCTCCCCTCCAGCGTATCTACCACTCCTCCCAGTTTAGTATCATCCGCAAATTTGCTGAGAGTGCAAACCACACCATCCTCCAGATCATTTATGAAGATATTGAACAAAACCGGCCCCAGGACCGACCCTTGGGGCACTCCACTTGATACCGGCTGCCAACTAGACATGGAGCCATTGATCACTACCCGTTGAGCCCGACAATCTAGCCAGCTTTCTACCCACCTTATAGTGCATTCATCCAGCCCATACTTCCTTAACTTGCTGACAAGAATACTGTGGGAGACTGTGTCAAAAGCTTTGCTAAAGTCAAGAAACAATACATCCACTGCTTTCCCTTCATCCACAAAACCAGTAATCTCATCATAAAAGGCAATTAGATTAGTCAGGCATGACCTTCCCTTGGTGAATCCATGCTGGCTGTTCCTGATCACTTTCCTCTCATGCAAGTGCATCAGGATTGATTCTTTGAGGACCTGCTCCATGATTTTTCCAGGGACTGAGGTGAGGCTGACTGGCCTGTAGTTCCCAGGATCCTCCTCCTTCCCTTTTTTAAAGATTGTCACAAAACATGCTAGACTGACAGCTGAGGAATGGACCCCTCCATTTCCGTGCAAAAAAGGTCCAATACATGATCCCCATCACCAGGCCTCTGCTCTGCTGGGAACAGACTACTACTCTTGGGAGTCTTCAGTCTACATACCACATACTGAATATATAATCAGAGGGGAAAGTTTGTAATGTAGCAAAGGGTAAAATATTTCCTTTGGAAAAATTATTAGAAAAACAGGTTATTGTATGATGCACATCTTCTCTTTGTTAGAACAATGTTCCAGAATATTAATAATATGGTACTATAGGGTCTAATTCTAAACTGGTATAAATTGGTACTGCTCACTGACGTCAGTGAAGTTCCAGTAATTTCAGTGGAGAGCTATGCTAATTTACACCAGATGAGGAACTAGCCCATAATCTTTTAAGCTTTTCCCATGGCTAGTATACATATACACTATCCTTCTAAACCAGTGGTTCCCAAACTTATTCTGCCACTTGTGCAGGAAAAGCCCCTGGCGGGCCGGGCCAGTTTGTTTACCTGCCGCATCCACAGGTTCAGCCGATCGTGGCTCCCAGTGGCTGCAGTTCGCTGCTCCAGGCCAATGGGAGCTGCTGGAAGCGGTGGCCAGTACGTCCCTCGGCTTGTGCTGCTTTCAGCAGCTGCCATTGGCTCGGAGCATCGAACCGTGGCCACTGGGAGCTGCGATCGGCTGAACTTGCGGACACGGCAGGTCAACAAACTGGCCCGGCCCGCCAGGGGCTTTCCCTGCACAAGCAGCGGGACAAGTTTAGGAACCGCTGTTCTAAACCTATTATTATTCTCTTCTGCCTTGGAAAGGCAATAAAAAGTTAATATTTTACTTTGTAAGCCAGTAACAGAATACTTACCCTAGCAGCGTTCTCTGGTAGCAGTGGTCCTCTTTTAAGATACAGCATGTGAAATGGAGGATAGGGGTCACTCTGGATCCAGAAACTGATTTTTACTTTTTGTCTTGGGGTTAACCATTCCCTGCCATCCATTTTGAGATGCTGATTAATTTCTTAACCTCCTCAGTGTAACTTTGGCCAAGGAGGTGAGAGCTGAACAATCTGAAGAGAAGAAATGTAGTGGTGTGGAGATAGCTTTATAAATCCTACCAATCTGAGTTATCTGATCTGCTCAGGCAATGATCATCCAGCAAAAGGTCTGACATTCTTGCACACTTTGCCCAAGATCATTTCCCCCCCTGCACAGGGATCTAGAAATACTAGCCCATTCATTTGTTTTTCTTTTCAAGTCCTATATAATCAACATGCCCAGAAAGGGGACCACTGCTTGCTACCTTCCCCTGGACTACAAGCAGTACACAGCCCTGCTCCTCACAGTCTTGGAGTTTCCTCTCTTTCTGTTAGGAATTGTTCACTTTCTAATATCCAGAAAAACAAATGCTTCTTCCAAATTAGGTGTATGAGATAGTTGTGTGTCTGCTGGCCATAATGCTCCTCAGTCACTTGTCAGAGTATGTATCAAGTTGTGAAAAATGGCAACTGAAAGTCTTCATTCAGTGGCTCCTCTCCACTGTAGTGGTGCCTCGAAGTTGCACTCCAAGTGCTAGTGATCCAGCTATGACATTCCGTATCTCCAAGCTGATGGGCATGGTCTTGTGTACTCAGACTTCTGACAATAGTAGAGACTGGAAGCAACGCAGGATTGATGGGAGAAAGCCTAGGAGAGAAGGTGTAGATCAGATCCTTCCTCAGGCCTGACAGCATAGGAAGGTGGAAAGATGGAGACTCACAGTTTGTCAGATTCACTCCCAAAGCCCTTCATACTAGGTGAGGGAATCTTCCCACAAAGGGAAGATACCATTTACGGAGTTAGCTAGTACAGTACTGCCTACCCTCCTGATGTAATCTCCTCCATGGCCTGGAACTGGACAATGGCACATGGAAGAAGAGTTTGGTGGACTGAGTTCTATTTGGTGCTGAGATGGTTTCTACCTCAATAAAGTACTCCATGCCCAAACTGTAGACTTCCTCCTTATGGCCATACATTGAAAGACATTAGGTGAATATATCTTCCATGAATTAAAAGTAGAGTGAGTACAGAATGTCGTGTCAGACATCACCTGATATTATCGTAAAAGGCAAGCAGATCATCATATTTGGAAAACAAATGCAATCACTGTCCTGAGAATAAACTGCCAACAGAACAATTCAGTCACCTAGGAAATAAAAGAAAGTTCTAATCTTCTGTATTTTCTTAATAGTAGTATAGGGCATATTTTGTTTAATCATAGTAACATAGTATGCCATTTTGTATCAGCATAATCTAATTTTTAATAAAGTAAGAAAATCATGCAAGTAACCAAACAATTGATTTAATCAGTTTTTGAATATATTTTATTAAAAACTGAAGAATTAGTTTGGAATATCATCACAGGTTGATACAGAGCATCTTTTATCTATGAAGAAAGAAGAGACCTTTTGTGCTTTAACAACTTCCTCCCCCACATCTTTTTGTCCTTTGTTTTTTTTCCCAATGAACACAGAAGATCAGCATATTTTTGAAAATGCTAGAATACCACTGTTTAGTGAGATGACTAATATTAAATATAATATAATTAGTAGGGAAATAGTTGCAATATTTCTTTTTGGAAACTAGACAGTAAGAAAATAAGTTAATAGTCAAGTTATCTTTAAGAAATCCTTTTCTGTTAAACACTGAAATATTACTTTTTCAGAGAAATTGTTATGACAAGAGTACTGAATTGAAAACCTGAATTCTAATCGCTCATTTTGGTTAATCTGAATTTTTGTGGCTTAGAAACACAGCCAGTTTTTCCCCTCTGGAACTCAGTTCCAGCCTATTCTGAAATCCTTAATGAATGAATTCAGTCTGACTGAAGACAAAGTAAATTTGGAACTGCATAAACATAATGAACAGGAGAACTTGTGGCACCTTAGAGACTAACAAATGTATTAGAGCATAAGCTTTCGTGGGCTACAGCCCACTTCATCGGATGCATAAAATAGAACATATAGTAAGAAGATATATATTGTGACAAAGTTCCTCCTCTACCTTGATGGGTCTTGCACTTATTGGTGGATTTGCTCGCCTTGGAGCCTCACGGCAGACCTCAGCTTGGCCGTTTTTCTGAACCCACAGTCCAGGTCAACTCCTCCTGTGTCTGACCAGGAGTTGGGAGGATTTGGGGGGAACCCGGGCCCTCCCTCTACTCCGGGTTCCAGCCCAGGGCCCTGTGGAATGCAGCTGTCTAGAGTGCCTCCTGGAACAGCTGTGTGACAGCTACAACTCCCTAGGCTACTTCCCCATGGCCTCCTCCCAACACCTTTTTTATCCTCACCATAGGACCTTCCTCCTGGTGTCTGATAATGCTTGTACACCTCAGTCCTCCAACAGTCCGCATTCTCACTCTCAGCTCCTAGTGCCTTTTGCTCCCAGCTCCTCACACGCACACCACAAACTGAAGTAAGGTCCTTTTTAAAACCCAGGTGCCCTGAGTAGCCTGCCTTAATTGATTCTAGCAGCTTCTGGATTGCCTGCAGGTGTTCTAATCAGCCTGTCTTAATTGTCTCCAGAAGGTTCCTGATTGTTCTGGAACCTTCCCTGTTACCTTACCCAAAGAAAAGGGACCCACTTAGCCTGGGGTTAATATATCTGTCTTCTATTACTCTCCTGTAGCCATCTGGCCCGACCCTGTCAAAATATATACATACAGAGAAGTTGGATACTTAAGTATCCTCACACCTTCTTGTCAACTGTCTAAATGGGCTATCTTGATTATCACTACAAACGTTTTTTTCTCCTACTGATAATAGCTCATCTTAGCTAATTAGCCTCTTACAGTTTGTATGGCAACTTCCAACTTCTCTGTATGTATGTGTATATCTATATCTATATATATATCTTCTTACTTATGTTCAATTCTATGCATCCGATGAAGTGGGCTGTAGCCCACAAAAGCTTATGCTCAAATAAATTTGTTAGTCTCTAAGGTGCCACAAGTACTCCTGTTCTTTTTGCAGTTACAGACTAACACGGCTGCTACTCTGAAACCTATAAACAAACATTATGGTTGATTTACAATATCAGCAAGCACTAACGTTCAACTTGAGCACTACATGTACTGGTAAGTGAACACTATTTAACATGTAATTCTTATATCTGGAGAAGTTTAAAATAGTTCTATTTTTGTTCTAAGACTGAGAAAAGAAAAGGGGTGGGATGGAAGGATCCATGGTCCAGCAAAGTGTTAATTAAATGGAGAAAACGTTTATGCATTGAATGAAGCAAGAGAAATATTTTACTATTACATAAGTGCAGTTATCATTAATGATATCAAATGAACATACTTCTTCCTGAACATCTCTCCTAAGGCCTGCAAGTGGGAGTTTTGTCATTGACTTCAGGCAGAATAGGTTGAACTCCTTGTACAGCATGTTCTAATGTTGCACACATGGTTGGCAGTAGAGCTGGTCAGAAATTTTTTTTTTTACATGGAAAATTTTAACTTTTCACCAGAAACACAAAATTATTTCAATTGAAAACTGAAAATGTTTGACCAAAGGTTTAAGTTGTGAGACCAAAAGCTAATTTTTTCTGAGGAAAACAGGCACTTTCTCCAAAAAATGTTTAGTTGAAACCCCAGTATTCTCTTAAAAAAACTTCAACGGTAAGTGTTAGGCGGCTTATTCCTTCACCCACTTACTTCCCTGGTCCTTCTCGCATGAACAGAGAGCAACAATACCCGAAGTCCAAAGGTGCAAACCATTCAATGTTTATTGGGGTGAACTTCCAGCAAGCATGATTCCAGTTTCCTTCCTTAGTCCCCTTCCCAGCTTTGACACCACAGAGCCTTACACCTGTGTCCCTGTTCCCATTCCTGCCCTTAGCCAATTGTGATTCCAATTTCCCCACCCCCATTCCCCCCCACACACCCACCCACCCACTTCCTGATTGACTGCAGACTATATAGTAAAACTTGAGTTCTGCTTAGCTATATCTTAACCAATCATTTTACTGAAATTTAACTAACCAATCCTAACATATTGTAACATGATTATGTAACCAGTTATATCTCACCACCTTAATTAGTTTACACCCAGCTAAATTAATTATACAGCAGACAGAAACAAGCACAGAACCAGACAGAGATTATACAGACAAACAATGGGGAAATGGGGACTACAGTGATAGAACAAACACAGAAATGAGGATTTCACATCCCAGCTATTCATAAGTGAGTTCTTGCTAGACAGGATGCTATCAAACTAAGTTTCCTTTTACATCTTTTAGGCACTATCAGGACAGGATTGTATTCCTAACAGCCCAATAGCACCTTATTTCAATGTGACTAGTTTGGAATGTGAGGATGTGACCGGTTGCTTCCCAGCTTATGGGTGCCTCTGCTGCCTTGCCAAAGGCCTTATTCTAAGAATAGAGTCTCAGACTGTCACAGTAAGAGAAGGAACTTACACTGGCAGACAGTGATTTTGATTCTTTTTTTTATACCTCTATAACTAGCCAAGTGATACACCTAAATTCTTAGAGTATAGGCCTTTACAGACAGGCCTGAATATCTATATCTTAACAGTAAGTTTTCAACCAGCCCTATTTGTTAGTCTTGTTGCCTTTTGTAGTAACGGACTACTTTAATACATTCGCTTCATCCACTTGTACATAATGGATAGTCTCAAAGGCTATTATATAGTAGTAGTGTTAGAAATGGTCATCTTTGAAGCAGAGTGAAATTCATTGAATGCTTGTGTACATCAATAGCCAGAAAGTGTTTCTAGGCTATGTTACTGGCATATGACTGTGATGCACTTGTTACAGAGAAAGATATGTATTTCAGCCTTCAGCATGTAGTGGCTAGAAGAATGCTCATCTGGAAATATCTAGCATTTCTGTGCCTTTTACCAGACATTTATATGTACCAGACATGTAAAATGTTCAAGTCCTCCCAAATTATGAACATCCAATACATTTTCATAGCTGCTTACTTTTTTTGTTTTGCACTTACAGCTATGAATGGTGTTTTTAGTTGCTTGCTGCCTAGCTACCTCGAGAATACAAAAATTAAACCCATGTATCAATGAATACAAACTTGTGACAGTAGGTGAATAAGGACTGAAAGATCTTTGCTCCTCATTGAAAGTCAGTGGACCTTAGGAACCAAAATGTTTAAGTCACTTCTGAAAATGACTGAGGCATCTAAATCAGTTTTGTGTTGCAATATTGATATTTCTAAAAATCTAGACCTAGGGGATTTAGACATATCATCCATTAATTTTAAATTAGAGGTAACTGATATTAAATGCGTTTAAAGAAAAGGAGTACTTGTGGCACCTTAGAGAGTAACCAATTTATTTGAGCATGAGCTTTCGTGAGCTACAGATGAAGTGAGCTGTAGCTCACGAAAGCTCATGCTCAGATAAATTGGTTAGTCTCTAAGGTGCCACAAGTACTCCTTTTCTTTTTGCGAATACAGACTAACACGGCTGTTACTCTGAAACCTGTCTAAATGCGTTTAGTTGAGTATTATAAGAAAAAAATCACAAATCCTATTGTCCAGTCTCCAAGAGTGTGTTAGACCTTTAAAGACATAGCCAGAAGAACTTCAATACAATACAAACACATTACAAATGTTATCTACAACTCTTTTCCTGTCACATCTTAGAACTGCATGTTAGAGACTTAAAGAATGCCTTTAATTATTATTTACGTAGCACCAGAATTATGTCAGATGTGTGACAGGCAACATAATGGGCCGATCATCTGTGAACTTAGTCTAAACAAAGTTTAGGTTGGGGATGGGTGCAAACAAACTGCAAATGACTGAACGGTGATATTTAACACACAAGGTTCCCTCTTAGGGTGATCAGATGTCCTGATATGAGGGGCTTTGTCTTATATAAGACCCTATTACCCACCCCCACCATCCCGATTTTTCACACTAGCTTTCTGGTCACCCTATCCCCACTCTATCACAGGTCCCAAAGATAAGTGTCTCTGATCCATGATGGAGCTCTGTTTTGCGGCCTTTCATTTGGCTCAATCTTAAATCTAAGATATCATTAGGCATTAAGTCATGCTCCAGAAACCAGATCAGATCATTAATCCTGTCTGAATCCAGCTCTGATGAATTATGCTTCTCAGTATCCCTGAGTTGGTAATGTCCATTCTGGGAAGTCCTCACAGACTGAGCAACAATTTGAAATACAATGCAACATACAAAAGTGAAGGTAAGCATAAACTATTGTTCTGATTATGGACATCTATAAATATGCAAGCCATATTCTCCCTTTAGAGGCCCAATCAAAACATCATTAAAGTCAAATGGAAATACAAGGGAGAATAGGGACCCGAGTTAGCAGCAGACAAGGAGTGAGACAACAGGAATGAGGGAGGAGTTGAGTGGGAATACTGGTAAGAGGAAAGGGGAGACTGAAAGAACAAAGAGGAAGGGATATGACAGTCAACAATAGCACTATGTAGTAGCCAATATGATCTTAAAATCTTAACACCACCATGTTTCCCCCTCCTTTCACTGAATGTTTGCACATACCCCACCTTCTCTATTGCACTACCCCCACCCCATTACCCATCGATTAAGTTGTAACCGCACACGCATGCACACAACACAAAACTGCCTGCCTGCTGATTTCATTCCTCCTTGACTTCCCCAGGGACCAGCCCAAAGATCCTGGTGACTGATGGGCTGGGCACTTATGTAGTGTATAGTATGTGCCACTTCTATAAGACAGCAAGAAGAAAGTCTACCTGCCGTGACACAGCTAGTAATAGTTGGGTGAATAGGAGGAGGTAATTGATGCCGATGCCACCTTACTGCTATAGGAGATATTGTAAGCAATAGCAACAACTTGAGAAGCTAACAGGTTTTACTGCCTGAACCCACCAACTGCTCCAGTATAGTGCTGCCTAGCTCATGACAGCTGACAAATCCTAGAGGCAACATGTGCAACTGCATGGTTTACATCAGTGGTGGCCAACCTAAGCCTGAGAAGGAACCAGAATTTACCAATGTACATTGCCAAAGAGCCACAGTAATAGGTCCCCACCCTTCAGCTTCCCCCTCCCCGCCTGCTGGCATCCCCGCTGACCCTCCCCGCACCTCCCGATCAGCTGTTTCATGGTGTATGGGAGGAGTGAGGGCATGACAGGCTCAGAGGAAGAGGTAGAGTGGGGACAGGACCTGTGGCAGAGCCAGGGGTTGAACAGTGAGCACCCCCCAGCACATTGGAAAGTTGGTGCCTCTAGCTCCAGCCCTAGAGTCGGTGCCTATCCAAGAAGCTGCATATTAACTTCTAAAGAGCTGCGTGTGTCATTGGAGCCACAGGTTGGCCACCCCGGTTTACATGTTCTCTTGGCCAGCTCTGGTAAAATTAAGGCCTCAGACTGCACTCTTCAGTAAGCAGAATAGGGTGGGTGTAACCAGGTCCTTGCTTATGTCAAGTCATGCACTTGTGAGGGACATTTGGCGGACAGACTTAATTTGTTTATGGAAGTTAAGATCTGAATGTGTTTAACAGGACTGAATATGTTGAATTTGGGGGTGTTTTTCAGCTTTTTCAGTCTGACATACCGGTCAGATTCACTCCTTCCAGGGGTTTGTTAAAATGCTAAACCCACTCATGATAGCTAGGTCAGAAGCAGCAGTAAATAGCTGTCTGTGTGTGGGGAAGTAGCACCCAGCACCTACAAGGAGAATGTTGCCTTCTCTTTCCACCCAAAAACTTAATCCCATGGGGCTCTGAGGAAAGGGGCATTGATTTGCACCTCCCCATCTTGTCTACACCTGTGGGGTGGGGTGGGGTGGGGGGAAGAATAGTAGTGATTTGACAGAAGTGTTAAACGGGGACTTGTACAAGCTTGGGGCCTCTGTGCTGAGTGGTAAAGCTTCCAAGTAGGCCACTTCATAATTACAGGTTTCAGAGTAACAGCCGTGTTAGTCTGTCTTTGCAAAAAGAAAAGGAGTACTTGTGGCACCTTAGCGACTAACCAATTTATTTGAGCATGAGCTTTCGTGAGCTACAGCTCACTTCATCGGATGCATACCGTGGAAACTGCAGAAGACATTATATACACACAGAGACCATGAAACAATACCTCCTCCCACCCCACTGTCCTGCTGGTAATAGCTTATCTAAAGTGATCATCAAGTTGGGCCATTTCCAGCACAAATCCAGATTTTCTCACCCTCCGCCCCCCCCCCCACAAACTCACTCTCCTGCTGGTAATAGCTCATCCAAAGTGACCACTCTCCCTACAATGTGCATGGTAATCAAGGTGGGTCATCAGCCTGGTCCAGTCCACACAAGAGATCCACTTCCTGGACACTACAGTGCTAAGTCCAGGTTCTCTCACTCCCTCACCCCCCTCCAAAAACCACACACACAAACTCAATCTCCTGCTGGTAATAGCTTATCCAAAGTGACCACTCTCCCTACAACGTGCATGATAATCAAGGTGGGCCATTTCCAGCACAAATCCAGGTTTTCTCACCCCCCCACTCCCATACACACACAAACTCACTCTCCTGCTGGTAATTGCTCATCCAAAGTGACCACTCTCCGTACAATGTGCATGGTAATCAAGGTGGGTCATTTTCAGCACAGATCCAGGCTTTCTCACCCCCCCGGGAACACACACACACACATAAACTCACTCTCCTGCTGGCAATAGCTCATCCAAACTGACCACTCTCCAAGTTTAAATCCTCTGATACTAATCCACAGAGGCCTCCCTACCAACACTACAAAAAGAAGGATTCTAGGTGGACTCCTCCTGAAGGTCGAAACAGCAGACTGGACTTCTACAGTGCTTCTGCCGACTTGCACGGGCTGAAATTGTGGAAAAGCAGCATCACTTGCCCCATAACCTCAGCCGTGCGGAACACAATGCCATCCACAGCCTCAGAAACAACTCTGACATCATAATCAAAAAGGCTGACAAAGGAGGTGCTGTTGTCATCATGAATAGGTCGGAATATGAACAAGAGGCTGCTCGGCAGCTCTCCAACATGAGTTTCTACAAGCCATTACCCTATGATCCCACTGAGAGTTACCAAAAGTAACTACAGCATTTGCTCAAGAAACTTCCTGAAAAAGCACAAGATCAAATCCGCACAGACACACCCCTGGAACCCCAACCTGGGATATTCTATCTACTACCCAAGATCCATAAACCTGGAAATCCTGGGCGCCCCATCATCTCAGACATTGGCACCCTGACAGCAGGATTGTCTGGCTATGTAGACTCCCTCCTCAGGCCCTGCGCTACCAGCACTCCCAGCTACCTTCGAGACACCACTGACTTCCTGAGGAAACTTCAATCCATCGGCAATCTTCCTGATAACACCATCCTGGCCACTATGGATGTAAAAGCCCTCTACACCAACATTCCACACAAAGATGGACTACAAGCTGTCAAGAACACTGTCCCCGATAATGTCACGGCTAACCTGGTGGCTGAACTTTGTGACTTTGTCCTTACCCATAACTATTTTACATTTGGGGACAATGTATACCTTCAGATCAGTGGCACTGCTATGGGTACCCGCATGGCCCCACAGTATGCCAACATTTTTATGGCTGATTTAGAACAACGCTTCCTCAGCTCTCGTCCCCTAAAGCCCCTACTCTACTTGCGCTATATTGATGACATCTTCATCATCTGGACCCATGGAAAAGAAGCCCTTGAGGAATCTAAAGTGATCATCAAGTTGGGCCATTTTTCATGATTTCAACAATTTCCATCCCACCATCAACCTCAGCCTGGTCCAGTCCACACAAGAGATCCACTTCCTGGACACTACAGTGCTAATAAACAATGGTCACATAAACACCACCCTATACCGGAAACCTACTGACTGCTATTCCTACCTACATGCCTCCAGCTTTCACCCTGACCACACCACACGATACATCGTCTACAGCCAAGCTCTGCGATACAACCGCATTTGCTCCAACCCCTCAGACAGAGACAAACACCTACAAGATCTCTGTCAAGCTTTCTTACAACTACAATACCCACCTGCGGAAGTGAAGAAACAGATTGATAGAGCCAGAAGAGTTCCCAGAAGTCACCTACTACAGGACAGGCCTAACAAAGAAAATAACAGAACGCCACTAGCCGTCACCTTCAGCCCCCAACTAAAACCCCTCCAACGCATTATTAAGGATCTACAGCCTATCCTGAAGGATGACCCAACACTCTCACAAATCTTGGGAGACAGGCCAGTCCTTGCCTACAGACAGCCCCGCAACCTGAAGCAAATATTCACCAACAACCACATACCACACAACAGAACCACTAGCCTAGGAACCTATCCTTGCAACAAAACCCGTTGCCAACTGTGCCCACATATCTATTCAGGGGACACCATCACAGGGCCTAATAACATCAGCCACACTATCAGAGGCTCGTTCACCTGCACATCCACCAATGTGATATATGCCATCATGTGCCAGCAATGCCCCTCTGCCATTTACATTGGTCAAACTGGACAGTCTCTACGTAAAAGAATAAATGGACACAAATCAGATGTCAAGAATTATAACATTCATAAACCAGTCGGAGAACACTTCAATCTCTCTGGTCACGCAATCACCTACATGAAGGTCACTATCTTACAACAAAAAAACTTCAAATCCAGACTCCAGCGAGAAACTGCTGAATTGGAATTCATTTGCAAATTGGATACTATTAATTTAGGCTTAAATAGAGACTGGGAGTGGCTAAGTCATTATGCAAGGTAGCCTATTTCCCCTTGCTTTTTCCTACCCCCCCCCCCAAACGTTCTGGTTAAACTTGGATTTAAACTTGGAGAGTGGTCAGTTTGGATGAGCTATTGCCAGCAGGAGAGTGAGTTTATGTGTGTGTGTGTGTGTGTGTGTGTGTGTGTGTTCCCGGGGGGGTGAGAAAGCCTGGATCTGTGCTGGAAATGACCCACCTTGATTACCATGCACATTGTAGGGAGAGCGGTCACTTTGGATGAGCTATTACCAGCAGGAGAGTGAGTTTGTGTGTGTGGTTTTTGGAGGGGGGTGGGGGGTGAGAGAACCTGGATTTGTGCAGGAAATGGCCCACCTTGATTATCATACACATTGTGAAGTGAGTGGTCACTTTGGATGGGCTATTACCAGCAGGAGAGTGAGTTTGTATGGGGGGGGGGCGGAGGGTGAGAAAACCTGGATTTGTGCTGGAAATGGCCCAACTTGATGATCACTTTAGATAAGCTATTACCAGCAGGACAGTGGGGTGGGAGGGGGGTATTGTTTCATGGTCTCTGTGTGTATATAATGTCTACTGCAGTTTCCACGGTATGCATCCGATGAATTGAGCTGTAGCTCATGAAAGCTCATGCTCAAATAAATTGGTTAGTCTCTAAGGTGCCACAAGTACTCCTTCACTTCATAATTGACTTTTCTGATTCATTTACAAGGAGGTTCTGACTAGAACTGAATAAATAATTGATTTTTCACTTTAGAAGCGAAAATATTTTTTAAAAAAAATTAAAAAAAGTGTGGTTCATTTTGAACCAAAATGATTATTTTTATTCTTGCTGAAACCAAACAAAATTTGTGTTCACATCAAACAAATTGCCTTTTCTAAATGAAATGTTGATTTAAAACCTAAATGTTAAAATGGTTCATTTTGAAAATGTCAAAAAAAAATTTCACATTTCTAAAAAAAAAAAAAAAAATCCTAGCTTTTTTTCCCCCCGAAACTATTAGCTAATAGCAATCCACATTTGCGAATGTATTTTTTGATGAATTTACTACTCAGTGAAAAAAATACACCCAGTTCTAGTTCTGCCTTTTGTTTCTGCTCCTGGAGTCCCACTGCCATTTTCTCTGAAATGCTTTACTTGTAAAGCTAAGTAAATACTAGTAAGAATAATGTTTATATTTTACAGTCTGGTAGTGGCTCACCCAAAATAAGCATATCAATCACATATAATTAAGCTGTCAGCTCTTAAATTAGGAAGAATATTGCACTATAAAAAAGCAAACAAATATCAAACACAGTGTGACATGGAAAAAGCCGTGCAGCTGTCGTCCATGCCCATATTCAGAGAAAACCTAAGTTGGCCGCTTTTCTCCTCATTCCAGGTTGTTTTTTAAACTTAATTTTAAAGTTATTTATTTTTTTCTAATTAATGCAAATTTGATTGTCTAGCATTTCAGCAGAAGTAATCACAGGAGAATCTGAGACTGGATGTTTGATATTTAAACCTACCTGAAAACGGATTCAGATAATACCTATGCTTGCAAATAGGAAGCTGACCTTTAACACCATTAATCTATGCTATATTTTTATGCTGTCTTCTATTATGATGATTCAGATTCAGTTCCAACAATCTAATTAGCACTAGACAGATAAAATAGCAAGTCCTGCTCTGAAAAACTTGCAAGTTAAATCAACAGAAGTGAGCTAAGCAAAAGAAAGACAAGTAGATACATAATGTATCAAATATACAGATGGTTGAAAAATTTCTGTCAAAACATTTTTCCCCCCACGTGTAAAATTGCTTTTTAATTAAATGGAAAGTTTTTTGTGGAAGAAAAATCTGGTTGTGTCAAATATATGGGGATTCTCATTAAAAATCACAAAAGAATTCTAGGAAAAAAATTGTTTGAACTCACTCAAAATCTAGATGTTCCACTGGCTGGATAGTATAGTTTATATGCATTGCAGTCCATATGAGACCACTTGTTTTGGACACAAAAGGTCACATCTCCAGTTACTGGCAGAGTTTCAACAGCCTATTTTATGTGGTGGTTTTAGGGTGGTTAAGCAGTGGAATAAATTGCCTAGGGAGGTTGTGGAATCTCCATCATTGGAGATTTTTAAAAGCAGGTTAGACAAATACCTGTCAGGAATAGTCTACATAATACTTAGTCCTGCCATGAGTGCAGGGGACTGGACTAGATGACCTTTCAAGGTCCCTTCCAGTCCTATGATTCTATGTAATGTGATCTGGGTTGTCCCGTTTCACCTTCTGTATGTTAATGGCTTGCACGATGATTAATGCTTGATCTATTTACAGCTTTCCATTCAGATCCTGATTGATATACCATAGCTGTGATTTAATTGCCTAAGACACATTATTAGCCTTTGAACAGGCCTCCCATTTCCACATCTATTATATATATATTGTGGGCCTTGACCATCCAACCAACCTGCTTTCTCACCTCTCTAGAGGTCCTTGCCATAGAGATCTAAATAGAAAAATGTGCAAGTGAGGAGCCACTATGGTAATTATCTGCCCACTTCCATTAATTGGGGATTCCCACTGGGGAAAAAAAGTGTTATGATTCCACAGCAGATAGAAGAGCGGTTCTCAAAAGTATTTAATCGTGCTTTTCCCCCATGGTGTCGTAGTAGTTTACACCCCACACCACACAAGTACATATACAGATACAAAAAGCATACAAGTCTCACTAAACATTAAAAACAGTAAGGTATTGATTCAAGCAGAGCCAATGATCCATTGTAAGAGCAAAACCAAAAAACTGCGATTGTGGTTGATGCTTACAATTAAATGTGCACACTGCGTTGTAGCAAACAGATTAATGTATAGATGCATAATATATAACACGTGTGTGTATATATATGCATCTATATATTTGACCCATATATTTGGCAAAACCAGATTTTACATTATGCATCTTTGTGCAAGGTTATACAAGTTTAATAGACGTATGTCAAAATGCACAGCATCATCTGAGGACCTGATATGTCTGGAAGAATCAGCTTTGCTAGTTATTCATTGCTGTGGGTAAAGTTTTTTTCCCCCTAAAACATCTCATGCTCTTCCAGAATACATTCTGCACCCCCAGCTTGAGAACTTTTAAGACACATACTTATGGTCTGATTGTTCAGCATGTGTCTTATTAATTATTTGTAAATCACTTTGAACATCAAAATAATGATGTGTGTGCTAAGAATTACATCTGGGATTCTCAGATGGGCCTGACTGAATTAAATGCCCAAATCCTCTTAGAATTCAGTGGAAGTTGAGCATCTAACTGCTCTAGGCAGCCTATATGATCAATAAAAGACAAGCTTCAGTTGCCATGTTGGTGGTGTAAATACGGAGATGAAAAATCTTCATAATTCTACAGGCCATAAACTTTTTGGAGCTAAATTTTAATGTTCATCTTTCCTTTCCTTTCCGGTTTCCAAAAAAAAAATATATCAATCAATTCTTAAAAATAAAAACCACACCAACATGCATCTTAAAATGTCAGCAATACCCATTTGGACATCTCTAACATAAATGAATATTAAGAATAAAATGATGCAATTTCTTTACAAGACCTCCAAAGGCTTATCATCTATCAAACCATGGACCTGGTTATTCACTCACTTATACCACTATAACTTAGAAGTAACTATTCTAATTCCATTGGCCTAAATAGAGTATGTAGCTCAGAATCCGATCCTATGACAAACATTTTTTTTTTGTACAAATGCTCAGAAAGGGCCTTGAGCCACCTTTAGTAATGCTGATTATTACCTTATTCTGCAAGTACAGTCAATAGAGGACTAAGGGTTTTAGACTTTGGCCCAATAATATATTCAATAAAGCACTCGTGATTGATTATATTTTCATTGCAGTGACATCCAATAAATAACAGGTGAAATCAATCAATATAACATTGCAATTAGGGTTTTTATTTTTTTATTTTTTGTTTAGTGCCTCTGAATATGGAGATACCCTCTGCTTCTTTGTTGGAGTTAGGCAGATATTTGGATGCATGCTACATTACATGACTGCCTGATGACAACACACTGGATCAAAGTTTATTAAACTTGCTTCTTTAAAGGATTAGTGGACAATTGTGGATAGGTAAACAAGGATAATCTCAAATTAGAATGGATTAGATCCTACATCATCTTAATTGCTATGCATTTCCCTGGTTTGCCTGTCAAGAAAGGAAAACATTAATCCAACACTTTAAGGATGTAGTACAATACCCAATTCAGGGAACTTAAACATGCATATGTCTCCAGGCTATACTTCTTAGAGATTCTGAGATATCCACAATGGCTGCGATAACATACAATTATTCTCTGAGGGGAAAGAAAAGTGTTCTAGTTCCCTGGATTATTTTTATGCTGAGCGGAGCTGTCTCAGTCACACTGTACAGTTAACAATTCTTTGAACATTCTAGCTTGCTGCATTTTGAATTTATTGATAAGACTTACTGCAGTAACAGGAAAGCCCCTCTAATGAACACTGCAATAACCAAGTACTTTTGTATCAAAAGTATGAAGAGAAGTCTTTGCATCAGTCATAGAAAGGAAACATCTTCTGGAATGAAGAGTTCAGGGTGGAGAGAACCTGCTCATCAAGACTGAAGTAATTTCAATGCAGTTAGACCAAGAAATTTGGAGTCTGAGCTGACCATACACTTAATATTAGCAGTTTAGCGATTAATTCCACCATAACGCAATTGAAGACATCTAATGTATTGTCTTTTAATTGATCAACAATTCAGTTTTAGGTAAAGTGTGGCAAAACTAACACTTTGCTACTAACATTCTCTTTCAGGCTGGTACGTAGAGAACAAAGAGATTGCCCTATCAATTCTAAATGTACAGAAAAAGCTGTGTGTATTGCTCTCCACATAACAAAAAGGGCTCAAATTTATATTGCCCAATAGTATCTCTAAATAGTAATGACTGATAATTTAATGATCTAGCTTACACTAAATAGATCTGATGTCAGAGAGGCAAGGACGAAATGATTAGTGAAATATATTTGACAATGGCACATATTTCCAACATCACTTAAACATCTAGAGACATCCTGATTGAAAGCGTTTTTTGGCAGAAAGACAGACTCATTTCACCTCTCAATTAAGTGGATGTTTTATAGTACTGTGCATTTAATCTGTAAATCATATTATATTCAATCAGTAGTGCACATCAGGATGGTTGGGCATGTAATGCTAACTATTTATGTTTCGATCTATGTTCTGGGAACATCCACCATAAAAACCTATGGGCCAGATTATGCCCCAACACACCGGCGACACAAAACATATGGAAAGCCAGTCTTAAAAAGTTACCCCTACATGGTGCACAGCTTTCCATGCTTCCTTCTGGTTCATGGCACGGGGGGCTTTCCTAGAGGTAAGAAAGTATGCCCTGGGGAGCCTGTGTTGCAGTCTTGCCATACCTGGCTGCCAGAACGGTCCCTTATAGCCTTTTGGCAGCTCTGCTCTATGTCAAAGATTGGACTGGACCCCAACCAGCACAAGGATCAAAGGAATGCAAAGCAAAGCATAAAACTATCTTTGTCACTCCTCCCACCATCAGTGCACAGAGCAGAACTTGGCAAGATCAGCGTATCTGGCCCTGCATAGGGCCATTTATCATTCAGAAGAAACACACTGCACTTTGAACCTCTCATGTATGAGAGTGAGACCCATTGTACTAACTTCTAGAGTCCAGGTGTTTTCAATTAAGGTATATGCCAGTGATATTCAAAATAGTAAAGTGTAATTTGAACCAAATTAAGCATGCCTCCACGTTTCTACTTTGTTTCATTTCTGTGTTTTACGAAAGAGTCATAAGCTGCCATCCCAGTTTTCCCTTTTCGATGCCAGATAAAAATTTAGCGAAGAACTTCTGCAGGATGACTTTATTGTTGTGCAGGAATACAAAGCCCATTAATAAATCTATGCATTTTATCAATAAGATAAACAATACTCCCTCTTGCAAGTGGAGTTCATTGCTAGCTTTGACACTGCTGGTATTTAAACAGAGTGCTAACAAATGAAGCAGACAGAGTGTTATGAAGTAGATTATTTATATATAGGGTGTTACGGAGGGCAAAAGCAAGAAAGCCCTTATACTTAGAATAATAATTAAAGGTGCTTTTAACATCCACCCACCCAAACACTGAAGCCATGTCAATTAAAAATGAAAAAGTTATAGGGATGGCTTCAATGTACAGTACAATTAGTTACAGCTTAATCTATCATGCAGTATCTGTTCTGAGCATTTTAATATATATTAAAATGGACTGGCACATAGATCTTTTTCATTTGCATTAATGCAATTGGATCACTGACAGCGTCAACAATGACCTCCTTTCTTCTCCATATTGGAATCAAAGATGTAGCCAGGGCTGTTCTTAGTGTCTTTTAAAATACATTCATTACTTGGATGATATGGTGACCTTTATTGTGCTTATTAGCTTTATTATCTTTATGCACTAGCATATGCAAAACAAATACAGCAGTCAAAAAGAAGACCGATATAGGAAGTATAAAACCTTTGGCATAGCTTTGACGTTATCTGTCTATACTTGCTTACTATGCATTGAGCAATGCAGAATGTTCAACTATTGTCTTGTTCAAAGAGAATGAAAATCATAAAGGTAGACCTGTTTTTGAATACTTGAGATGAAACCCCACATAGGCTGAAAGCAGGTAGAGAAGACAGATAAAGAAAGGTATGAGACTACAAGAAAAGAGAAGAGAAAGAGGAGGAGAGGAAATTTAAGGAATAAAAATAGTGAAATAAAATGATAAAAGGTGGGAATGAAAGTTGAGTGGAAGGTATCAGATCAACCCATTCCATATCTTTAGCTCTAGATGTCCCCTTTAATACTGAACAATTGCCCCATGCTGTAACTAGGCCATTTTGCTTAGAGGTGCAGAGTCCCCATTCTTCTGCTACTTAAAGGGATTTGACTGTGTATTCCCAAATACATGACCTGTGCAGAGAGATGTAGTCACATGACTTCTCTAGCTGATGCTATGAGAGCATATGTAACACAGACATACAGATGCAAACCTGGTCAGCAGCAGTATGAAAATAAGCTAACCGAGACTACATCCAGTATAATATCCCATATAACCTCTCCATGTGGGAAGTGCATAAGGACAAATCATCTAGTATCAAGCTACTATAAAGGTCTTACTACATACCCTTAAGAAAATCAAAACCATACTCTGCCAGATCAAGTGAGAGATGAATGCAAATTCCAGAGATGAAGACTGAAAATGCTTTGCTTCTAGCCCCTTCCTATTTAATTCAGAATGGCTCAACCCCTCACCCCCAATTCAATTGCACTAGATGAGTTTTCAAGCCCCACACAGAGTACACAGTAGTAATCTAGTCTGGAGGCATCAGTAAAGGCAGAGGCATTGGAAGTCCAGGAAAAAAAAAAAGGTCACATCCTTCTTATCTGTCAAGCACGTAAGGGGTGGTGGGGTGGGGAAGGGGGGGGGGAAGAGAACACTCTTGGCCACTGCTGCTACTTGAACATCTAGGATCAAAGGATCCAACATGCTCCTCAAGACTGAACAACAAGGAGTGGAGAGGCTCCTTCCAGTGGAGGTAATAATTCCCCACCATTTCTCCTAGTTGCATCCTCTAACCTACAGGATCACCTCATATGTCTCTGGGTTACTGCTTGGTACTAGGACTGTTAATCACTTTTAGATCACAGGCACTGAAGACAGAGGGTGCATTCTGGAATGACAGGGTTTTTGCACTGCTGTTACAGAGTGTAGCCAGATGATTCACTAAGAGGCAGTGAGTAGTGACAATTGATGAAGCCTTGTTCTGCAGCTCCCAGTAAATTGTATGGCACCACAACAAGGTACGCCTATTGTGTTTTTTGGTTGGCAGGAAGTGTCAGGACACAAGATCTTGCAGAAAAGATACATCCTACAATGTTTGTATGTACTCCTTATAAATGTGAAGTATTCTCTAGCACTTTTCATTTGAAGACCTCAAAGCTCTTCACAAGGGTGAGTACTTATCACTAAACCCATTTCATGGATGGGTAAACTGAGGCATAGTATTTAACTTGTCCAAAATCATATGAGGAAATCTGTAGCTCAAGTGGAATTAGAAACCTAGTTTCATAAATCTCAGTTTGATGGCCTACCCATACTCAGTCTATGGCCAAATTTAAATCCTACCTAAGTGATAGCTTTTTTAATACAAAAGGGACATGGTCCAGAGTTTTTTAAATAAACTCATTTTGATTTGTTATTAGCAGTTATGCTGTCAATGTCTCACTTTTGTAACAAAAGGAAATGTTACATATAGCTTGTGACAGACAGGTGCTTCCTTTTCAGCTTCTTGCTCTAGAAGTATGTTATGAATACTTTATTAGTTGTAGACAGATTGGCTTGTAGACTTGTTCCTATGTTTCCTGTTTAAAACATTATGTATCCCAGAAATATATTTGCTAGCCAGAGGCAATTTGACATGTGCAGATCTCATGCTGCCTTCAATAATAAGCAGCACCAAATGTAGACAACTAAAAAATGTGTCATCTTTTAGGAACAAGAAAAAAAAATCAAATAAACTGTAGTATTTGTACCTTCTAGACTCTGCTAATAAATCATGCCCAAAGCAAGCTTAATGATTTTGTTCATAGCAGCAGCGTACAGTGGTACAAAATATTTTTTGGAGCAAGATTGACAGGGAGAAAAATGTTCTGAATTAGTGGGCACAACACAGTGTCAAATTTTGACACCACTTTTTTCCAATATGTTGATAGGAAAGTATAGAAATTCAGATTTTAAAAAATGATCCAATGTCATTTAACTCTCTCAGCAGCTCTTCTGTTTTTACAAACTCTGATCAAGCTAGAGATCATGACAAAAAAATCAAAACCATCCAGACATTCTGCCAGTATTCATTTGTTAGCTACAGACCAAGGATTTTCAAACTTTGACTACTATTTCTCAGATAAAGTACAAATTATATATATTCAAGCCTCCTGTAATGTAAAACTTTGAAAGAGGATTTCAGAGCACTCTTCCTAGGAGAAGATTATACTACTAATGTACATTTTTTAAAACAGATGATCAGGGACAGCCAGCTATTTTTAATTTTTTTGCTAAATCATTTCAAGTTAGGACACAGGAGACAAATACACATTGTCTATAGAATGCATATTATAAGAGAGGATTCTTCCTTTACTGAATAAGTGAAGTGTATACAAATTTCAGAGATTAAGACTGTTTGTAGACCACTTCGAAACAAACATCAATGTTATGATAAATTTTGGTAACTGTTACCCAGATAAGATAATCCATATTGTGGACCACAGTACTATCTCATTATTTTTTGTTTTGTTAAAAAAGAAACCAGAAAACAAAACCCACACACACAATGCGTAGGAAAACAAAGGGATGTTCTATTTTGTAATATTCTTTGAACAAAAACGTAATCAGTTTTTCAATTTCTAAACAAAACGGAGTAAAAAGGTCTGTATTTCCACACTAACTCCCAAGTCAGGTCATCTCTAGCTGACAGGAACACTTGTGGATTTGATCTGTCTGCAATACAAGTACAGTGATCTCTATCTTCTTTGACTTTATCCATGTAATAAGGAAGCCTGTCTGATTAGAAGACATACTCGGTCTATGTGGGGAACAGTAGCATAGCATTTTTTACATCTGTAAAAAGAAAAGGAGTACTTGTGGCACCTTAGAGACTAACAAATTTATTTGAGCATGAGCTTTCATGAGCTACAGCTCACTTCATCGGATGCATTCAGTGGAATTCCACTGAATGCATCCGATGAAGTGAGCTGTAGCTCACAAAAGTTTATGCTCAAATAAATTGGTTAGTCTCTAAGGTGCCACGAGTATTCCTCTTCTTTTTGCGAATACAGACTAACATGGCTGCTACTCTGAAACCGGTCATTTTACATCTGTGTACTTCCAACATGGGAATAGGATAAAAATAGCCTCACGCTGTACTGTCTGTGATGGTCATTAAACACAATAAGAACAAAGCTGCTTCTCATTGGAGGATACTTCAGAATATGATACTTCAAGCCTTATCCAAATCATGTATACAAAAGAGTTACCCTTTCTATTTACCATAATGAGAATGACATCAGCAGAGCCACAGGATAAATCTGACACAGACCCAATGCTGAAACAATGGCTGGGTTTCAGTCTACCTCAACACTTTGAATTTGTATTTAGACTGGCTGCATACTCCATCTAAATCAGGAAAAAATTTTCTTTGAAAGGCTGTGATTCAGCCCAAACAGGGCATTTTGCCTCCAAAAACCCTAATCTGAAATGGAAGTCACCAGATCAGGAACAAAGATAGTCCACTTCGAAAGAAAAATAAATGGTGTGTAAAGTAGAGTTAGTGTTCTGCTAATCGTAACGGAGAGGTCAAAAGCAAATTAGTTAATTTTCAGTTGAACACACACGTTAGAAGATACGTCCTCATGCATCCCCTCCCCCTCAAATTCAGGTCGACAACATGTGAGGCATAATATGGCTCCCATCTGGCTCAAACAAAACTAAAAGAAAATGTACACCATGCTCCTCATTAAGGTAAAATGTTTATCGAACGATCATTCATCATAAAGACATTCAGACTCTAAAGGGAAAGTATGCAGCATCATCACTTGAAAAGGCACATCTGCCTGAAGAGTCAAATAGGGAGAGTGATGTGTTAATCAGACCTCCTGAGTTCCCTTCCAACCCTGATATTCTATGATTCTATCATTATTGATAGCCATGGATAAGAGTCAGATTTAAAGGCACATTTCTCCACATTCTACTCTATTTGACTGCCGGTTAATTCAGTGAAAGTTGGAGGAACTATGGTCCTGATTTCAATGACAGCCCATCATCAGACCATCATTGTGGATCTGTGACAGCTGCTCCATAGTTTCTGCTGCAACAGAGTTTCTATTGTAAGCTTGATTTTGCACTGCCTGCCCATAAAATTCACACCGAAATATCAGCCTTTCAATTGGTAACGGTCTGTGGCAGAGGTAGAATTTTTCCTACTCGATTTTATGCTTAGTGTATGAAGGATTCATTAATTAAATAGGACATCCCTTCCTTCCCTTCCCCCTCAAGAGGTGTCCAGCTTTCACAAATTTCAGTGTTTTTATTCACTTTGCTGCAAAAGAGACCCCAAGAAGTAGAGGTAAAATGATAGAAATGTATTGCACATAACCAAAGATTAGGTGATTAAACTCTTATTTTAAAAAGTTCTGAATATTTTAAGTAGTAAGCATGGGTCATGGGCAACTGATAAGCTACAGTAATTTCAGCTCATTGGCAGCTCAAGTGACAGTGTGGGGAAGCAGGAGCAGCCAGGCAGGCAGGCAGGAGGGCACTGGGGTTAGGGAAGAAAAGAGTGAAACCTTCTGTTGCTACACTACACCTCTCCCAAGGCCCCTAATCTCTCTAGACCCTTAGGAGAATGTTTGGCTTCCCTTCATATGCCCTGAGCCTAAGGAGGCTTTTTAAAGAGCCATAATTCCTCATGAGCCATTGCCAAGCACAAGGTGCACTTCTTCAGTCTTGCCTTCTCTAACAAATATGTACCAGGGCGTATATATAAAAAAAACCCCAAACACAAAGCCTGACCAAATCAAAACATTACATTGCGCGCACACAATTCTCTTCTCTAGGAGAGAGAATGAACCACCCATGGCAGGTATTAGTCACAGTACTTAAAGCACAACTGCTGATGAGAGCACTATAACGGAATAAGGGCTCCTGGGCTTTTGCAGTTTAAATGCAAACTAGAGCAGACTAGAAAATGTATCTTTTCCCCTCCCCCCAAAAAAGAAAAATTAGACTTCAATTGAAGAGCTCAAAACTACAAGCTTTTGGGTACAAACCAGACTTTTTTGGTTTTCAGCCAAAAATAATATTTCAGCTTTTTTCATTTAAAAAGATTTCAACAAAAACTCATTTCTACAGAAAGCAGATAATTTTTAAGGAAAAGTTTGCTGTGTCAAAATTCCCATTTTCTGTCGAAAAACACTTTTGAAAGAACCTTTTTGACCTGCACTGTAAAGATCCATAGCAATCTTGTTAGTCCTGGGAAGCCCATTTTGGAGGTGATGAGCCAATTTGGGCTCTTCATAAAGCTTAATGATCTAAGAGACAAAACAAAACACACACAGAGTTCTGGGGTAGAAAATTCACCAGTATTTATCAAACAAACAGTTTTTTAAGTCAGGATTTGAGTAAAAAGATGGAAGATGGATGGTAGAAAAAAGGCAAGACACCATTACAGCTTAGCAAACAGCATGAAACATTAAAAAATAAATCAACCCTATGATTCTTATGCAAAACTCCTATAAAATTTAATGTGCATGAAACCCAGAAGATGCTATACAAATTGCTCTATAAACCTGTAGAATGTATTCAAGAATGATGTAGGTTTTGCAGGCTTTTTGACCCGTTCTGTACAATTGTAGTTAGCAGGATTCTTTCCATTGACGTCAATGGGCTCTGGATGAGGTCTCCAGAAATTAGAGTTATGGACATTTTTCATTTGTTTAAAATAAATGGGTATTTTGATCCACTTCTTGAATCTCATTTATCTCAGTTCCATAGCATTATTCTATAAGAGTAGAGTTAGAAAGAACTTCATAGGGCCAGTTCTGATTCAGGTAAAACTGCTGTTGATTTCAAATGAAGTTTTGCTTGATTAAAGGTCAAGCCCAAAGATAACAGAGGGAACAAGATAGTCAGTCTTTCCTTTGTGTCCCTAAGTGTAGTCTGGGGTATAATTATGTAAGACATTGTAGGTGAAGGCTGATCTAAATATTTTGAAGGGGAAGAGGGTTGCAAAATATTTTTAAAATATGAATCGTGATGTTTCCAATTTGAAGTTTCTGGGGGCGGAAATTAAACCAAAAATGTTTTGGTTATTGAACTAAACTGGAAGAGGACATACTTTGTCAGTCATCATGCCTGCACTCCTGAGAAGGAGAAGAAATGGGGCTCCAGGGGAGGGTAATATGAAGGAGTAATATCTATGGGAGAAGAGGAAAGGGAATGGGGAAAACTTCTGTCAGTCACAGAAAGGGAGTACAGGATGGCAGATTCTGCTCCCTGGCAGAGAGGTGTCAGGGAAACCTTCCTTCACAGGCAACCTGCCTTCTCCACGTATAGGGAGGTGGTGACAGGCCAGTACCCTCTAGAGCCACCTCTCACACAGATCTTTCAGGCCATAGGAGGACAATTACAGGCACTTCTATCTTTTCGCAGGAATTCTCAGGCAGCAAGACTCAGGTAATGGGAAGGCAAGGAATGTGTGAAAGTCTACCACCAGGCGCTGCCTTCATAACATTGACCCAGTCATCTGTAACCTCAAAACCAGGTGATAAGTCAGGGTCTTTAAAAACACCCCAGTGACAACGATCAGTTTCTACACAATGTGGTGCACAGTATGCGGCTTCTCAAAGCTGCACACAGAGGGTGGCATGCGGTCAGTTGAGGTTGGTACTGAGAATGATGCTGCCACCCTTGTGGGCAGTGGTACTGCCATTGGTATTTGCAGTTCTGTGGACTCAGTGGGTGTGACTGCTCTGGAACTCAGCCACTAACAGTTCCAGTGTTCCTATTTTATGTTGTCATTCCTGATGTTCATAAGCATTTCTTGTTGCCTAGACTGACATTGTGAGCCTACTGTTGAGTCACTGCCCTTGTACAGTCCAACTGGTCAGTTTAAAAAAAAAAAAAGAAACCTCCAAAGCCAGGAGGATGGTTTTGTTGATTTACTGGGCCTGACACCTGGGATGTAAATTGCTGTTTGCTGCTGACAGTGACATATTGAAGGAGGAATGCCCTCCTACCAATGCACACAAAGCCTCTTTGCACTGCTAGTGGCTGCAGTCACATTTCATCCCAATTGAGAGCTAAAAAAAAAAGTCCATGCCAGGACTGAAAAAGGCCTTCAGCATTTATAGAGGGATAGTTCCCTGGCCACTAGCATGCCCTGGAGTAATCTCTGGCACAGCTTCATCCTCATGCTGGTAGGAGTATACGAAGGATGGACTAACTGGAGCTGCACTTTGAAGGAAAACCTCCTCAGCATCATTGGATGTGATTACAAGTTATCACAACCTTCAACGTCAATATTTGTCAGGGGAATAGTCCTCTCCTGAAGCTTCCAGATCACTAGTGAATCCTCTTCCCTTCCCAGGGCTGTTTAAGGAATTCAGCAATGCCCTTCCCAGTGAGCAATCCCAAGCTGGAGGTGAAAGATGTCCCTTTAATTGTATCTGAAAGGACTGCTGCTTCTTTGCAGCCTCTGTTTGTGGTCTGCCATGCTCAGAGAAACTCATAGGATGGGACACTGGTCTATCCCAAATCTTGTCACCAGTCTTCTCCTTTCAAAAACTAAGAACTAGCCATAGGCCTTTTTGAGATGTCTTTACCACACTGCCAATCCCCTTTGAACCTCTCAGGAGTAGGGAAATATTTTCCCACCACCCAACAGGTGAACAAGCAGTGCTGAGAAGCAAACACTAATGAAAACCTCACACCAAGAGGGTGATAATAGTACTGCTTATGAAATCAAAGTACCTGGCCTGCTTCAGTGACCCCAATGTGCCCACATACTGTGTGCCTGCTTCTCCAAGCACAAAGGGACACCAGAGTGATACGCTGCTGGAGTCAGCATATCACACACATTCGCCAAGAATTTATCTGCACACTCATCCAACCAAGTCAGAAAGATACCACCTAACATGAGAGCCTGTACTCAACCTAAGGTTTCCCAGTGAGACACCAAAAATGAAAATTACTTTAGAACAAAAAATTCAGTAAAACAAAAAAAAAAAAAAAAAAACCCAGCAAGTATTTCAGAAGAACTAAAAGTTTGTGAATTTTTTCCATTTTGAAAATGTGCCCTTTTCCATTGGAAAAAAAGGGTTTGACAGATGTTGACAAGTTCTAGTGAAGAGCTTGAATATGATGCAGCAGAAGACAGGATGTGTGTTAGGAGGGTGGGGAGGAGAAGAACATGGTCAGAACAGTGAGAGAGATGACACTCATAAATGATGGTGGAATTGCCAATGAATAAAGTTATTTTAAACATCACTGCAGACCTGTGGGCACTTGCCAAGTGTAAGGCTCACAGCAGTGAGCACGGAACATTTCTGCAGCCTTAAAACTGGCAAGCATGTTAATTCACTAAATTGTCTGGGAAGAAACATTGATAGCTCTTGCAACACTGAAGAAAAGTCCAGTCACAATATGTAAAGAAATTAAAATGTGTAAATGTGAATATTTAAGTGGGAATCAAGTTTAAAGTTTTAAACCATAAGAAGGCTTGTAGAATATATTAAAGCTATTCACAGTTAAAGCAAAATGGAAGGTTCAAAAAGTAATTGGCACATATATGTGGCAGATTACACAATAGGTACAGATCACAGTTTATTATTGTGTTCACCAGCTAGCTAATGTTTGCTCATCAGCTACTTGGTATGTGGTGAACAGCTGTATAGAGCATATTAAGATTCACCAATCAAGTCAACTCCCACTACACATGATATAAACAGAAACGATGTGATAACCCAAATGAGCCTGTTAAAATGATTCAGCAAAGACCACTTAGGAAAAGTGTTTTAATTAAATACAACTTAATTATAATTAGATACTGAATTGTCTTATTTTTGATCAATGTCTGAAACAGTGTTAAGATTACAGTAGAAAAAAAGATCAAGCTAGCCATGCAATGCTAATATTATTGTTCTGTGATCAACCACTAGCCTTCAGAATTCTGAGGTTGCTTTGCACTGCTTTGCTTAGCATCGTTGTGTTAAATTTATAGTAGCACTTCACAACAAATATCACAAGGGCTCTCACTGACTTATGCCAGATGTGGCAGTGGAATATCAAAATGTATATTATACAAGAATTTTAAAAAAATAAAGTCAAGCCAACTGACTCCACTGATGTAAGCTGAAAGTGTTTCAACAAGGTGGCTCACAAAACAGTCTGCACACAGACAGGCTTGGAAACAATGTGTCCACAGCTGCTGTGAAAATGAAAGTGCTATACGGAATCCAAACATCTAAATATTAAAGATCTGAACTGTCTTCCACTGCAGAAAGTCTGCTTTTCTATAATTTATATAAAATAACCCTGCTGGAACATGATTTTGCCATCTAACTTACATGAATCGGATATTCATGAGCCAGGATTATTTGTTGCCCCAAGAAACAATCTCTAGGTATATATGGAACAGGGGGTGAGACAGAGATAAAGGTGAGGTATGGAAGGCACATTTCTACAAAATGGGTGAGAGGAAAAATAATCAGAGCAATCTATATGAACTGAATGTCACACAGATTCAGAGCAAAGCAGGATTGTTATTTTTATTAAAGCGGAGCCTGCACAAAGCACGTAGAGGAAAGGAAGACCTCTTCCTAACTACATTATTTCTGCCTTCTAAGAAGTAGAAGATGATTAATGGTGTCCACAGTTTCTAGAGTCTCTCCTGGGACTGGGGTAGTGAGGATCACTGGAAGGAATGGGGATTTGTGTTTAGTAGATATGCTTTTTTCTGTATTCTTTGAGAGTTGCAAGCACTGATCCTCAGCTGCAGCTGAGAAACACTCAGAGCAAGTGAGATGGGGGAAGCTTGAAGGCACTTATTCTATCCTCTAATTGTGGAGTATTTCAGGCCCAGATCTGAAGGCTGTTCTCATTTGCTCTGGTTACTAGTGACCCCTGAGGACATGCTGCAGCCAGAGATTATTAGAGCATAGCACACTCCAGTTATGCCCTGTATGCCAGCAGCCTGGAGAGGGGTTGACATAGGAGCCATTATGGCTGCCAATCTAGGATTTCTCTAGGTGGGGGAAATATCGCTGTAGCCAGTTATGCCAACTTTAGGGCTACTTTAAATTTACCAGAGCAATGCAAAATAGCCACAAAATGATGAAAAAGATTGAGGCCTCATTGTTTTAGGGGCAGCAAGGGAAGCAGTGTACAATGGTAGTCTCCACAGATGGATTTAATAGTTTTACTGTACAGAACAAGTAACCGTAGGCACATACTGTATCCCTATGTCTAAGAGTTAGTTTCACTTACTGTAGGTGAGTGTGAAACTTTGGTAAGTGATCTAGGTATGGGAAAATTGTGTCTGCTGTTCCACTGTTCCCTTTGGCCTGCAAGAGCTCAGACGGGAAATGTGACTGCTCTGATGGCAGGTTTATATTATTTTAACTGGTCAGAATATTTGTTAAACCTGTTTCTGATTTATTGTGTGGAAGGCATTGATTGCACTGTCTTTGCATACCTGGATTCCATGATATGATTTTGTGAACAAGGTCATCTGAGAGAGGCTTGCCCAGATGAACCTCTATGTCCTGGAAGGATTATGGGATCACAGGATAGAGGACTGGGGGCTCGGGTTCCTCAAAAGCAGCATGGGACAAAGTTGGTGTCTTTTCCACCAAGAAATGCATCACCACTTTGTCCTCTGCGCCATTTGAGGTTATTGACAGGGTCTGAAGCTATGGATGAAGCGGAGTTACAGGCAGGTCTCATGACATGTCAGAGTCAGTGCCCGAGAACCCAGATGTTGTCTTGCCGCCTGAAAATACTCCTTTGAATTCTGAGTCTTAGAGCTGCCATGACTCAGTACTCCAAGATCAAGGATACCGCTGGTGCTATGGAAGTTCCTTCGACAGCTGTCTCCCAGGGAAGGTATGGTCATGTTGCAGAAGAATTCTGCTATCAGTTTGAGTCTTTGGATTCTGAAGGTGACAGAGGATGAAGGCAGCTACTCTGACTTGCTCCTGAGTCCTCAGCTGGATGCTGCAAAAGGAGGGGTCAAGGCACTGTAGAAATTAGCAACTGTTTGACTAACACTAAAGTGATGCAGGGGATTGAGCCTTATTTCCCAGACTTACAGCATTTTACGAATTCTACAGTTTTCATTTTGAGATGGAGGCTCATGGACTGTTTTGATCCCAGAAAGCATTTTCTTTTCAAGAGGCTGGTTTGCAAGGTTAAATAATGTTAAAAGCACACAGGCACTTCAGTGGCTTGCCTCCCTTTGAGCTCTCTTGCTTTCCCACATCTCCTCATTTGTTGTTTCCAACTCTTGCCTTCCTTGGTCTCTCTTCATGTTGGCTACTTAATCAATGGGTGCAGAGATGGGCATAAAAAGGGCACGGCATATGAATTTTAGAAACAAAAGTGGGCTTTTCTTGCAAAAAGCGCGGATTCCGAAAGCAATGTAATTGGTTAAGCAGCAGCAATTTTGATCCATAGATTCAATGTAGAAGTGGCTTTTCTATTCTCCCTTTAGCTAAAGGGGCAACGTTTTTTCCTTACAGGAGATCATTCAGGAGCTGATGTTGTGTGTGGAAGGACACATTAGTAGTAGTTAACTATTTTCAATGATAAATGTTCTTACTCTTGATTAAGCCTTAACTTAGCTATAAATTTGAGAGTACGATTATCCTAAAAGAGGAAACTAAAATTTCACAATTGCTCATGTTTTAGATAGAAACCATGAAACACTACACCTACAGCGTGCCATTCTACAGACTTTACATTTGTTTGGAACTGGACCACACTATTATATCACTATCTCATAATTAGGCTTGGCAGAATTAGATCTTTTTATATCATTTCAATATTTAAGCATTTTTTTCCATTTTTATCAATTTAAATGTTCACAGTTGCGAGAAATTAGGGGGCTCAGACAGTAATTACTGAATGCCAGCAGACATTGAAATTCAAAGACTTAAAGCTTTATAACCTTGAAAACAAACTATCAAAATCACATGTGAAAAATATAGAAAGTAAGTAGCCTTAAATCGAACCCCACTAAGTGCTCAAGCAACAATCCTCTTACTTTGCCTATCTGTACATTTTGATTATTAATCAATGGAAGTATATTTATCTGCTTCTGTGGTACAGTGACATCGACATTTACTGATAAAAATCGAGTCCTTCCAAGCCTACTCGTAACGTAGCATGTGTTTCAGAGATGGTCTTAGTGAGATTTTCTTGTTTAGAGAAATTCACCAGGGATTCCCCCCTCCTCTTGTACATTACATTCTTAAAGAATTGGACCATTTCTGCGTCTCTTGAGAAATCTTGGCTTGCCTGCTTGTGCCTAACTCTTACTCCTTGTACAGTGCCTAAGCTACCATAATACTGTTACTACCACTAATAACAGCAGCCCTTTCAGTTATCAGCGCATGATGTTGTCATGGTTTTATTTCAACAGGGAGAGATGTGCAGTCTCTTGGCCTATTGCAGTAATTGTAAAGGGGCCTCTTCTGCCTAGATAAGCTTGGCTTTTTAGGTGATTCTTGGCAGGACAATGACCCTCCACTTCTCCCACCTTGCAATTGTACGGGGGTGCAATTAGAATTTAGATGCTGGGGTGGTTCTTTACGTGTGATTGTTTCATAATAACATACTGAGAAGGGACACTCATTTTATTTAAATATATAGAGAGAGCGAAGATTTTTGTTTCTTTTACAGCCTGGCATAAGGTTAAGGGTTGCATTTTCAAAAGAGCTCAGCCTTGACCTATTCTGCTCCCATTAAAGTCAAGGGTAAAACTCCCACTGAGTGTGATGGGAACAGAGTTAGGCCAGAACTTTAGAATGCTTTTAGAAAATCCCACACTCTTTCCTGCACTTCCTTCTTGATTTGCCTCTCCTTTGCCACTCCCATACCATCATCTCCATCTCTGCCTCTTGCATCACTGCTGCTTGTGCCAGTCAAGTCTACCTCTGCAACCCCTCCAACCAGACATAGCAGCAGACCTATACCTCTCACCTTCTCCTCTGCTGAGGCCCAAGCCATCCTTGGCTCATCTGCCTGCTTCACCTGCTCTTCTCCAAAATCTGCCCTTCAGTTCCCTGCTCTGCCTTCTTTACTCTTGCCTAACATGCATGTTCTTATCCTGCGGTCATACTAAACAACAGTGGTAGCACTCCACCTACTCTTCATTCTCGCCTCCCTTCTGCAAGCTAATTTTATGTTGTGTTGATTTCTGCTGGCAGAAAAAGCTGGCTGTCACATGAAAATGCATGGTGCAAATAAATATGCAGCCAGCCTTTCCCCGTGGAATAAAACTGATGAAGTTAACTGATCCTGCAGAAAACATGGAAATCATTGATACTGGAAGTAAGTGGTAAAACCTACTAAAGCAATGTACTGGGTTACATAAGCACTATAAAATGGAGTGACGGCAAACAGAAGTACATGCTGGCAAATGTAAGGCCTTGCAGTTAAACATTATCCTAAGTTCTCTGAACAAACTACATCATTACAAGTTGTGGTTCAGTAATGCTGCTTACTATAGATACACTCAGTTTCATGCAGCAAAATACTGGAAACACAGTACACTTTCATGCTTTGTACTTTGAATGGGGGGAAGGTGCTCCAGGCATAAGGGCAGCATGGAAACACAGTACAGAATTGCAAGTGGGTAAAGGTGGTGAAGGGCATGTTAAGACAAGAGTTGGTAGAGCATATGGTACTGTGAGGGGGGAGGGCGCAGCGGAGACAAGTACTGAGTTGTAGGGTGAGCAATGCTGTACAGAACCTTGAAAGTGAGGATGAGGAGTCTGATCTATTTTATGAGCTGAAGACTAGATACAGTGTTGTGACAGCCCTACTGGATTTACTGCCCTCTTCTACTGCAAGAAACAGGCTGTTCTCCATAGCTGAGCAGATAAGTGATAGATGCTTTGACCCAATCAAACCATGAACACAGAATGGAGAGAGTCTGGATCCTGGTTTAATTGTCTGCAATAGTTTCAACAATTTCTCTATCACAGCCTGAGTGAAAGAAAAAATAAATACATACATACAGCATATTTTGCCTTTTATTTGAGAACCTGAAAACAGTTTGTATACGGTTAAGTAAGCCTCATAATATCTTTGTGAGGAAAACGTGTTTTCCAACTGCATAACCTCAGACCAAGAAGTTTAGTGATTTGTCAAAGTCAAACAGCATGTCAGTTGCTTAGAACCTGGGAATTCTGAATCCCAATCCCTATTCTAACTACTAGAATGCACATTTTAAGACGGCGTGAGGTGAGGGGGTAGGGTAAGAGGAGAAACAGCCTGGAATTTTCAAAGAAGCCAAAGGGAGGAGGGTGCCCAGTTGATTTGGGTGTCTAGTTTCTCTTACATCCTTTTAAAAAATGTCACCAATACTTTTCATACTCCATTTTCAGAGACTAGACATATTTCAGTATAAAATAAACTACAAAAGAAAAACCACTTCCTTTCTTGTATTTTCAGTTACATAAGGCATATTGAGCAGATGCATTACAGCAAACCAGAACCCAAAAAGTGTGCTTTATAAACACCTTCAGTGAAATCTTAGCACCATCTAGAATTTCAAATCAGAGAAAACACTTTAAAAAAGCATGCAATTGCAACATCTCTCTTTAAGAAACACTGATTCACAGCAAAGGGTAAGATGGATAAACGGTTTTCCCAAATGCACTTATTTTATCTCTAACAATATAAATGTAAAACTTAATTGGTTCACTGTATTCATTTTGACATGCTCTGAAGTGCTAACTAATGTTTGTAATACTTAAGGATCTTTTCCTTCTAAAATTGATCTTATCTGCCCACTTCCAGAAACAGATCTGAAGGAGAAACACACAAATGTACAACATGCAAAGAGGGAATGCCAATCACCACTCAAGGAACCAAACAAAAATACTCCAAAAGAACTAGGGAACTAGATCAAACTTGTGGTGGCATTGTAGTGTAAGAATTTGAGTCTTCTTGCATTTACACATAATGATGGGGGGAAATGCAGCTAAATGACCACAACAGATGAGGCAGTCTGCACACTAAATTGATGATTATTTTTGGAAGCATTTTAATGGACTGTTCCATTCCTCCTTTTAATGAGCCACACAAAATATTTTTATCTAAACAATGTAATGAATTGAAGGGGCCAAATTCAGCTCCAGGGACATGCACCTGCATACTCTATCACAGAATTTGGCACAAAGAATCCAGATTGAGGTCCCTATTTGGATCTCTTGCTTCTGTGAATAAATCATTGCAACAGGCATGACAGACTCCATCTGGAATGCTGTGTGGTGTAGTGGCTCTGTATTGTCCTCCTGAAGGACACCTTTGCCTTCAAGAGGGCACAATTTAAGGCATCAAATATGATATGAGATCTGAAGGATCCAGTTTTAATACTATGGTGATGAGTACAGTACAAATGCCTCGACAGATTAGACTAGACAGCAAAGGATAAGGGAGTTAGATATATTCTGACAAGAAAGGAGAAGGCTGACTGAGAATGTAAAAGTAGTAGGGAAGGTTGGTACTATGGCCCATGAGCTACTTGAATTCAATATACTGTTGCTCTGCCTTCTGACACCAGTAGCCCCATTTTGATCATCTGCGTGGCCAGTCTGCTGAATAGTAGCTGAAGTATGGGGCCTTGCAATGGAGAAGAAATCAGTGATTTAGGCTCAGGGTATGTTCTACAAAACAACTTGCTTTATTTACATATATGCAGCAGTCCTGGAACAGAGGCACTCAAACAGCATGCAGGCAATCCCCTCTTCCACAAATCATATACCAATACAGGTCTCCTAGGAAGCAGTGTTGTTACAAGAACTGATTTTATTTGAGCGGAGAGATTAAGACAGAGAGCACTCTTCTACTGCTCATCATGACTTCTCCCAAAGGCCCTTTGGTTTACCAAATGATCAACCATACAAGTATTTCTCCCAAGACTAAAAACTTGCTCACACAATTAAAAAAAGAAAAAAAAAAAGAACCCAGTAGACTATATGTAACAATGCCACTTGATGACATTTGGCCTAGCAATACTAAGGAAAGGGTTGCAAGGCATTAGATTTTAAGAAATCTAGTGAGCATGATGCAGTTGGAGAAAGTATAAACTCCATGTGCAAGATGCACTCCCTGCATTGTACACTGGCAGAAACTGTCCCCTGGAAGTCTGTGGGCCTCTTACATCAGCCTGAAGCAGAACAACAATGCAAATTAACTGCAACCCCACTCCATAATTGTGTTAAGAGTCATTTGGCACGGTCCCTGAAGTAGGTGGGACTGTCCAAAAGAGGGAAGTAGATTCAACGCATCTCCCTGTCAGCTTCCACCAGTGGGACTTAGATAGAAGCCTGAACAAATTGTAAAGCTGCCTCTCCTCAGACTGCACGTTGGGGGAAAAGCAGCTGTAGCACCCCCATCTCCCTTTCCCAAGATTAAACTTCTGATGTAGCTGTCCCCACGAGTTCTCGGGGATGAACACACCATGCACTGACAAGGGGGGAATCCAACTGCACTGATATGAAAGGAGCCTGGAATATTTTCAGTGACATCTTAATTAAGGGGCAATAAATAATTCCTTCAGTACATAAAAATACAAGGAAGAAGCAGACATTGTGGCTTTGAGATAGACTGCTCAAATATCGGATGGTAAAAGAGGAGCCTGTACTGAAAAGAGGGGGAACAGGAGGAGATAATCAGACAAGCCACAGTGAGAAAAGGTGAGAACAACAAATAAAATATTGAAAGAGTTAAGCAGATCAGTAGGGACTTTGAGGAATACGAAGTATGTTTGGGTTTGTTAGGAGAAAGAAAACTGAAGATGAAGTAGGTGCCTCAGTATATGCGGATGGTTTTGGAAGTGGCTAGATCTTTGCAAGCCAGCTGCAGTGACTAATGCGATTGGGTTTGGGCTCCCCAGTTCTCATGGTCAGTCCCAGCCCTGATGCAAAGAGCAGGACGACCATAGTGGAGGGAAGCTGACACACCCCACTCCATCCCTGACTAGCCTGTTAGGTCATGAAGAGGAGTTAGATGTACAGGCCAGCATTTAGCACATAAGCTCTACTGGGGAGTCTGTCCCTGCCAAGGAAATTTTCTGCTATGTATAGTTGTAGCCAGTTTCATGTCCCCTTTGCACCTTCAGTGCCTAAAGAGGCCAGATCATATGAGAGAATGCAGCCCTATGACTTCCATGAATTCAGCATCTTTCTGCCCACAGAATGCCTCCAAGCCGACCACAATTATACTCATTATTTGAAATGACTCCATTAAAACTGTTCATTTGATGGTTTTTGAAATTCTACCTGTGTTCTCAATGATTTTAGCATGGTTTCTGTTCCTTGCTTGGGTGAGTGCAATGAAATCTGCAGGAGGAGGGGTTTGGGATGGGCGACATAAGTCTTCTGGTACCCCTTTGGAGAAGCACATCCTGAACCAGAGCATGTAGTCAGGTTTTTAGGGTTGAATCCCTGTAGAGGGTTTCAGGGAGCCTTCCTGAATTAAAAGAAGCAGGTGAACCTTAGCCTAGTAAGGCTCAGAACACTAGAAAGGGTCTTGTCTGTCTGAGGTACCATGCTGATGGGCACCATGAAAAACCTCAAGTGCTTTTTTGTGGGAAGGAAGAAGTCTAGCACAGGGAGCTGGAGACATACAAGCTGCTTTCTGAATACTGTTGGGTGTTTCTACATAGTTTATTTTTGAGCTTAAGGATTTATGCTGTATGAAGGAAATGTGAACAGACTCGGATGTCTTAAGTATTTTATACAGACCCACCCACGCACATATGCAAAAATATACCTGAAATCCCAGAGAGGAGTTTTAATAGGATGGCAGACTCTAGGACCTTTTATATGGCTGCAAGACTTCTCTCAAGACACCCTGCTCTCAAGTGCTTGAGCTCTACATGTATTAACTCGAATCTGAATGCTAAAAACTTTCAAGGAACTTCACATGGACAGTCAGAGAATCCGGTCATGGTTATAGGGCTAGCTGCACCCATGGCGCCTTTTTGGTCTCTGAGCTCATTCCCTCAGGTCTGAGATGTCATGCCTTGACCAGTCTCGGGGTGGAATTTCATAGTTCTCCCACTCGTAGACTGGGGCCTGGGCTACAATACCCTGCATATCAACTATTCTGGCTGAGTTCAACAACTGCCACTCTTCCATTCAGGACCAATGGCCATGGGTCTACGATGATCAGACCATGTTCTAAAAGAGAAAGCATTGTTTATTTTAACAGTTTATTTTTCTGGCATGGTTCCTTAACTCAAGTGTTTGCTGAGAAATGGGCTATCTTGAGCCATTCTTTTCTTTGCTACTTGCTTTTCCAGACAGCGCCCTGTTGAGCTACACCTTTATATTCATATAGTAAACACCCTAATAACTAGTACAACATACAGAGATCATAAATCAGAGGGCAGCTCCAAATCCATCATAATTATTTGATGAATAAATGTCAAATAGCAACTATATTCAAAACAATCGAAAGCTTCTTTTGGACAAATTGTAAAAAGGTTAAAATCTACCATGAATGTTTTCATTCATCTTTAATAAAAAAGCCAATTTGGACCTTCTGGATGAATAGGAGAAGAGAATTCCTTATTGCCAAGAGTATTTTTTCTTTCCTGTCTAAAGAGAAAAGAAATTAAACCTCTGATGAGTTGACCTTAAGCAAGAAGTTTTTCCACAGGTCTTGGAGACTACTCTAGATTGTATAATTCATTCACTGAGCTTCTGACATAGCCCCATCAGAAAAAAAAAAATCAGAAGATTTCAATGCAATGGCTGCATTCCGGTAAGTATTAGAAGTGATTAGCTGTATTCATGAATCTATAATTGCACCTGCATACAACGAAGAAATCTATAGAAACATGAAGTAATTTTAAAAACATGAATATGCATGTGGTCTGGGATGCCAAAAATATCATAATGAAAATTTGAAATTCTTGATGACCTGATATTGCTATATTTTCCAGATGTCAGAATGCAGCCAGCTATATAAAGCATAGTCACCATATTGTAAAAGTTAAATAGGCAATTAAGCTCGAGCAGGATTTTATATAGCATCTTTGTCTTAGGGTGGTCCTTGCCTGGAGTGCCCTCCTGCAGCAGGCCACAGCTTGATAGGCACACCTGTCTCAGTTTCCCCTTAGGAGTCCCCAGTAACTCTATGCATGCTCTCCTGACAACAGTACCCTCCTTGGTCTAAAATAGGTCCTCAAAGACATAGTTCATTTCTCATCCCTATGTAAAGAGTTATCATCCAACACCCCATCCCACAATGCCCCACATAATCACACACCGGTGCCTTTGGCGAGGGCCAGATTCTCTGGCAGTCCTTCCCCTCTTGTATCAGCACAGCTCCCCTTCCCTAACCTAGGGAAAAAACCACGGGAACAACCCTCACTCCCCTGACCATCATAATTCTTAGAGTCACAGAAGATTAGAGTTGGAAGAGACCTCAGGTGGTCATCTAGGCCAACCCCCTGCTGAAAGCAGGGCCAACCCTAACAAAATCATCCCAGGCACAGCTTTGTCAAGCCAGGCCTTAAAAACTTCTAAGGATGGAGATTCTACCACCTCCCTAGGTAACACATTGCAGTGCTTCACCACCCTCCTAGTGAAATAGTATTTCCTAATATCCAACCTAGACCTCCCCACACTGCAACTTGAGATCATTGCTCCTTGTTAGGTCATCTGCCACCAGGGAGAACAGCCTAGCTCCATCCTCTTTGGGAACCTTCCCCCGCCTTTCAGGTAGTTGAAGGCTGCTATCAAATCCCTCCTCACTCTTCCGCAGACTAAATAAGCCCAGTTCCCTCAGCTTCTCCTCATAAGTAATGTGCCCCAGCCCTCTAATCATTTTCATTGCACTCTGCTGGTCTCTTTCAAATTCGTCCACATTCTTTCTGTAGTGGGGGGTCCAAAACTGGATGCAGTACTCCAGATGTGGCCTCACCAGTGCCAAATAGAGGGGATTAATCACTTCCCTTGATCTGCTGGCAATGCTCCTACTAATGCAGCCCAATATGCCATTAGCCTTCTTGGCAACAGGGGCATGCTGTTGACTTATATCCAGCTTCTCATTCACTGTAATCCCCAGGTCCTTTTCTGCAGAACTGGGTTCAAATCTCTGGTCCTGGAGAGGTCAGCACGTAAGCCCCTCCACTGCTCCCCAGCCTTCAGCCCCCTTTGGCCCTTAGCTCTGGCTTGGAGCCAGTGAGGATCTCCTCTGCGGTTCCTCCTACTTTCAGCTCTCTTCATCCCTGGATTTTTGGCTCCGGGATGCCAGCTAGCAAACCCCTGACTGATCCCCTGACTTCAGTTTTCTCCCAGGTCCCAAATATACAGTCTCTGGCAGATTTCACCTTCCCCTGACTTCCACTCAGGCAGTTCTGATGCACCAAGGCTCTCTGTGTCCAATTTCCAGAGAAAATCCAGAGATCTAAAACATCAGCTCAGGATTGAAAAATCAGGGCTTAAGCAGTTCACATCAGGCCGCAGGCTCATCCACAATGGAAACACAACCACACACCTTTGCTCTACTGGATATAACCAGCTCCCCAAGTCAGCAGAGATCTTTATTTCCTTCCAACATGGAGACTCCCAAGTATCCATTTTCTTTCTTCTGACTCCTCAGAGGTCTTTGAGGAAGTACTGCTCGCATACCATAGCTGCTGTATATGCTGATAATTACTGATCTGTCCCTAGAGAGGTCCTTCTGCAGCTGTGCATAATTGCTATCTAATGATCTGAACAAGCCTTTTCCCAATAATGTCATATTGCTGTGTGCCTCTCCTCCAAACCATATTCACCGTGGCATTTCCAGAATTTCTGGCATGAAGTCTCTCACTTTCCTAACCTTTCTAGTCATAACTCATCAGCAGCAGCCATAAATGCAGTCAAGGCTTAATCTGAGTGTGGAAGCCTGACATGGAAAACCTACATTAATTTCTTCTCAAACCCCTTGAGCAGTGCTTGCTTCTCTTCTTCATAGAGAACTTGAGTGCTACAGTTCTTGGAGGAGTTATATGGAGAAGTCAATTATTTGAGAAGGCTGGATGGCGTTCTGTATCTTCTGAAGGCAGAACAATTGATTCTGATTTAAAAGCAAAGATTGTTCCTAAATTATTGGCTCCAGAAACAAAATGAGTGTCTGGTAGAGGAAGATCTTTGAAACTTGTGTTCTGATCTAGCAGAAATCCCTACTTTGTTGTTCATTGAGGCACTCTTCTCTAAAATGTACACATTAAATAACTGTATTCATTAGCTTGGATCAGTATGGGGTCTGCCAGCAAAGCATTTTGTTTTACTAGAATTTGCTTGATTCTATGCAACTTAGATAAAAGTTAAACAAAACAGCAATATATGCCACATAAGATTACTGTTTGATCTTCCAGAATATCTGAGCCCTCGGGATTTGCTTTGTGTCAGCTCTCACCTTCTACTATTTCACTCGGAAGTGAGCCTGATGCTGGTTTCATTGCTGAAATGACAAACCACAGAGTGATTCTCCTTGAGATGCACATACCGAATGACGGACAAGAGACTGGGTCAGATGACTGGCAATGGAATAGTCAGAGCCTTTTATTGCTTGGTCACTGGCTCCAGTCTGACCCAGAGTATCATGTGAATGTAACAGAAAGCCATTACCATCAGTGGTTCTTTAGTAGATTATTTTAAGAAATAGTTAGTAATATAATTCTAATTCCTAAGTAGGAAGGTGTCCACCACCATCATAGAACTACGATAGAAATACTAATTCTAAAACCCCGCAGAGCCTCAGTGAATATGCTAGTGATTGTTAAATTACTCTCTCACCTGTTGGGTTGGTCGCTGTAGATCAAGGTTCAGCAAACTTCATCCTAGTTCTCCCCTAAGATACAAAAATACTCAGGACTCCCACTTTTAATAGAGAAGGAAATCTCTTTCCAAGGGAAAATAGCACGTTTTCATGGGGTATTTTGAACATATAGATGGTACAGTCAATATCTTTGTTTTCAGGTCATTCCCAATCAAGCAAAAAAAAGCGCAGAAGCAGCTATAAAACATTCCGTACACAATAAATGGTTCTTTTACCTCTTTTAATCTAGAACTTAGTAAAGAGTTTCCATTTATCATTTTTCTCATCTTGCCTGAGCCTTTGCTTAGAAAATTTGGCACCTAGCCAAAGAGGCCAGGCTCACAGTTTGAGAAATACTGCCTTAAACCACAGTTCAGTCACAATGGCAAGGCAGCTTCAAGAAGCTTGCACCCCCTGCGGCCCATTCTCTACTTATTTGTGGACAAGCAGATGATCTTCAGTCTTGAGCTCAACAAAGGTTATAAACGCTAAATTCCAGCCCTGCCTCTCTCCCCAAAATGGAGGTCCAAATAATGCCCTCCAATGGAAAATACCCCTGGGATGGGCCTTGGAGGGAAGACAACTTCATGATGATCCCATCACACATGGTCCTATCTAACAGGGCATAGGGAGACCACAGGGCATATTCCTAGTCTTAGCAGCTCCTTCAGGAGGTTAGGGCCTTACCTGTGAAAGCTCTGTACCTCTATACAGAGGACTCCTCGTCCTGGGGAGGGAGAGGGCAGTGGAGAAGAGAACGTAGCACTATCTTTCTTCACTGATTTCTGTGGAGCTGGAAGGGGGACAGTTTACATCTCCCTGACCTGTCCATTTCCGTTCCCATCCCAGCCAGGTTCTACCCCCTCCCACAAGTGCAGACCCCAGGCAACAAGGAAAGGCCTCTGCAAGGTCTGAGGGTCAGTGGGACACTGCTGCAGAAGCACATGATCCTCCTTCAAATAGGGAAATGAGAATATGCAAGCACAGCATCCCCGCTCGGCACTCATGGAAAGTGGATAGTCTGGCCCAAACTCTGGAGTTTCAAAATGTAAGTGAAGGATGGTTTAACACTGTTAACTTGGATTGTGTTGACATTTGTCAAAGTAACTCTCAGTCAAGCGTATTTAAATATAATGTTCACTTTGAATTTCCTTTTTTAAATGATACTTTAGAAGGATCGGAAATGAATATGTTTTAACTGAAATAATGGAACAATTCCCATCTCTTGGGTTAACATTCATTTGGCCTTAAGTAAATGACCGACTACAACTATTATTTTATAGATGACCACCTGTCATACTTAATCAGTTAAATAGCACAGTGCATTTTCTATATATTCTTATGTGCCTATTATGTGTTTCGTTAGGCATATTATTTATTATTGGACACTGAACTGCATTTGGCTAATCATGAATAAGTAGTACATGCTTCGAATAAAGGGACTTCCAAACTGCTAGTCAGACAGTTGCTGATTTCACAAAATCAAAATGGATTCATGCCTACATATCAGTTGATATAGCATGTAAAGATCCGACTAAATCGGAACACCAGATCCAAACAGTCCTGAGCTATGGAATTGCTAGCTGCTGATGCTGGAGCTTCAAAGTTCAAATGATCTTTAATTTTCATGCTTGCTTCTGCAGAGTCAGTGGATACTCAGAAGAGAAGGTGGGGGCATCTCTACATGAAGTCACTCAGATCCAGGAGGGAGCAGGAAGGGAGATCATCCGCACCCCACAACAAGAGACTGGGAACATAAAACAGAGGGATAGGAGCAGCTGGGAGGTATCAAGCAATCTGGCAAAGTTTGATGTGAAGTGGTTCCCTTTGAAATGGCATCTGGGTAAACCTACAGAAATGATGCAGTACCAACCGCTATGAAGAGAAATGGCAGCACACAGGGTTCGTCTCCCCACTTTTGTGAGGTCACAAACCATTTCTTCATTCCCCTACTGTATTTGCTAGCAGTCAGTCTGGACTGGCACAGAGGGACACTGGAGAATGTAGAATTACTATAGGCGCCGACTCTGGAGCACCCATGGGGAAAAAAAAAAAAAAAGAATAGTGTGTGCTCAGCACCCACCAGCAGCCACACAGATCAGCCCCTCCCTGTCCCTCCCAGCGCCTCCCACCTGCCACCATGAGCTTTTCAGTGCTGTGGAGGTGTGAGGGCGCAGCGGGGGCAGGAAGAGGCGGTGGAATGGGGTAGAGCAGGGGTTGAACACCCCCCTGGGAACTGGGGAAGTCGGCACCTCTGAGAGTTGCTATGCAAACACAAGAAGTGAAGGTTACTGATCTTTTCTTATTCTAGTCCTTGACTGGAATATTCTCTTGCCATAATCATGGAACAGTGAATGAAACTCAAATCTATTTTAATTGCTGAAGATTTGTTTTCCCTTGATTTAGAAAATGTGCCACATCTAACATTGAATAGGGACAGCAGGCCAGATCCTCAGATGATGAAACGATGCTGCTTTATACTTTAGTGGAGCTCTATCAGTTTACAGCAGCTCAGAATCAGAGCTGTGTTTCATTTGCTCTGAGGAACCTTGATACAAAAACACTTCAAATCATAAGACCTGATTCTCCTTACCGACACTAGTATAAATAAGGAGTAACTCCATTTAAGTCAGTGGCATTATTCCAGTGGCAGAGATAAGAGAATCAGGACCACATTGGTTAGCATCCAAATTTTGAAGTGTCCGACTTTCTTTCCAAATAACTACTATACACTGCCAAGGTGCTATTCATAGAGTAGGATTTCCCAGGCCCTTTATGAAACAGTAGTATTATTTATTCACTGTATACATCTGGCTAAAGAGGTTATATGGATTTATTACTGAAGTTCTTTGCCTTGTCAGTTTTAGAATGAAAGATGGCAAATATAGTGCAGGTAAGAGATTTTTACACTGTACTGAATTTGGGAGTAACATCACAGCAAACGAACGTATTTTGGGCTACATTTCTTAACAAATGTTCTGCTATGTAATCTCTCTGTTAAAACCTAACAGACTCATAGGGATATGAGGAATACTGACTGCAGTGACACCATTCACAAAGTGTTACTTTGAAACATGGTATTATTGTGAAAAATTGCGTGCATTTCTGAATAGGTAAAGTATGTTTACATTGTATTTACGTTTTATAGCATAAAGTCTTGATGGTGACTTCACTTAGTAGTTTTACACTGGGTAACTCCACTAACGTCAATGGAGTTTCTGCCGATGTGTGTGTGATTGTAACCCAGAAAGAAGCCTACTAAGATTAAAAACAGCCATACTGTTCAGCATGAATTAATTATTCCTTTTAGTGACTAATATTTTCATTTTCAATATCATGCTACTCTATAAATTCACTTTAAAGTAGCATTAAATGTAAAAAAAAAAAATCCTAATTTGGCTAGTCTATTGAGTAATAGAGAAACCATGCAGTTACAAATAAGTTTAAACCATAAATGTATATGCCTGTATATTTTTTCCTAAAACAAATTGTTGTTAATGAGGCACTCAGTTCAAATCACAAGAGCACCACTCATAGACAACATAATCTTTGATTAATAAAAAGTCCCCATTTATTGTGGTACTAGCAGTTGACTATATATCATGCACAGTGCAGAATAGCTGGGTATACAAGTGCAATGAATGTTCTATTCGTTAAGAATTTTAGCTGCAAAATTTATCATCATCTATTGGCCAACATACTAAACTAAATATATATATTTTTAAATCTACTCTGGTAGGATGCTTAAATGCGGTGCTCTCTTAGGTTAACACTTGAATTTAGAGTCTGATCTGCTTCTGTGGAATCCCTAGTCATCCTCAACTTTATCTGGATGACAGACTCTTGTCAAACATAAACCAAGTAATCTATGGATACGTATTTAAAAGGTCAGGCTTATGCTGCACAAAGCCTACAAAAAGGCTTTCCATCTTCCTTTTTTTAAACGGTAGTGGTTTTTCTGCCTCACATAATTCACGACATAACACAAAGTTAGTATACATTATGTGCATACTACAGTGTATATATATTTCCATTGTTTTTTCAAGGTACCTGAACTACAAAAAATCTGTAATAAGGGCTCCTTGGGTGGTTGGTAGTAATATATTCATGATTTGCTTGTATTCTACAGCTGGCTCTACATTAGAATACTTGGTTACTCACTACAGAAAATATCTAGAGAAGGTAGGAGAGGTGTCGTCCATACTTTTTACATCTGACCTCAGATTCAAGAATTCCTTCACCTGAAGAAAGGACTCCTTTAAGAAAATCTGCAGGGTATGAGAGTCCATTGCTAAAACTAGTGTGGTATCCTGATGATACCTACTTTGGTTTCTAAAATGCAACTATTTCTACGCAGGCTGCTTTACGCTCCCCACTGGCTTCCTCATGGAATTTTCTGAATGAGTATCACGCTGCTACTAAAGTTCCCTAGAGTTTATCTATGGGAAATTCACATATGAATGATTTCTCACAGGGTTTGTCTTCCCAGTCAGTTACTGCACAGCAAGCCAGCGTGTGAATATACAGTACACTAGCCTGCCACACACCAACTGGCTAGGTGGACCCTGCTACCATGTGCAAAAGTTCCATAGTGCCTGCTGATGTTCTTCTGAACAGTTAACACAGGATAGGCTAGTGTGCTGTACATTTAGCAAGAAATAGTGGTAGTGGACTTGCCAGAAAGGATTTCCTGAATATGAAGTGCAAATTGGTGGCTGCGCTGAAGAAAAGATTCTTGGATTTGAAGGGCAAGTAGAGATGCTATGGAGCTCCTACAGAGTCAGGTTCAGGAAACAGCAGTCCCCTAGGTTCAAGAAAGAAAGGAACTGATCACCCTAGGAGTCAGAACGAGGAAGTCAGAAGAGGGTTGGCTTTTTGTAAGCAGCAGAGACAAAAGGTTAAGGCAGCATTCTATGTGCCTGGATACAGAGGAGGATGGGCAGGCTGTAGTGCGCAGAGAGAAGAGGATCAGGAGGGATTTCCACACAACTAGAAGTTTCCAATCAATACCACGTTCTCAATGTAGAAACTGTAGAAGATATCTCTCAAGATCCAGCTGATCCTGGGGTATGGAGAGATGTACAGGACACACCGGTGGATGGCTGCTCGACCCAACCTGTAAGAAAATCAAGGCTGCTCACAAAGCATTCTCCAACTGCCCAAGGAAGACAGATCATCCTTGCTGGGGATTCAATACTCAGAACTGAAATTATATTCTGCAAGAGACAGGGGGACAGCAGGGTGGTGTGCCATCTTCTCAGAGCCAAGACATGACACAGCACTAAAATTGGATAGGCTTCTGAAGTCCATAGGCAAGAATTAATTGACGATGGGTCACATTAACTTAATGACACTGTGTTGCAGGGTGTCACATATAAATAGGTGGACTTCAGGGAACTTGGAAGAGTACTAAAGAAGAATATTGTCCAAATAATCATCTTGGAGATCCTTCAACATATCCATAAATGATCTGGAAAAAGGGGTAAACAGCGAGGTGGCAAAGTTTGCAGATGATACAAAACTACAAGATTGTTAAGTCCAAAGCATGCTGTGAAGAGTACAAAAGGAGCTTACAAAACTGGGTGACTGGGCAACAAAATGGCAGATGAAATGTTGATAAATGCAAAGTAATACACATTGGAAAACATAATCCCAACTATACATATAAAATGATGCTAAATTAGCTGTTACACTCAAGAAAGAAATTTTGGAGTCATGGATAGTTCTCTGAAAACTTTCACTCAATGTGCAGCAGCAGTCAAAAAAGTGAACAGAATATTGGGATATCTAGAGAAGATATATTAGAATTGGAAAAGGTTCAGCAAAGGATAACAAAAATTATTAGAGGTATGGAATGGCTTCCATAGGAGGAGAGATTAAAAAGACTGGGACTTTTCCACTTGGATAAGAAACGACTGGGGGGGGGGGAATATGATAGAAGTCTATAAAATCATGAATGGTGCGGAGAAAGTAAATTAGGAAGTGTTATTTACTCCTTCACATAACACAAGAACTAGGGGTTACCAAATGAAATAAATAAGCAGCAGGTTGAAAACAAACAAAAGCAAGTATTTCTTCACACAACGCACAGTCAAGCTGTGGAACCTTTCGCCAGAGGGTATTGTGAAAGTCAACTATAACAGGGTTCAAAAAAAAATCGGAAATTCATGTAGGATAGGTGCATCAATGGCTCTGAGCCAGGATGGGCAAGTATGGTGTCCCTAGCCTCTGTTTGCCAGAAGCTGAGACTGGGCAATGGGATGGATCACTTGATGATTACCTATTCTGTTAATTCCCTCTAGGGCACCTTGCATTGGCCACTGTCGGAAGACAGGAAACTGGGCTAGATGGAGCTTTGGTCTGACCCAGTATGGCCATTCTTATGTTCCTGTCCCACAAATGACGGAACGCAGAAGGCAGAAGATTCTGGAAGTGAATCACTGGCTAGATAAGTGGTATAGGGTTTTTGTTTTGTGGAACATTGGTCCACCTTCTGTTTTGAGAGGGCTGGGCCTGTATAGTTTGGATAGCCTCCACCTCCATAGAAGGGGGACCAATTTCTTCAGGGACAGACTGGCTAGAGTAGTTAGGAGTGTGTTAACTAATAACAAAAGGGGATGGTAAAAAAGGGAAGATATGAACATTCATTTAGCACCGAATCAGGATTTTGATAACAAAATTAAGAAACCAAAGGATACGAAGAGAAGAATTTCCTCAGTTGCCTACACACCAGTAATAGGAGCCTGGATAACAAACAAGAGGAATTGGAATGGCTTATTTAGGAGCATAAATTCAATCTAGTTGGTATTACTGAAACCTGTTTGGAGGATTCACATAGTTGCAATGTTTAAAAAAAAAAATCAATGGTTATAACATTTAGGAATGATCAAGTGGGCAAAAGGGGAGGGCGACTGGCACCAAAAGTCAAAAATGGCATTGTGTGTTTGAGTCACTGACAACTCAGAAGAAAATTATCTTTAATGTGTATGGATGAATGTGCTAATAAATAAATAAAGCACAGGATGGGATACTAGTTTGTGTTTGCTACAGACTATCAAATCACACTAGGGAATTATATGACCTGCCCTGAAAGCACCCATCTATAACATGCAGGAAAAGCTGTGTGATCATGAAGGACTGCAATTTGAGTGACATATGCTGGAGGTTTCATGCTGCCAGTGCTGAAACATTTTCTGAAAATTTTAAATATTATACATGACAATTTCGTAACTCAAGTAGTGTTGCAGCCAACGTAGGGGAATTCTTTATTATACCTTATCTTGACAAAGAATATAAATCAGCCTAGGAATTGTAGAAATTGATAAGGGAAGCAAAGGGAAAACATCTATGATCAGCAGAATTAAGGACAATAAATGAGCCTCCTCCTTAAAGTATATTGGGGGGGGGGGGGAAGAATCCTAACAATGAGATCAGTCCATTACTAGATGGAAATATGTAGAATTATCAATAATAATGCAAAGAGGCAAAAAATCATAAATATTTTGTTTGGGAGGAAAGATAAATTAGCCATATCATGACAACACACTTTCCGTTCCACTAGCATCTTGCAAGGATGTTAAAGCAGCAGCTACGAAAGTCAGACATTTTAAAATCAGCAGGTGCAGATAACTTGCATCCAAGTGTTTTTAAAGAGCTGGTTGAGGAGTACATTGGACCATTATTGTTGACTTTCATTTCTTGGAACAATGGGGAGATTCCAGAATACTGGAAGAAAGCTAATGTTGTGCCAATATTTGTGCCTGGATGCACAAATAAAGTGAATCTCCAGTACAAGAAGAGAGACGATTTTACCTCTTTACTGGTGCCATCACTGCTTGAATACTGTGGCCAGTCCACAGTTCATGTAGGATGTTGATAAACTGGAGACGGTTCAGAGGATAGCCATGAAAATGATTAAAGGATTAGAAAAAAGTACCTTACAGTGACTGTTAAGCTAAATAGGTAGACTCAAGAAGCTTTCCAATTGCCCCTCACAAGCAAAGGTGCTTAAAGCATTGCAGGAAGCTGATGTGAACCTAAGTAGCATGGACCGTTGATCCCCTAATGACTATTGACAGCACAGGTTACACCTGTAGGCACTACTGCTTTCTTCTGAGAGGCATAATCCCAGAAACCCTTAAACAAGAATCACCAGTGAATGTGAACAGCCCCTCCAGTTATCACAGATCAAGAGCACCAGAAAGGTGGTAGCTAATCAGCTTCACCAAACACTCCAGCTCCTACAAAATGCCCCTTGAATTTGTCTTCAGACTAGGGTTAGGTTTAGAGTCAGAGATTAATCTTCTTGGAGTATGGGACCAAACATACATTCTACTGCTGTTATAACTCTCGACAGCCTTAAATCCAGTCACCACAAGGTGCTGCTGACTTGTCTGTAGGCCCCAGCAGGCATGGATGAGGTTGTGGTAAGCTGACATTGCACTTTCCCAACCTCAAAGCTTTCTCTGTTGAGGATCCTCAGCCACCATCTCACTATTATGTGAGATCAAGCAGAACCCTGATCTTACAATTTTCATATCATTTAGCAGGCATTCCATGATGACTGAAGGTGTGGGCCACTCCCAGCAATGTTCTCCTGGAATTTAACTGTTCATAAATAAGTACCTTCAAATTTATGGAGGAGAAAAGATGAAATGGGTCCTTCTCCTGAAGGGTCAGTGATGTCAGTTTTCAATTTATTTAATGATCCTTGCATACTTTTGAGATTTGAGCCTTAGAAACATACCCAAAGAATAATTATTAACTAGCACCTTTCACTCACAGTTTGCCGAGCTCTTGTCAATCCAAACTCCTGTGAGGTAGGCATGGATTGTTACATGCATTTTATTCATAATATAATAGTCATGAGGGAAACTAAATCACTTTCTCATAGTCACCCAGAATTGGGGTGACTAATCTATAACACAGGAGTCTTGGCTTCTTGATCTTCTTCTCCCATCACTAGACTCTACTCCTCTGCAGACCCCGATACATAATATTCTTTCTGCAGCATCTGATATGCTAACTTGACTATGACAACAACAGTGTTGGGTATAATTAAAGACACCAATAATTTTTATGCTACCAATGGTCATTCATCGCATTTACAAAGCGGATATAAATGTTTTTTGCAATGCAATTAGAATGATATATTTTCAACAAAACTAGGATATATGCTTCACCTTTTCTGTAAATGTTTCTTTTGCAAAAGAGATGAACTTCTTCATTATGACAGGTAAAGAGCTCCAGTACAGAGGCATTTCACCTTTTTTCACCCTCTCTGGCAGTTGTTGCAGGCTGTTAAACAGCTTTAATAGTTACTGAACCCAGCCTCCTGCTCTAAGGGCATGGAAACTTTATTTTTATTGTCCTTACTATCTTCATGGTTCATTGAATGCAATGTACAACCATTTTTCAAATGGCTACTGGACCCCAGAAGGACCTGACAGTTAAATGAAAGTTGTCTGTCTTCCTCATGCTCTAGCTAGATTGGGTAATAAAAGAGGAGAACCTGGAAGCAAGGCCCAAAACTTAGATCACTGGACCAAACAAATAAAGTTAAATGAGTTCTTCAAAGACACAACAGGGAAGAGTAGCTTCCTCTACCCAATTTCTAGACTAATGGTAGCCAGTAGTAATATATTTATAATGAAAGGCTATTAAAATTACCATTGTGCCTTAAACAGTGGCTAAGTAGGAAACTTGTACTCTAATATTTATAGAAAAGGATCTAACAGGCAACAACAGAAGCATTTGAATGCTTTGAGATGTTTTTACAATTACAGTTGATTTAATGCAAGATAGATGAGGCTTTGGAGACACTTCCATATCTATTTATTCATATAAAAAGGAGAGTACAAAACTATTTAACTGCCTTTGCATTTTAAAAGGTGTAGGTTAGAGTGATTAATCACTCTGCTGAACATAGACATGGAAATGTCCTGGTGTTTCCAAATGCTTTAGCTTGCTATTCAGTGGGGAACTCACACATTTTTATTAGAATGAGATTATTGTGGGACCTCAAATTTATGTTTTAAACAGCCAGAAAGGAGGGGCAAAATTTGTTTTGTTCTGAGTATGGGATCAGGGGAACCCCTGAATACAGGATACATAGGAAATTGCAGGGGAAACACACTCAGAGGAAGAAGCAGCGTTCATCTATAGGTAGGATTTCAATACCTCACTAATCTGCACTTTATGCCAACCCTCATACTTTACAATCCCCACAGAAAACTCCTAGTCCTTCTCCATGTCAGAAGATTTAATAGCAAGGTGCTGCAAAAAGAGCTTACATTACCAAGTCTTCGTTATTTTCACAAATTATAGCACAGTTGACAACTGTAGTTTACTTTTATTTCCAGTACGTCCTGCAGTACATCTACTAGTAATTTATGAAGATGATCATAACAAAACTACATTACATTGTCATGACCATTTAGTATTGTGGTATCTCAGATGATCTTTCCTTGCTTTTTAAAAGTGTCTTTCCCCCGAGGCTGACCACATGTCCTGCTTTTATAGGGACAGTCCCGATATTTAGGGCTTTTTCTTTTATAAGTGCCTATTACTCTCCGTCCAGATTTTTCACACTTGCTACCTGGTTACCCTAACCCCACCACACCACCACTCATTTGCAAAATGCAGTAGTTCACATGTCTCCTAGTTGTTAGCATGAATTAGTGAGAGTCTACACATGGGTGGCAGGTATCATAGGCACAGGAAGGCTCTGCCTTCCCAGACAGCCTTTTGTCCCACTGCCCATGCTCCACCTCCATGCCCCATCCTGCCTGCTGCTCCCTTTGAGCCAGAGGCTGGGGCCACACCGCCTGCTGTGGGCCGCTCTGGCCACACTGCCTTCCCAGAGCTGGGACTGCTTTGCTGGGGGCGCCTTCAGGGGCCGGGGCCACTCAGCCAGGGGGCGACTTCAGGGGCCCAGGGGCCAGGTGGCCATTGGGCTGGGCAGTGATGCCCAGGGAGGCTGGGGCTGCATTGCTCGGCTCCCTGGGGGGTGGGGGGGGCTGAGAGCACTAGCCTGGGGCAGGGGCCAGCAGCCACATGTGGGGGGTTAGGGGTGCTGGGCAGGGACCAGCAGCCAGAGTAGGGGCTGGGCTCCAGTGGGCACAGAAGGGGCAGGGCCTCGGGTGGAAGTGGCAGGGAAGCTACCCTCCCTAAGCCAGGGGTTCACCCACCGCCCACGAGTCTCCATTATTTATGCAATGAGACAATTTCTACAGCTAGCCAGGAGTCACCACAAGGTCATCATTAACATAAAGGGAGAGGAGGATTTCCCCCTCATGTGGAAAAACCCAAGAGAGCGGTATGAGACTTTTCCACTAGTTAATTTCTATTTTTGCCTCTCACCACAGAGCAAGCAAAGAGTGCAGCTCCCAGAACTCAGCTTTGGCTTCTTGGTGGATTTGCTGCCGATTCCTAGAGCAGAGTGGGAGCCATTAATTCGTCTTTTCCTCTAGCCCCACCCCATCTCACACAGAGAGTCCACCATGTGGGTCTGGATGGGTGCTGTAGGCAGCCATTTTCACTCTCCTGGGGGAAGGTAGATATTAAATCATGGAGAAAGTACACAGGAATCCTGGGGAAACGATCACATAAGTGATTAAACAACAGCTTCATATGTGCACTGGACATTTCAGGCATGTGACGGAAACTCCCATAAACAAATAATAGTATTCTTCAGTAATGGTCCAACCACTTCATTCAGCAATACTGTGGTTTTGGCCATTATTGCAGCACTCTCTCAGAAGGACATGTTCTTGCCACCCCTCAAAAATGAACATTTCCTGTAAGATTTATAAATTTTGGGGGGAAATTCTTGAGGAGACATTCCCTCCTGAAGACTATTTTTACTAAGAATTTATAATAGCATTCCCATTTCTCTTACTGTACCTCTTAATTATCCCTCATTATCTGGGTATGCAAGTCATTCTAGATCTCTGGTCTACCTCTGCCCCACAAAGAAGTATTCTGAGTTGGGTACAATTCTCTGCTGTCCTGAAGGCCAGTACAAGACCTATGGACCACAGCAGCCTCACTTCAGCCCTTAAGTTGCACATAGGCTTTTCGCCGGCCCTCTACCTAGGGGTGAATTTCACCCATTGCACCTTTGATTTTTGTAAGTTATTTGCATCAGAAACTCAGAGGCATGAGGCCTGAGAGATAATACATTTATATTAGGATACTGATCCTACATTGTTTAATGGTGTTCTGCAATATGTTGTTCTCTATCACCTCTCCCCCAAACTGTCTCTCAGGCTTCGCAAAGTGAAAAGCAGTGCTTGTCATCTATGCTTATTAATTCACCTCTCCCCCACTCTTCTGATATGACAGCCCTGGTCTACACTACAGAGTCAAATTTAGCCCTGTTAGGTCGACTTCAAAATGAATGCGTCTACACAACCAACTCCGTTCCATCAACATAAAGCGCTCTTAAAATCGACTTCTGTACTCCTCCCCAGTGAGGGGAGTAGCACTAAAATCAACCTTGCTAGGTCGAATTTGGGGTAGTGCAGATGCAATTCGACAGTATTGGCCTCTGGGAGCTATCCCAGAGTGCTCCAATGTGACCGCTCTGGACAGTGCTTTGAATTCTGATGCACTAGCCAGGTACACAGGAAAAGTCCCGGGAACTTTTGAATTTCATTTCCTGTTTGGTCAGCATGGCAAGCTCAGCAGCACAGGTGACCATGCAGTCCCCCCAGAATCGCAAACGAGCTCCAGCTTGGACTGAAATGGGGACACTGGATCTGATTGCTGTATGGGGAGAAGAATCTGTGCAGGCCAAACTCCAATCAAAAAGAAGAAAAATATATATGCCAAAATTGCACAGGGCATGGTGGAGAGAGGCTACAACAGGGACGAACAGCAGTGCCATGTGAAACTTAAGGAGCTCAGGTAAACCTACCAAAAGACTAAGGAGGCAAAGTCAGTCACTCCGGGTCAGAGCCCCATACGTGCCCCTTCTATGATCAGCTGCATGGCATTATAGGGGGAGACCCTACCACTATTCCACCACTGTCTGTGGACACCTGTAAGGGGGGAGTCTCATGCCAGAAGGAGGAGGATTTTGTGGATGAGGAAGAGGAAGAGGAGACGAATGCGTAGCAGGCAAGCGGTGAATCTGTTCTCCCCAGCAGCCAAGACCTTTTCATCACCCTGGAGCCAATACCCTCCTAAGGCGGGATCCTCAACACTGAAGCCAGAGAAGGCATCTCTGGTGAGTGCACATTTGTAACTACAGTACAGGGTTTAAAAGCAATAGTGTTAAATGTTTGATTTGCCCTGAAGAATTGGAATGCATTGACAGCCAATACAGCTACTGGAAAAGTCTGTGAATGTGTCTGGGGATGAAGCGGGAATCCTCCAGGGACACCTCCATGAAGCTCTCCTGGAGGTACTCTGAAAGCCATTGCAGAAGGTTTCTGGGAAGGGCTGCCTTATTCCGTCCTCCATGCAGGGCCGGCTCTAGGATTTTTGCCGCCCCAAGCAAAATCATTTTTGTCCGCCCCCGCTTTTTTTCCCCCATGCCCCCCGCCCCCGGCCCTGCCCCAACTCCGCCCCTTCCCAACCCCTTCCCCAAATCCCCGGCCCTGCCTCCTCCCCCAGGTGTGCTGCATTCTCCCCCATTGCTTCCTGTGGCTCCCCCGCACTTTGCCTACTCCCCTGAACACGCCGCTGCTCCGCTTCTCCCCCCTCCCTCTCAGGCGAGGGAGAGGCAGCGCGTTCAGGGGAGCAGGCGGAGCAGAGGTGAGTGAGGGTGGGGGAGGTGCAGGAAGTAATGGGGCAGGTAGAGGAACCACTCCCCGCCCCAGCTCACCTCTGTTCCACCACTGCCGCCTCCCGCAAGCGCGCTGCCGCTCGGCTTCTCCTCCCTCCCAGGCTTGCTGCGCCAAACAGCTGTTTGGCATGCGGCAAGCCTGGGAGGGAGGGGGAAGAAGCAGAGCGGTGGCGGTGGCATGCTCAGGGGAGCGGGTGGAGGTGAGCTGGGGCGGCGGGGGCACTTTTCTAGGGACGGCATGGCCGGTGCCTGAACGCCGCCCCTAGAAATGTGCCGCCCCAAGCACCTGCTTGTTTTGCTTGTGCCTAGAGCCGGCCCTGCCTCCACGCCAAGACACTTTACCATGCCAAGCCAGTAGCAAGGAATCTGGGGTAATTGCAGCACAAAGCATGGCAGCGAATGGTCCTGGGTTTTGGTTGCATTCAAGCAACATTCAGTCTATATCTTTCTATGTTAGCCTCAGGAGAATATCATCATTCATGGTCACCTGGCTGAAATAGGGGAATTTTTTGTAAGGGAACAGTAAAAGGACCCTGTTCACACTGGGCTGTTTGCATTTGGTTCATCCCGGAGAATAGCCATGTGGTGGGGGGGGAGGGGTGAAAGGATCATCCCAGAGAATAGTCACACGGTGGGGTGGGGGGAGGTATGTGTTGCACATCCACCCGAAAATCGCAGCCCCTCCTTTTAAATGAGACCCAAGCAGCATTGCTTGCTATGGGAAAGGAAGGCGTTGCAGTTTGAAACCATTCCCACATGTTATGAAGGCATAAGAAGTGTACCCTTTGGCTTATCATGGCTGCCTGGAAACCAAATTCTATTGCCCAGCCGTGTGCGATGTGTCACCACACCAGCAGGCGCTCAATGTAAAAGGCAAAATGCGACCTTGTACCTAAAGCACATGTGCTGTCTGCTGTGAATTGCTTGATTCACTGTGAAAGAGTCTCCCTTTTGTTCTCAGAAATGTATCATCTTAAATTTTACTCTCCCTTTTTATCCCCCTGCAGGTGCAAATGTTTCTATGCTCCCCCTATCATCTCCATCCCTGAAGTTATTGCAGAATAGAAAACTGAAAAAAATGCACTCGTGAGGACATATTTTCTGAGCTCATGCAGTCCTCCCGCACTGATAGGGCACAGCTTAATGCACAGAGACAATTAGTGGCAGAGGCCAGGAAAGCATTAAGTGACTGCAAAGAGCAGAGGCAGGAGGCGATGCTGAGGGTAATGGGGGAGCAAATGGACATGATGAGGCTACTGGTGGAGCTGCAGGAAAGCCAACAAGAGCACAGACCGCAGCTGCATCCATTGTATAACTGCCTGCCCTCCTCCCCAGGTTCCATAGCCTCCACACCCAGATGCCCAAGAATGTGGAGGGGGTGGGGGGAGGCTCTGGGCACCCAGCCACTCCATTCCAGAGGATGGTGGAAGCAACAGAAGGCTGTCATTCAAACAGTTTTGATTTGTAGTGTGGCTACAATAAGCAATGTGGCTTTGCCCTTCCCTTCTCCCCCACCCCACCTGAGCTACCTTGCAGTACCATTGAGAAGTATCCCTTGCGGTTTACGTACTGGTTGGCAAGGTGGTCCGGTCCAGTCCCACCCCAGTCCCACCCCATCCTCCCATAAACACATTCTAGCCGGCCCGTTTTTCCATCCTATTGTACTCCACCAACTAACTCTAGTCTCAAATACCTACCTAATAGGATTCCCTTCATTTAGGTCCTTACCATCTCAGCCTCCTCCCTGATACTGCATACCTGGGTCTCATTCCTGCTAGCACTATTCCACATATAATCCAGCAACATTGAAGCTATTGAAACATGAGGGGTAGTGTATCCGAGTGCCTCTTTGGTTGCCCATGTCTCTAATCTGTACAGAACAGCTGGTCTTACCATGGTTTTGTATATTCGTCCCCTAAGTAGTCTGAGCCTCTGTATTTCAAATCACTCCACTTATCTTGAACCAGACTTCCCCATACTCAACACCCTTGCTGTCAGGTCTCTGTGGACTTCTCCATTTGCCACTAATCAGTCCCCAAAGTTCTTAAAACCCAGAAACCTGATTTAGGCACTGGCCCAACACTGATTTTCTTCGGTGTTTGGTTCTGCATGAGTCAGCCACGTGATTTCAGGCTTTTCTTTACTCAGAGGCCACAGTTTGTTAGGTCACTCTTCCAGGCATCAGCCACCTGGACCAAGCCTGCCTCACTGTCAGCCATTAGTGCAGTTTGGTCTGCATAGACCAACTTCATACCATCTTCCATTTGGATTTGCTTGCTTATGAATTCCATCACAATTATGAATAATAATGGATTAAGCACTGCTCCCTGGTGGAGCCCCAACCTCAAAACACTGAAGGATGTCCCCCATTTTTATCACAGACCTGTAACCCAAACCTGTCACCATCTGGACAAAGTCCTTCAATAGCCTGATAGAATTCCATCGGAGGTACCAGCAGTCACCAATGTACTTTCAAATCAAGGAAAGCCCAACCATTGTCAACATTTCCATCCAGCTTCTTTTCCACCATCTAGCAATGAACATGCCATCTGTCATTCCTTTTCCCTTTCCAGAAAGGAACTGCTCCTTTCCTAAAATGGGTTCTGCTATTTGATGAATGTGACTTTGGTTCTCTGACAATTTCACCCAGTTGGGCAGCAGGTCAATTCCTTGGAACTTAAACTGTTAAATGTCATTTTTTTTTGGTATATTAGTACCAGTATAGCCTCTCTCCAATCTTTTGGATTTGTCTTTTCTTTCCAAATTGCATGCAATCTGTCTCAAGGGTTTGCTTATTTCCTCCATGACTTCATCTAGACTTGCTGCTTTTTCAGGTGCCATCTTCAGGAGTTCAACCTTGACCTGTGCCTCTGACAGGTCATCAACATAGCACAAAGGGTTCTCATTAAGTAGACCCTCATAGTATTTTTACCACTGATTATGTACCATGTCTCCTGTCACAGGCAGTCTGCCTCCTGCACCCTTTAAGAATGGTGTGTTCACTCCATCTTTCATCCTTTTGTTTGTCTGTACAATTACATATATTTTCTTTTGGCAAATAGAGAGCAGTAGTTCAACTCATAATACAGCAGGTCTAAAGCTAGGATTCTTGCCTTTCTGATTGCTTGTTTTGCTACTTGCTTGGAGACTCTACAGGCAGAAACTGCTTTTTCTAAAGAGTTAATTTTCCATAACCTTTTTGGCTTCTCATTTCTTAATGCTTTCTGCCCCTCTCCACTTCACCACCATTCTTCACAAGAAGATGGTGTACCCAGCTTAGTGTGTCCCCATAGCATCTCAGATCAATATGTTCTTGAGCATCCGCCACTCTTCTGCTGTTCCAATTTGCATATCTCTTGGCTCAAAACTTGTGACGGTCTCTCTAAAGTTGTCTGCAGTCACACTGCACAGTTTTCACATCCTGATGCAGTCTCATTGTCACAAAGCTCACACTGGGTACATTTGCCAATCATGTGTGTTGCCACCAATGGTTTGTGTTGTGGTGCAACAGTTTCAATCCTCAACCATCTTCCTTTGGTTCATTTAGGTTAGCAAGAAATCTATGTGCGTCTTCACTCTGCTGCTTTGTGTTTGCAATCACCCACTGATTGCTAAAACACATCAAGGACTGCAGCACTCTCTGTAGTCTGTGATCCTAATGTATACCATCTCAGTATGTGCTCATAGGCTGAATGACATGAGCTCATATGGAGGAGTAGTAATTCCTCTGTTTCAGCCATATTTGCTCAGTTCTGTCTAACTTCTTCCTTCTCTTCCTCAGGACAACCTTGTTGTGGGGTGTATATGGATACGAAAAACAACCCACACTCCTTTACTTGTACTTAGCCAGCCATTAGAGAGTCATTTCCCAAACAGTTTTACAAAGTTCATCACGAACCACCACTCTTAAACCCTTTCTCCTTCATTGCCACCCATGTAGTATAACTTATAGACCAGACCCAGCTCTCAGCCTGCACTTCCTAGCCATGTGGTCTCCTACACAGACTATATTGATGTTGCTTCAGACCATCATCTCAGCCAACTCTATCCCTTTACCTGTTAAGGACAAAACATTGAGTAGCAGTAACTTGCAAAGATTTGTTAGACATGTATTTTAGGAGTCCAAATTTTCATCTGGTAATTGATCTTTAGGGCTATTCTCCCTGAATCTAGGGAAGACAACCAGATCCCAGCCACTGGGAATCCCATTAGCTCAGGGCCTGCCATGCATGAGGCAGGCAAACTTCATCTAAAGGCTAAAGAGCCCTCCCACCATTTGCAAGAATCCCTAATGGGATGATAAGCATGCCAGACTAGGCACCCCTTAAAACTGGTAACTACTCAGGCCCTTCAAGTGCAAGCTGAAAAAGAACAAAGATGCAGTGTGTTACCTAGCACCATGATCAAGGTCTCCAGCTGGCAAAGCCTGACAAGATCCATGGCCTGGCTGTTGCTTCTTCCTTTGTAGGTACACTGCCACCCAGTTAGTTCTGAGGAGTATATATACTCTTCTCTCTCCAGGGCTTCATAAGAGTACACTGCCTAGTACTCTAAATGTTTTTATTCCATCTCAAGAAGGTTTATTTACGAGTTTTCTTTCTCCTATGTGAGCTACCTGCCACAGCTAGAGGGATCCACCCAAGCAGCCTTGTTTTATGGCGCCAGACACTGTCACACTCCCACTAAACAGTTGCCATGGCCTGGGGTAGGTCCGATAATGAACTCAGTCCCTATAAAAATGTTCCAAATGGCCACCACAATACAGTAGCATCGACAACTGAGCTCCTACCACTTCTCTTACGGTGAAGGTGATTCCTACCTTTCTCAGTGTTTGTATGTATTTCTCCTGTGTAGTTTGTTGTTCTTAAACTTAATAGTGGAAGATATTTCTCCAGTAAGCATTTTATAGTTATAATAGAAAAGGTATAAAGCAAAGCACTGGACATTGTCAGAGGTTACTGAACGATAGAATATATTTTATCCTGAGGAGAACAAAAGCCTAATTATCACGTTATTTTTATGCATCAGGAGAGTTTTAAAATAGCAAATCTGAAGTGAGAGACATTCCTTTTTACCAATATATTAACAGGTGACATTTTAAGACAGATATTTTCAGATCCTGTAGTACTTTGTATTAATATTAGCCTAGTTCATATAGATCATTGACACACATTTAAAAGCAGGACTGGATGTATGTAAGATGTAAGATTATTTGTATTAAATTATTAGACCAGAGGCCGAAGCAGCTGTTACGGATGCCAAACTAATTTACAGAACTAGAGCCAGTACAAGAAGTTAAAGCTCAAGAGAGCCACAGAAAGCTTGGCAGTGACTGTCAGTTTCTGCAGCGGTAAAGGAGGTGAGTTCATGGCAGAAGTCAAAACCAGATGAAGTAGTGCTTGCTAAGGATCCCTGGGCGTCCAGCAATGATTATAAGTCTTCCCCAGGGAATGTGGGTCACCTAGCAAATATGACCTCAGCTAAAAGTAAACAACAACATCTGGCTCCCATTTTACCACAGCCTAAATAAGACCTGAAAGACAAAAAGTCAATGGATACTTCGCTTAAGGAGGCTAGTCTAGAGGCAGTTCAAATATTGCAACTCTTACGGTATCTTAAATTAAAAAAATATATGCCCAGTTTGTTTGTTTTTTTTTTTTAAAAACAGGTTCTAATAAAAAGCAAGCTATTCTGATCAAAAAAATGAGGTATAAAACATTGCTATATCAATTAAGTTAAAATGATAAACAGATTGAGGAGAATGTCTAGGTTTATTAACCTAAGACCTACATATTTACCTTGTGGGACAGTCTCTGTTTTTGTGAAATGAAGTGCACATTCAGATATGTATTCAATGCCAGATTTTTGGAATTGTGCAAACATCAATATGCACAATATGCCTAATTTTTGTGTGCATGTATTATGATTACACAAGAAATAATGGTAACTACAGTCTCAAATGACTAGTTTGTTGCACTGCTGCAGGCATTGAATGCACAATTGTGATGTTTTTGTGTGAATGTATCTGGCCTTAGTTTTAGAACCATGTAGAAAAATGTAATTCCTACTCCTTTTCACAACTAATAAAAAGTGGATAGAAATTGGTTTAACTACATCATCATCTCCCAGAAGGCTTTTCCTTTCGATTAATATTCTAAGTCTAAATAATAGCTTAGGTGGAACTCATGGTAACCAGTTAGGATGAAGTATTTTTGAATTATTTATTAACATTGTTTAGTATATTATTGACCTACTCAGAGGCTAATAAGATAGTCACGTTATGAGTAAATACGTTTTTTCAGCCAAACCTGAACAAGGAATAAAATACATTCTAATTATCTGTACAGCTTATATATAAGTATCGGGTTAGACTCTGAAGTATCAGTCACTTGTGAAAATGGGAAATCATTTTGGCACTTTTGAAAAATACTATTCATAGTTTAATTTGAACTGGACAGGGATCCAGATTTGAACACTGCCTCCTTAGCTGATCTCCATTTACAATGGGCCTGATACCAATCTGACAACAATGTAAATTGGAAGTCATTTCACTCAAGCCAATAGATCCCTGAAGTCAGTGTAAATGAGATAAGACTCAGGCCTAACAAGTGAGTGCAATTTCAAGATGACTTCCACTGAGTAAACCAAGTAAAACTCCATGAAAAATTACATTCAAAGTTGAGTTATTTGCCAGTTAAAAAAAAAAAAAGTTAGGTTACTTTCAGGCTTGCTATTATTTTGCTTTCCAATAAAAAAAGCCTGTCAACTCCTGTAACGTATATGTTTATCATCTGTCATGTACCAAAAGTTTGTGGGAAATGTGTCCCTTTACAATGCTTAAAGTCACACAAAACTAATTTTTCCCCTTTACTTAATCCTCCTTTTGTGGTATTTCCCCTCCAAGTTTCCTTCCATCTTTCATTATAAAAGCATAAGCAGCAAAATGCAAGGAGAAAGGTCATTATATACACCTGGCTGTGATGATTTCAAGTTCTGATTAAGATAACACTTGCTCATAGAGTAAAAACAAAAGACAATACTTAAAACATATTTTGCATATGGTCAGGTATTATACAAAGATTTTGTTTTGTGCTATAATAATTTAAAATAATACATCTGGCTGGCGGAATGTGAATGGTTTTAATCACAGAGGCCTTGTAATCACATATACTCTTTGTATCCTTTTCCATTTCATTTCTGCTTATGTGAAAATGAACAAAATACAAAATCGAGAGTCATTTTAACGTTGACATTAGCAAGAGAACAATGGCTAGCAGCTTTGACCTGCTTTTCCATCTGGCACTTTAACAACTGTTTAGATTAATACTGGTAGGTACAATAGGAGCTGAAATTTTTCTAGGCCAAAGTTTAATGGTGTTCAGCGCAGCTCCTCACTAAAAGGTTCCATCCACCTGTGGACAAAGCCTCCTGTCTGTTACCATGGCCCTGAATAAAGTGACTGATGAGCATGTGAATCCGTTTAAAGTAGCAAGAAGGAAGCACTTATATTCCAGTTAACTATGCTGTCTTGATACGAATTATACAAGCTGTGATAATCAACAACATATCAGACTGCTGAGAACCCTATTAGCATGTGGTTAACATGCTAGTGGTCACAGTAGCATTCTGCTGTGTAGAAAGTGGCCTTTGGTATATCACACTTCAGTGGTTTAAGTTCAATAATAATAACTCTCGTTTAACAAGATACAAGACTGACTCTTATAAATTAGAAGATAGATCATGAAAACAATCTAAACTGCTCTATTAATAAAAATAGACCAAAGCCTTTTGGCACAATTCATTTCTCATTTCCACTTTCAAGTGGGCTCTAAATATAAGAAATCATGCCTGCCCAATTAATCACAGTACTGAAGATCTTGAATAGCTGTGGAGAATGAAAAACCATTGCTATTAGAAAGTTTAAATTAAAACACTTGAGCTAAATTAAGGAGCATTTTAAATACAGGGACTGTTGTCCAGTAGCAGCTAAGAACTAATCTCTTTGGCTCATTCCCTTTTATTTTTTCCCCTTGGAATTGTCTAATAAATAATTTGCTAGTTCCTTTAGGGCTTTTTGAGTTTGCCTGATGCCACTTGTGTTAAAGAAGGAAACAGAGTTTGACAATAAACATTTAAATTCCAAATTATTTTAATTTACATGCTTGTGACAAAAAACAAGGTTTCACATACGGTGTCAATGTGTTAACCAACTTTATCTACTTTCTACTATTTGAACACAACGTAGACACTACAGTCTTAAGACAAAACAGCTAAACGCAACTTACGTACATTGTACACTTTGGAATTGTCACATTGCATCTGTGGGATTAAATGTTTTAAGGAGCTGTCAGGTTTAATTGGAGAGTTTGCACAGTTCTGGCTTATGGTATAAAAGAAAAACATTTTGGTAGTGTGATGTATCACTTTATGTGAACGAGTAGATCTAAATAAAACCATCTGCGAACAAAGCCTGAAGAATTAAGTAAACAACTATCGTAAATTGACTTAACTAATGCTTAATTTGTACGTTTCGTCATTTTTTGCTGGATGATTGCAATTATTTTTAAACTGTATAAATTTAGTACATGAGTGACATTGATAGTGGGAGCTCAAGCCAGGCATAGCAGTGACAGATATGTTCAAGCCTCATCACACAAACAACTCTACATAGGACATCTCAGTTTGATCTGCAGCAGTCCTGTTCTCAAGGGTTTCCCAAAGTTTTTCTGTCACAGCTCCAGGATTCTTTGAGATTCCTGGCAGAGTGTTTTTATCTTCCTTTTTAAAAGTCCTTCTCATCCAGGTCATAGCTTGACTGTATGTGGGGAGACGCTTCCAAGGAAGCTTAGTATCCCCAACCAGCAGCAAAGAGAGGAAGTGTACGCTTATCATAGCAACAGTCAAGTTTGACAAATGTCCAGTAGAAATGGGTGGATAGCCCACTAATCAGCCAGAGTAAACTCACAAATTCATATAAAATTAATTTTGGAATCAATCTTAGATATTTCAGACTTCTGGGTTGAGCAAAATGGGCACCGGTTTTAATCATATTTGAATATCAGGTGAGAAAACAGAATAAAAGTTATTTATCCAGCACAGGAAAGGAGTTATAGCATTGTATTTCAATAAAGACAGACAATAACACATTCATTTTTCAATGTCCAATGCAAACTACAGCAGCCGTAAGAAAATTAATGAAAAGCAATAAGCTTTCACCAAGCTAGAGGGACTATGGCAAAAAACTTAGGTGACATATCAGATCTGAAAAGCAGGTGTTACAAGTTGACTGAGTATAGTAACACAGTCACATAATACAGCCTCTTCCTTTTTGATTCTGGAATCTAACCTTTGATATCCATAAACATGACTCAACCAAGGGCTCAGCACAGGTGACATATGAGCAGACTTTTTGGGGGGGGCAGAGGGGATGGGGACTTGGGACTATTTAAAAACACCAACAAAACACTGTCAGGGATAATTCATCATGTAACCGTCTTTTGACATGACCCTGGCCTTTGGGAGCAAACAAATATACTTCAGATAACATTAGTCCCATTTAAGATATTCTCTGTAAATTCAGGATAGCCAAGAAACCTTTATGGCAATGGGGAAAAGATTCCTTGAACTAATTCTGCACACACAAATTTAACCTCACATAAAAGAGTCTAGTCAATGGTTGAACATTGGCCACTTGTCTGAACAGAGGGTATTGGGAAACTCCTCTCACAGTAACATCTGCATTTTGAGAAGGAAGGGACCAGATTATTGTCCATGGACCTTCTATATACAGAGACCCACTGACAATTGGTAAGCCACCTGTGGGTCACTGTAATAGGAGAATTTTGCTCTGGTTTGTCAAGCTTTTGCTAAAGGAAATATTGTAATTTCAATAGAGCTGGGTAAATAATTGATTTTTCAGTTCAATAGAGTTGGAAAATAAAAACCTTCATTTGGGGTTTACCCAGAGTTTTTTTTTTTTTGTTTTTCCTTCCATCACCAAAAGAAAAGCCCAAAATTAATTTGTTTCAGGTTGAATGAACCCTTTTGTTTGACTCAAACAAACATTTTGTTTTTGGGCGCTTAGCTATATTTCACTTTCCAAAATAAAAAGTAATTGTTTAACAAGATGTCACTTCAAAATGAAGTGCTGAAATGTTTTGTGCCAAAAAAGGGTTGAAATGAAACATTGACTTTTTTAAAAATTCCCCCTCCCCTCCATTTTTGTTTGGCTGCCGCTATTTGCCAAATTCACTCCAAATCATCAACAGTGTCAGTCAACCTGAAACTGCATTTTTCAGTGAATAAACTACTCAGATGGGAGGGTTTTTTGGGGCACAGATCTAAAATGCATAGTTAGTAAGTAATTACTTTAGGTCATATGCCTGGAAACCCCAGGAAATATATGTATCATCCCCTTATCCTGATGATTGGACCAACTGGTATCTAGCTGAAGCATCAAAGGGAAGAGAACAGTAATTTCCTTAGATACTAGCTTATCTTTCAGTTACTATGAATATAAATCAAAATGACTTCAGGATCAAACTTGGAATCAAAGAAACTTCTGGTCATGTCATGGCAGCAACTCCTTCTGTGGATGGAGGAGATGACATTTTTTCAGTAGGGCTTTCATATTGAAAATCAGAAGGACAATACTCTCCAAATATATCACTGATTTCCACACTCAGCGTATGGGCGTTAACCAGTTTAATGCTAGTTTTGGAGCCTCTTACGATTTTAAGATAGTGTTTGCCTGATGGCTGGTCAGCAGATGTTTCAGCTCAAGCCTCTCACTGTGAATTTTTCGTGCAGTCCCTATTTGTTTCCCTTCTGGAATTTACTTAAATATTAGCTTATAAGCTGCACATATTAAGTGCACATCAGGATTGCTGAGTTAGAGATGAAGTCCTATAGCCTTTTGCATGGCTTATGGTAGCAGCAGCAGGCTTAACGTACATTTTTCCAGTTGCATTATGCAACTAGCTTTCTGGTGTATTAACCTCTTTTCCTTATGTACAAATTCAGATCTCCCTATTTTGCAGGCAGGCAAAAGACATTGAGTGAACAAGGAGGGTGTACATATAAAACAAATAAAAAACAAACAATGTTCTAAGAAAAGTTTGGGGTCAGGGACAGCTCTGACAATTGTTTATTTTAGAAATCTCATTTATGCCTATTTATTCAGTTTATAAGACCACCAACTGTGCAGAAGGGATGTACTTAGAAAGTCACACGATTACCAGTAAGCAAGTAAACGTGAATGGGTGCATCATGCTTATTACAATGGTGAGGGAAATTGCTACATGATAAACAGAGATAGTTTATTTGTGGCATTCACCGATACTTGTATGTAGGTTATTTCCTTGTTATGAAAATAAAGGTATTTTCAGAAACGTTTAGTGGGAGTTTTGCCTATGTAAGGAAGGCAGAAGGTTTACACACAGTTGAAAAAAAATTACCATTTGAGCCAACTCTAGAGATACAGTAGCCTACTCTTTTTTTTACATCAGAGTAAAAATAAAAGAGGTAGTTCTTATGGACTTAATGGAATTATGATGGTGTAAAACGAGTGTGAGGAGAATCTCGGACAGCCCTTTTCTCCCACTGAACCATAGGTGGAGTTGGGAGGACAATGTTCTGTTAAACTCCCGAATTCACAAAAAAGATGGCATACAACAGTTCACCTAAAAATACTCAATAAATCCAATTCAAATGTACAGAGATTGACTCAGACTAACCCCTACCCCATCCCAATACCTCTAAAGCTTGTGGGAATTCAAGAGTGCTCTGGATCCAGTATTCACCCCAATGTGTCATCATTGTTATCCTAGTGTCCCAATCAAGGATCAGGGTCCCATTTTGCTAGATGTTGAAAAACATGTAGCCTCTACCCTAAAGAGTTTACAACTGAGGTAAGAATTTATTTGGAAAATATTTCATCACTGTTTAAGCAGGCTGGCCTACAATAGTCACATTCACAAATACATACATGAAAAATGTTAGGAAGTAGTTTAGTTTTCCCATTAAAGAATTTAGTACATAGAGTATGCCATCTTGCTGGGTTATTACAGCAAGGAAAGCCTGTGCATGAACGGAAAGCAGCTTTCCATGTTAAGAGTATTTATACAGCACTGCCCCCCCTTTTTTTTTTGGTGGTGAGCTATTTTTCCCCCTGAAGTGTGCCACTATTGCAAATATTTTCAGCTTACAAAGATGCTATTGGTTCATATGGAGCATTTTTAATAGAATAGTGTAAATATTACTGGAAGAAGTGGATCATATTCTGGATGAATGGAAAAAACTTCTCAAATTCACTTGTATCCAAGTTACCAGTACCCAATAGTATACTTATACATGACAGCTGTGTTGCTCAGAATCATTTGGACCACCTCCTGTTTTATTTCACTTGTAAACTGTGGTTACTACAGACTGGACAGATCTCATATTAGTAAGGAAAAGGTAACGTTCAAGTTCATGAAAAAAAATACAGTACCAAATTTTGCAGTCTTTCCTCAGGGAAAAATATCCAGGAGTATTTTACATCAGTGGGAGTTTTGCCTATGTAAGGAAGGCAGAATTTGTTTCAGGGCATTTATCATCATAAATGCCATTTCCTGCTTAGATTATAGTTTTATATCGAATAGCTATGTAGAAATATTTAAAGTTTTTCCTATTCTCAACAAATACTGTTCCAGTCCTGAAGGCTCAACATACTACTTGTCCTATGGTGAATTTCCTGCCTTGCAGAGGGATTTCCATCAAACCCCACTGAATTTCCATAAACCAAATAAAACTAAAATATCCCTCCTTTTTTGGAGAGTAAGTGGTATTTTAATGGATACAAACTATAGAGACATGCTTTTCAGCATTTACATTGATATAAAGTGGGGCTGGTAGTAGGGTGACCAGACAGCAAGTGTGAAAAATCGGGACGGGGGTGGGGAGTAATAGGAGCCTATATAAGAAAAAGACCCAAAAATTGGGACTGTCCCTATAAAATCAGGACATCTGGTCACCCTAGCTGGTAGGTGAGTGTTACACAATTTGTAACAAAATTTATAAAGATGCAGATCATGGAGCAAAGACCTCTGATGCACCACTTACTATGTGGGCTGCCATGTTCTTCTCCCAGATTCAGCTTCACTTATGAGGCCACATCCTCAGTTACCATAAACTAGAATAACTTCACTGAAGTCAACAAACCTAAGCCCTTTTACACCAGTGACCATATGGTGAAAGACATAGCTCCATTTCAATAGTGTAATCTTGAAGTGACACAGGCAAAGATGATTATAGCAAGGTCCACCTCTTAAAGCAGTGGACACAATTTCCTGACCCACCTAGTAACTGGCATATCAATGTCTGACAGCAGTTAGAGATCCAGGAATTAATACAAATACCCCCCAGAGTACAAACTGTACCAACAAAAGGCAGTCAGATGCCCTCAATAAGAAGGGTAGATTTAAACCTCACCAGATCTTCCACTGGCTTCCCTCAATTTATTAGAACCACCTCAGTCTTTTACAGATTGGGCTACAGATGACAACTAGCTCAACCTCTTCCAAATATCAACGCATGGCTCCAGGAAGCAAGAAAACAAAAGTACTTTCTACTTCAGTCTTTTTGCTTCTTCAGTTCTGGAAGGATGGAGGGCAGAATCATGTCTTAACTTTTGAATTCTTCCCTGACTATTTTTCCTTTCAGCTGCAAGCTAGAAGTTAAAACAAAAACAAAAAACCACAAAACAAAACACACATTAAGGAAAAGAAGTTAGCCAATGAACCCCAGCTTAAAACAGTTTATTAGCTGAGAATACTAATGAAACTCCATGTAGGTTATTAACCATGCAAGAAAATCAGAGTACTAAGCTCTGTGTGGGTAATTAGATGTATTGGAGTGTAAGAATGCCCATTCTGGGCACGTTTTGTTACCCTGAGAGCATTAGCTGACCCGCCTCCCGACAGTCAGGGAAAGCATGCCGTTCGGATTCCTAGATGCTTATGTAGGGGCTGGGGCTTCTTTTGGGGGCTGAAATCTTACAAGACAGTCACAAAGCATACTCAGGAGTGATTTTTAAATCCCCTTAACACAAAAGACACAAGCACTCTGGCATATAGGAGATGATTCACATCTCATATCAGAGGTCAGATTCTGCATTGCACAGTGATATAAGGGAGCCTGAGCCGTGGACATTCTGTCCCTTGGAATATTTTTGTTCAGCCAATTCTGAGTCTTTACATTTTTATCTATAAAGTGTGTACACAGATTTTTACCTTCCTGACCAGTTCTCCCATAACTCAAAACCAGTTGAATGGATTTTTCAATCAAGTTTTCCACACACACACACAAAAAAAGATTCCCTAATGGCTGAGACTAAACAGATTATTTCAGCACTAAAGGTGAATTACTGAAGAACTCATGAGCATATGTAACAAAGGTCATAATGGATGGTTAACTATGGCCTTAAATTAAGTCATGGGAAAGAGCAAATACATTACATTTTTGAACCTCTATTTTCCCACAAAATGGGAATTTGTAGTGGATGCGGAGTTTGGGATTTTTTAAAAGTATTAGTTTTCAGATTTCTTGTGGATGATTGTCCTGACATTCCATGCAGGACAGCAAATAACATACATCTTCAAAAGCTATTACAAAACAATATTTTGTATTCAAAGATCAAAATTAAAAGAAGTCCACAAAGTGAGATTTACATGAGTAAAAATATTTTGAGCAGCATAGTGATGTTTTGAAAGAGCCTTTTTTTAAACTAAGCCTTCTTTCTGGATGTTTGATCTTCATCATTAGTCCAATACCTTTCTGTCTGAAATAGTTCTTCATATCGGCCTCATGAGAGCCATTTGCACAAGAATGAATTTCATTTACTCTTTGCCTTATTGCCTGATTTCTTTTTATTGATGCCAATTTTAAGTCTTCAAATTTCAGCTCATCATTTCATTTCAATGCAGAGTTTTCCCCTCAGGTGGAAACTCTAATAGTCATCTCTTTTGACCACAATTGTGACATATAGGAACAATACCTCCTCTTTGTACAAAGTAATGTAAATTGTTTCCCTGTGTTACTTGTCTTATTAGAATAACTGCTAGTCTCATTCCTGTTTGCAAAACATTCTGAAGAGTAAATGCTAAGATTATAATTAGTTCAACATTGTTTGTGCTAGATTTTTAGTCCCAAAATGGTAAGAAACAAGTTAAACAGCGGGCTGGTAAAAGAAAGGTGCAGAGACTTTTTAAATGTTTCACAAGGCTACTGGCTACACAGGAAATCTAAAACAAATCTTCACAGAACAGGAATTCAGAATTCATTCTGAATTAACACAGTGACAGTGATGGGTTCCATTTGTGTATTCCTTTGGATGTTCAGTTTCAAAAACTTGTCATACTAGCATAACATCAGAATTCTAAAACGCAGAGCCCCTGTATTGTTTCAAACCAGATGATCCGACAGCACCAAGAAATAGAATATTACAGCTAATACAGGTATCTTCAAACCTAATAACAGAAAGTGGGCATTGACGCTCCTATTTAAAGTATTTAAATTCATGCTGAATTCCATCCCCTTTTCAGAAAAAGCACTTAAGCATGTGCTTAACTGAATCCTGCGGAAGACAGTGGGACTTACACATAGGCCTAAAATTAGCATATACTTAATCACAAATTATTTTAATTTTAAAGTTTTCACCATTTCTCCCCCATCAGCAAATTCAATTTTTTTCTAGCTGAAGGCAGTTATTTGAAATGACAGAGTATTTGCTTTACTGTTGCAGGAATTTCTATATGCTAATTATGTGAACAATCCCTTGATTGACCTATTCAAATATAGGGAGACAAGGTGCATGAGATAATACTTTATTGGACCAATTTCTGTTGGTGAGATAGAGAGAGACAGATAGACAAGCTTTTGAGTCAACAGAAGTTGGTCCAATAAAAAATATTGACTCACCCACTTCGTCTCTCCAGTATCCTGGAATCAACACAGCTTCAGTACCACTGTGTACAACCATTCAAATGTAAGCATACCTGGCTGATCCACTGGCTCATAATATTCATCGTTTCCTGAATATTTATGCTCATAAGTTTGGCAACCATTATGATGCATGTTATACAGATTGTTTTAGTGAAATACCTGTCAAAGCCAGGAAATATTTTGAAGAGAGTTTGGGAAAGAAGATGGCAAAGCCGCCATTGGCTTGTCTCTGCTGAATGCGCATGGTCTCAGGTAAGGCATTCGTGGGGCCTATTTCAATCCCTTTAGGCAACTCAGACATTTGGTTTTCAAAGCATTCATTGCATTGCATGGTGTACTATTCAAATCTCCAGGCTTTTGATTCAAGCTAGTTTACATCTAAATTGCTTTCTTCATTAAGCTCAAACTTCAATTTTCAATATATTAAATTTGTGAGTTGTTCAAAGCAACAAAAAGTTCTTTTTACAGGCTTTGTTCCTACAATTATTAAATTAAGGCAGTCATTAGAAAGTAGTTTATCAAGATTTCTTGTATATAGTTTGACTTTTGTACTATGAAATCAAATAAAGCAAATCTGATGGCAGTTTAAAAAAAAGAGAAAAATACACTCTGCAGAGTTAGATTCCTCCAATTCCTCTTTGCTATACTCTATTAGGAATTATTCATTATGGTGAAATTCACCCCTTGTGCTTAGCCCAGACAAGACTTATGTTCTGGTTAGGACCCACTTGAGTCTTCAAAAATTGGGCTAAGTGGGACTCAAGTGGTGGACAGGCCTTTATGGGGCCCTCTGCACAGTAGTGGATCTCACATAATAAGCTCATGTTTTTCCTCCATCACAAACTCTGTTCCTCTTCATGTTTGTTACTGTACATTAATATAAAATGATCAGTCTTGAAACTATTTATTATAAAAGTAATAACCCTACTTCCCTTCAGGCTTCCTACTCTGTTTCCCTCCTCCTCAATAAATCATCAGGAGTCCGTGTCAAACATTTAAGAGGCCAGTTAAAAACGATAGTTGTTCCTTTAAACAATTTTTGGGCAGTGCATGCAAACATGTTGAATCAGAGTCTCACTGCAGCAAGAGTTAATCCTGGCTGAACAAATACTGGGTGTGTCTAAATCATAACTAATGGCTGATTCATTTCACAACATTAAGAATTGTGACATGATACAAATTTAACATTTAAAAGAAAATCGTACTAAAATATTCTCGGTGTAGGGAAGAGAGAATCAGAATAATAACTAACTTCTATCCTCCCTGTGGGTACCAAAGAAAGGAACGCTTACTTCTTGAAAGCTGAACAGGTCTGTAGCTCTCCAAGTGCCACTTTGCTAATACAATACTTTGCTTATGAGAATCTTACAGCATCTCTGATACCACTGTATTCTTTCCACAACTACACTGAGCCAAAGCTTTTAGTTCGGGGGGGGAAGCAGATTCAGTAACAAAGTGTTCTGTGAATTCATATCAGTTTCACTAAATTGTTAATGAAAAAATTCCAAATGTCAAAATATTTTGTTTTCGCATTTCCTAAACAAAATATTTCAATTTTTTGGTCTGAAATGACTTCATTTAGAAATTTCCTTCAATGATTGAAAACAGTCAAAAACCTTTAAAAATGGTTGAAATTGAAATGAAATGTTTCAGGTTGAACAAAATGTTGTTACATCTCAAAACAAAGTTTGGGTTGCCTTTATTTATTTCAACTTTTTGATTTGCCAAAAATTCCAAAGAATTGTTTTTTTTTTTTGTTTTTTGTTTTTTTTGGTTTGGCTTAAAACTGTATTTTCTGGGTTTTTTTCCCAGAATTGCCAGTGAATCTGAAAAAAAAATCAATTTGCACAACTTTACTCACAACATTTGTGGGGCGTCCTGATAGAATTAGATCAATCTCAGCACTAGCATCAATAAGTTAGATACACAGACAAGCTGATAAGCGATGGAGCTTTAATTCCTGGCCTCAGTTATTTAACATGAATCAGGGTCACAAAAGGTGTGGCTCAGCGTATACTGACTCCTGTGGCTAGTGTTACACTAGTGTTATTCATATGGTACAGGAGTCTCATAAGGGGTCTATTTAATCATAGGTGGAGCAGTAGCACTGTCAAAGGTTAAGGTGGGTGAACACTTTCCTTGTGCCTCTTAAAAGGAGTTTGGATGACCGTTTGCTGTGCAGTTGTAGCAGCGATGGTCCCAGGAGACACAAGGTGGGTGAAGGAATACTTTTTTATTGGACCAACTAATAAATGTAACATTTAGCAAGGAAGGCACAACTCTAAGTGTATTACCAAACTGCACCACTGAAGGAGCAATTTTTTGCATTACTGTCTGCATCAGTCACTCATAATGGAAGCTAGATTCTCACTATCCAGAGTGTAAAAATGGAGACAAAGTTGGGAATTTGGCTATTTTAGAGTTAGAGAACTGTAAAATCCGGGTTTCCTAAAGCTAATATTAGTTTTTCCAAAGACTCCTTTTTGTGCAAACATGCCTTTCGATCCATCCCTCTTTCCACTACAAAGTAGCAGACCGCTTTTGTCTACCTCCCACCATGGGAACCAGTATTTCTACCAAACCCCGACATACAAAAACCTCTGGCCTCACAACAGACCCTTTTTCTCTATTATTTTCAGAGACAGCTGAATAGAGTACCCAGCCATTAGAGGGGGCCCCAAGGTAGAACTCATTATGTGGTGTGGAACTAAAAAAGGGAATAAGAATCTTTGGTCTTCAGCCCCTACCCTAACCATGCAAGAGGAAAAAAGTCCATGGGGTGGGGGGGTGTGAATAAATCAATAGTTTGGGCTGTACAAAGCATAAGCTGAGCACCTACATGTCAAAGAACTCAAGAAGACTGTGTGAATGAGACAAGGCAAAGTGTTTTGAAAGGCATGATCCCTCAGTATTTCAGTCATATTATAATAGAGGGAACTGACAAATTTGTATTTTTTATAAATATATGCACCTTAACATATCTGTGGGATATTACCTTGCCTGGCTGCAGTTAGATCAAAAAGGGGCTGTTAAAGAAACCAAGCAGAAAAGGTAAAACCATGGCCTAAATGAGGAGCATTCTTTCAGGCCCAATAGCCACGTCAGTAGCCATGAAGAGGGTCTCCTCAACCCCAACTCTGATGACAGGGCTGTTTGCCAAGGCTGAGAATGTGAAGATAAGAAAAAGACACCAGTCTGTTAAAAGAGAAGGAAAAAAGGAGGGGGGGGAAATCATTGGCTCCCATAGGATGCCAGATTGACTTGAGAACCAAGAGAACAGGGGGAAAAAGGTGAAGTCATGTCTACCTAAGGGTTTGAAGGTAATGCCAAACATATGACAGACAGTATGCACATAACAGTCTTATTTTAAGACTATTTCTCAGGGTGTTATATGCGTTTCCGCAAAATACATCACACTCTCTTTTGAAGAAGCTGCTTCTGTGTTACTGCGTAGTGTTACTGTCCACAAGATCCTGATGGGAAACACCTGCAGGTGCCAACCGTATTGGATCTACCAGTTATGACAGTTGGCAACCAGGGGAGATGTAACCCGGAGGCCCAGTCAGAGGGTGGTTGGATTGTGGGATTGTACCCAAATGGGAAGCAGAGGCATGGGCCTGCCACTTGAAAGGGCTGCATTTGGGGGACTGGTAGAGGGTCTCATGTGGTGCAGTATACCCAGGGACCATGACATATAACACCTGAGAACACTCCAGTTCTGACAAAAAACCTTCTTAAGTTAAATCTACAGTACAAGCTGGAGGTGTGATTCCCCAGCTCATGTACGTGTACTCACGCAAGCGCTCATTGAGAGAGAACACAAATATAAATAGCTGTGTAGGTACAGTAGCTCAGTTAGTGGTAGTCAAGGCATGGCTTTGCTAGGCCATGTACATACCCACCAGTTTCAGGTGGATATATACTTGGCCAAGCTGAGCTATTGCTCTGTTGCCTCTAGGCATGCCTCCCCATCTACATTGCTGTTTATATTTTCTCTAGCTAAACAAGAGGAAATGCTAGTATGTGTACATGAGCAGGGAAATAAGACCTAGATAACAGTGTAGATGTAACTTAAGAAGCTCCTTAGGGAATATTGGCTGTGGATCACTGGACACTAAGGTCCCAGTCCTTCAGGGCTTCCCAGAAAGCTCTGAAGTCAAAGGAAGCCTACCTGTATGGTGTTCGGTGCAGGTTCAGGATACAACTAAAAGATGTCATTAGCATGCCAGTCAGATAGTCATCCTAGTACAAAGCATTGACATTAACTACGTGACTGCAATGAGACACTTACAATTTTACATGCATAGATGTTAGGAAATTCAAAATGATCCACAAGTTACTAGGACAGAGGACAGGTTTCAGAGTAGCAGCCATGTTAGTCTGTATCCACAAAAAGAAAAGGAGTACTCGTGGCACCTTAGAGACCAAGGAATTTATTTGAGCATAAGCTTTTGTGAGCTACATTTTACTTCATTGGATGCGTGCAGTGGGAGGAAAAAAAAAAAAGGTCAAAGGAGGTGCTGTCGTCATCATGACTAGGTATGAATATGAACAAGAGGCTGCTAGGCAGCTCTCCAACATCACATTCTACAAGCCATTACCCTCTGATCCCACTGAGGGTTACTAAAAGAAACTACACCATCTGCTCAAAAAACTCCCTGAAAAAAGCACAGGAACAAATCTGCACAGACACACCCCCTAGAGCCCGACTGGGGGTATTCTATCTACTACCCAAGATCCATAAACCTGTAAATCCTGGACGCCCCATCATCTCAGGCATTGGCACCCTGACAGCAGGATTGTCTGGCTATGTAGACTCCCTCCTCAGGCCCTACGCTACCAGCACTCCCAGCTATCTTCGAGACACCACTGACTTCCTGAGCAAACTACAATCCATTGGTGATCTTCCTGAAAACACCATCCTAGCCACTATGGATGTAGAAGCCCTCTACACCAACATTCCACACAAAGATGGACTACAAGCTGTCAGGAACAGTATCCCCAATGATGTCACGGCAAACCTGGTGGCTGAACTTTGTGACTTTGTCCTCACCTATAACTATTTCACATTTGGGGACAATGTATACTTTCAAATCAGTTTTCAGAGTAGCAGCCATGTTAGTCTGTATTTGCAAAAAGAAAAGGAGTACATGTGGCACCTTAGAGACTAACCAATTTATTTGAGCATAAGCTTTTGTGAGCTACAGATGCATCCTATGAAGTGAGCTGTAGCTCACGAAAGCTTATGCTCAAATCAATTGGTTAGTCTCGAAGGTGCCACAAGTACTCCTTTTCTTTTTTCAAATCAGTGGCACTGGTATGGGTACCCGCATGGCCCCACAGTATGCCAACATTTTTATGGCTGACTTACAACAACGCTTCCTCAACTCTCATCCCCTAATGCCCCTACTCTACTTGCGCTACATTGATGACATCTTCAACATCTGGACCCATGGAAAAGAAGCCCTTGAGGAATTCCACCATGATTTCAACAATTTCCATCCCACCATCAACCTCAGCCTGGACCAGTCCACACAAGAGATCCACTTCCTGGACATTACGGTGCTAATAAGCGATGGTCACATAACCACCACCCTTTATACCGGAAACCTACTGACCACTATACTTACCTACATGCCTCCAGCTTCCATCCAGGACACACCACACGATCCATTTTCTACAGCCAAACTCTACGATACAACAGCATTTGCTCCAACCCCTCAGACAGAGACAAACACCTACAAGATCTCTATCAAACATTCTTACAACTACCATACACACCTGCAGAAGTGAAGAAACAGATTGACAGAGCTAGAAGAGTACCCAGAAGTCACCTACTACAGGACAGGCCAAAGAAAATAACAGAATATCACTAGCCGTCACCTTCAGCCCCCAATGCATCATCAAGGATCTACAACCTATCCTGAAGGACGAGCCATCACTCTCACTGATGTTGGGAGACAGGCCAGTCCTTGCCTACAGACAGCCCCCAACCTGAAGCAAATACTCACCAGCAACCACACAACAAAAACACTAACCTAGGAACCTATCCTTGTAACAAAGCCCATTGCTAACTGTGTCCAAATATCTATTCAGGGGACATCATCATAGGGCCTAATCACATCAGCCACACCATCAGAGGCTCGTTCACCTGCACATCTACCAATGTGATATATGCCATCATGTTCCAGCAATGTCCCTCTGCCATGTACATTGGACAGTCTCTATGCAAAAGAATCAATGGACACAAATCAGACGTTAAGAATTATAACATTCAAAAACCAGTCGGAGAACACTTAAATCTCTCTGGTCACTCACTCAATTACAGACCTAAAAGTCGCAATATTACAATAAAAAAAACTTCAAAAACAGACTCCAGTGAGAGGCTGCTGAATTGGAATTAATTTGCAAACTGGACACCATTAAATTAGGTTTGAATAAAGACTGGTAGTGGATGTGTCATTATACAAAGTAAAACTATTTCCCCATGGTTATTTTTCCCCCCTACTGTTCCTCACATGTTTTTGTCAGCTGCTGGAAATGGCCCATCTTGATCATCACTACAAAAGGTTTTCTCTCTCTCCTGCTGGTAATAGGTCACCTTAACGGATCACTCTTGTTATAGTGTGTATGGTAACACCCATTGTTTCATGTTCTCTGCGTATATAAAATCGTCCTACTGTATTTTCCACTGCATGCATCTGATGAAGTGGGCTGTAGCCCACGAAAGCTTATGCTCAAATAAATTTGTTAGCCTCTAAGGTGCCACAAGTACTCCTTTTCTTTTTACGGATAGAGACTAAGATGGCTGCTACTTTGAAACTTGCCACAAATTACTGTAATTTGTCCACTTTGCATGCACCGTGGTAAAATATGAATAAATATCTACATTAAGGGAAGGATAACGTCATAGAATCCACTATTTACTCACAAGACAAAAGGGATGGAACCAAATGTAAGATGATCAACCCACCTGATGTATTTCCTTATAGTCCAATCTTTTGGCCTGAGTCTGCACTGTAGGGCCCTAACTGTGGAGCATGATGAAGTGACCACAGAGGAACCATTCAGTGGAAGCAGAAAAATTGTTGTTTCTTTGACTTCCATGCCAATATGACTAAAGTAAGCTCTTAAGCATGGACGTTTAACATTAAACAGTAACACGACAGGTGATTGAAGAGTTTGAGATACTATTGCTGTGGACACATTTTTATTCGCTGGATTTTCATCATGTATTTAGAGTGTTACTCATAATGGTGTGTTTGAGATGGTGGGGAAGAGGTTATGCATGTGAGTACATTGGGGTGGACAATGCATTCTATGTATCAATATATTACAGGTAAAATCACAGTCATGGAGCTCTGCATCCTTTTTGTATTTTATAGTAACATTTAACCAGTGATAAGAATTTTAGTAGTCTGATGCCAATGTAATTATTTACATTAATTATTTACATAAATAATAAACTATGTTGGAGAGTTTACTGAAGAAGCAAGCTCAGCTAGCCTGTGCATTGAAGAGGATCTTCATTTTCCTCTCAAATCATGTAACTAAAAATGAGGCTGTAATGTAAAGGATGAATAGTCTGACATGCAGCTATGAATAAATGTTACGGATTTGAAGGAGATTATCTTTACAAAACTGACAAACATTTGCCTCTACTGTAGTTAGTGTGTGGAATTTAAAAAAATATAATCTATTTACATGAGGCACTGGTGAGTGGAGTCATAAATGTGGTGAGGCGAAGCCGTACCACCGAGGCTACTTTTACTGCTCTTTGAAAAAGAATTGTGCACATCAGTCTAAGGCATGCTGCACATCACAGTATACAGACTAGCCAGTTGTGGACTTGGCCACAACCCCTAGATGGTATGCCACATCAGCTTATTAGCCCTCAGACTGTTGCCATGTCAGTATTTGAGACACAAACAGGGACGGAAGCTCTCACCATACTAGCTAGAGCTGCTAAGGGTATGTCTGTGTAACCCACACACCTCCTGGGTGTGGTATTCTGTTTCATCTAGTGGCAGGCAGGGGGAGAGGGAGAGGAAAAAGAAATATATGAGTCTGCTCTACAGTCTTAGCTAACAGCCAGTTGGCTTTTAGCTCATGCACTATGCTCCAGAGGTTCCCGGTTCGATCCCACTCGCTGACGACCGGGGTCTGTCAGTGTCGCATCTACACTGCAATTAAACACCCCCGGCTGGCCTATATTAGCGGAATTGGGATCAGGCTGTGGGACTGTAAAATTGCAGTGTAGACATTTGGGCTCGGGCTGGAGCCTAGACTCTGGGACCTCATGAGGCGGCAGGGTCCTTGAGCCCAAATGTAGACACTACAATTTTACAGCCCTGCATCCAGAGCCCAAATCAACTGACACAGGTGAGCAATGGGTGTTTAATTGCAGGATAAACGTACCCTAAGAAGAGGGGCGCTATCCGTTTGCTTTTAGTAGTGCAGAGGGAGCTGCCCTCTGGCTGGCGTGCAATCTGGGATCTAAACAGACCATTCTCCTGAAGGCAAGGAAGAGATCCTGCTCTGCTGCCTTCATGGGGTGAGGAGTCAGACAATCCACCTCCCCAGTGTACACACACAGCGCATTGAAGGATGTGGCTCTCATTTAACAAAGTAACCTTGGTGCAGGGACCTTTTTGTTTTATTTGTATAATGTCTTGCTCAGCGTGGCCCAGGTTCTTGACTAGAGTTCCTAAATGCTATGCTAATACAAATGAATAATAAAATAATAAGGCAGTTTTATCTAACTGTTTTTAATTGCCACTCATCACCATTGCACCTGAACATGTTCCATGTAAAACAAATTGCAAAGTTCCTGGTGGATTTTGTGGCGTGTCTGGCTTATCTTTCCCCTTATCAGTTATAGAAAGCTGGCTTAGGGTTAGGATATTGGTCATCTGGCACTGGCAGACATTTCTCTACAAACATACAAAACACTTTCAAATGAAATATTGAGATCCAATACTTGAATCTCATTTATCTAAAGCATTAGCAAAGTGTCCACCACTAATATAGAAAAGCCTGATCCAAAGTCCATGTAAGTCAACAGAAAGTCGCATGACTTCACTGGGTTTGGACCAGGTCCTAGGCATGTCAGTATACATCTGACTTTCCCGTATGCAACCGCAGCCTGTTGAAGTGTCTTTTTCTGCTCAGCAAAGATTCATAAAGGAAATTGGTTAAAACCACCATATTATATATAAAAATAAAAGTTTCCATGGCTGTTTAGAGAAAAGAAGGGCATTTGCAAGTGCTGGAAATTAAAGCCATACATTCACCTTCAATTTCTATGCACCACAGATGAGCACTTTCATAGCCCACCACACTTGAACCTTCACCAGGGAAAACGGCTCTCTTAAGATAAGAATCACACACTACTGTCTGTATTCTCATTACATTACAATTTCTGATTAAGAATGGCTATCCACACAGAGTTATGTGTAAATCTAATGTCTTACTGTACTCACTTTTAAACTGACCTGAGATAACTAATCACCTTTGTTTTACACTAGATTAAATTCCAAGCGTCTGAAGATGAAAGGTCACTGATACAAACATGCTTTTATATTGTCACATTCTTGGACAGTTCAGTAAAAATAATACATCATTCAAAAAGGAAGGACTAATATTCAAAAGCTGAACTTTGTTTCACATATTTCTATCCTTTTTTTAAAAAAGTACTTTTCTGCCTAAGTGACAGAGTGACTTGCAAAACTGCCACTCATCTGATGGTAGAGAACATTTAAAAGGCTTTTAAAAGAGTTTTGTTAGAGCATATTTTAAAACCAATCATTAACTTGTGACCTTTCATGACAATATATGTAGGAACCACAAGAAACAAACATTAATTAGAAACGGAGTGTTCACTAGCCTATTTTAAATCCAGTTTCAGCAATAACTCACTCATGGTTACTTTTAAGGCTATTAAAACATCCTTTTTAGGAGAGCTCTCTTGTTTGCAAAAAGCTGATATTTTTCTGGAAATTCTAGGGTTTTATAGTCATATACATTAGTAGCAGCCAATGATTTCCATTCTACATGCCTCTAACCTACCAATAGTCCTCAAAATGTGGAAGGCAGTGTTGTGTATGAGACTGAGCTAGGAATTCCCAAATTCTAATCCTTATTAATGGTTTAAGGCCAGAAGAGGCCATTGCAATCACCCAGTCTGACCTCTTCCATAACACAGGCCACAGACTTTCATACAGCAATTCTCTGCATCAATCCCAGTATTAAACTTGTGTTCCCTGGAGAAAGCCCTTAAAAAAAAAAAAAAAGTCTGTTTATTGACCTGTAAAATGTGGATAGCAGTAGTCTAAGGTGTGTGTTAAGCATTGATGTTTGTACAATATTTTGTAAATGCTATTAAATGGTCTTTTCAAAAATGTATCTACTGTAATTTTCTACCCAATCCCCAAGAATGTTCTACCCAATCCCCAGTAAGTTAAAAGATGTCAGTTACACAGAGTTTATTGTAAGCTTTTTATAGATTCAGATGACACTTTTTTTCATTTGCATTGACATTTTTCATTGCAATACAGATGAGGAGGTAGCCTGCTTGACAAGCCCACCTGCTTAAAAAGTTTAGATTCCTGAATGATGTTAGTAGTATTTTGGTGGGTTCTTTTTCCCCCCCACATTTTGGTTTATAGATATCCAGCACAAGGGCTTATAGATGTAAGTGGGAAAACTTGTGTAGCTCTTTTGCATTAATTCTGATCATGAAGTGTATCCAGATACCATGCAGACACTCACTTTTGAGCATCTCTAAAGAGCACCGCGCAAGGATAACAAGTTAGCATTGCCATACGCTGTGGAATAGCAACACAATGCATTTCTGACCATGCTCATGTGTAATAGTCTCATTAGCTGATAAAGCACAGTTGTTAGAGACACATGCTGCACCTTTACTTTCATTGTCTTCAATCACTAAGATGTGTGGCATTTGAAAAAGTCAAGTGGGGAGGATTAGACTCAGCTGGGAAAAAAAAAATCTTGACAGAGCAGATGAACACCAACCTGAATGGAAAGCACATTTACAAAGAAAGGAAAGGTAGAAACCACTCTCCCTTTCTCGTTTTAGGAAGCAAGAGTACAGGGACAGATTATTCCCAGCTTAAATCAAAACACAAGAACCTACCAAAACAACTGGAACTTACGCAGTCACAGTCTACAAATGGCTTGTTAGCAGAGTGGAAATCATATTTTTAAGTGATAACACAGCATTAAGTAGTATTCAGATTTTAACGTTCTGCATGCTGTAGCTGCAGAATACCCACCTGGTAGCAAATTATAATCTGAACAGGTAGAAAAGGGCACTGCATTCCCCACTCAAAAGGGCATTGAATTGGAGAAAGCCACAGGTTTCTGACTTGCACAGCACAGAAACACCGAGAACAGAAACAGAACAGCTACGTTTATTATAGGTAAAGTACATGCACAGCAATCCTCCTAGAATAGAGTCTACAATTCACCCTGAGTTATGTCTAGACCTCATCCTGGGTTATGCTGAACTCTGCCACTTCAGTCTACCCAGGCCCCCTGGTATTGGAAAGTCCATGTGAACAATGTTAGGTCAGTGAAAGGAACTTGCAAGAGTCATTTTGCAGGAGGCGCAAAGTATAGCGGTGCAAACCAGAAGTGGCTAGGAATAGGACATAGCCTGGGCTGGTAAGGAACACCCACTTCAGCACCACCCCGAGGCAGCCTCCTTTAGTGAGGCCCAATAGCTGTCTTCCCACAGTAGGACTTGCAAAGGGTAGCAGAACACACACAGCTTGCCATCATCAAGGTCTGCTGGTGTTCAGGGCTGGTTTAACAAGGTGAAAAGTGTACCTCTGTCTTGGGGGGGAGAGGGGGTATAAACTGAGTCCACCTAGGATAATATAGCCACTAGAGAAAGGAGAGATTTGAGGCTGGGCTACTTGCAGTTATAGTAAAATCAAAGCACTACTCTGATGAACCAGTTTCTTCTCCTTGCCATATAGAGACCAACAAAGGGATAAAGTATCAATTCCTTACTTATTAGCAGATACTAGGTTACCCAAGCCATAATCGATTCCCAGCAGGAACATTTTCCCAAAGGCCTTTCTTGCACCACTAAGGGAAACAGAATGAAAATATTCTACCATGTAAATAGTTGCCTGCCTGTTCAAAAGCTTATCTGCTCCAGTGGGGATAATAGATACCTATTATGGGGTATCTATTATGCCCACTCTCCTAGCAGCAAACCAGACACCGCTGTGTCTCTACTTACCGTACAGCTTTAGCAAAAAAATATTTCAAGAGACAGTCATGTTAGAGAGCATAAGAGAAGTATTTAGCTCAGTTCAATGCTTATTTAAATATTTAAAAAGAGAGACAGACACCTGCATTTTATACACACGAATAAAGATACACAAAAATAATGTAACAATGAAAGCCAAATCTCATACTAATATCTTTGTCCTCCTCCATACTGAAATTTAACAGTAGCTAGGAATAGAAGACCTAAGAGAAATTGCTACACATTCTCAAATCTATTATCAATGTCTTCTTGATACTTGATATTTATACTTCATAACACCTTCACAGTAATCACTATAGAGAGTATAGCACAAGCACATAGCATGTTTCCTACAGATCTCAGAATATATATGGGGCAGATTCAAATCATTTTAGCCCCATGCCTTCCATGGAGTTATACTGATTTATACCAGTTGAAGATCTGGTCCTTTTTGTGGTCTTAATAAGATGAAATAAAAAAAATTAAAGAGTAAATAATTTTTAACCACCATGTAGGTCATCTCACATTATACATATATCACAAAGTTCTCTTTGTTCTAAAAAGTACCCGAGATTTTATATCCTATTACAATGGGAGAAACTAAGGTATAGCTCCACAAAGGGACTTGGGCATGGAAACTGAGTATCACGATGCATAACTTATAAATGCCTTGGGGAGAAAAAAAAATCAATGGAATCCAGAAAGCTTGAATTAGGCACTGAGACTCCCTATACAATACATGGGGAGAGATAGGTGCCAAAAAACAGGATCCACAAGAGCCAGCATGCTAAGCTACCAAATAGAAGACGACAAGAAGGGTTTTTCTTAACTTCCCAACCCTGCCCCATGTCTTAAGTACCCAAGGGAAGTACCTATCTCCTGGGATCCACAGCCATGAACCCTCTGCTGGAGTTAGGTGCCTAAGTGGTTTCTTGCAAGAGACATAAGAGGAGGAGGTGCCTTCCTTATAATTTTGAACCCAGTGGTTAGGAGACCCCCCTGGAATGTGGGAGATCCAGATTTAATTCCCCCATCTACCTGATGGGAGAAAGGATTTAAATATGTGTCTCCTACCACTCAGTGACTGGGCTAACCACTGAGCTATGGGGACTCTCTCATGGGCCCCTCTTAAAGCTGTTCCACTTCAGATAAGCACTTCAATGGGATTTGAGGCAGAGAGAAAATGAATGATTGTATAGCCTGGCAGTTAGGGCAATTACATGGGAGACCCAGCATCCAGTCTCCCTGCTCCAGTGATTGACTATTTATCCCTAAATGAAACAGATTCTGGGAGCCTAGCTCAAATATCTTATAGCCCTGTGATAAGAGCACACTGCTGAGAGGTGGCTGATCTGTTTAAATCTTTTCTCCCCATCAAGCAGAGGAAATAATTGAACCCAGGTCTCTTACATCCCAGGTGTATCTCTAAGCACTGGGCTAAAAGTGAGGCTCCTCCTCCTTTGGCTGGATTTTGTATGGGGCCTGATCCAGTAGGCTTTATCTGAGCACACCTACAGGGCTGGGCATCACATCACCTGATTTGATGTTCGAGGTGCACAAAGCCTTGCTTTGTGCGCATACCCAGCCTCAGAAATGTAGGGGACTTATGGCAAAAATTTAGACATTGAGGAATTTTAGATGCCTATAGGGTTAGGCTGCAGCCCAGCAGGGCTTCTGAGGAGCCTAAGCTTTGGGCTTGAGTGCATAAAGTGGGGAGTTAGGAGCCTAAGTCCTTTTGAGGATCTGGGCCTGAGATCATATTGTTCATTCAATTAATGTGTTTCATTCATACACATTGAGGAAGTTTCCTTTGTGTGAATTTATAATTAAGTTTTATTGTAAAATTACTATTTCGAGCTAGATTGAGCTGTTAAGCCCGCCTTGTACATAAGGCTGGTATGTAGCGCCACTGGCCAAGGAGAAACTCTGATAAGGTTTCCTTGCTCTCCCCCACTTGCTCCACTAGGAAAATATAGTTTGCCACAGCCCTTTACCGGTACTGCTTGCTTCCCCTTTTGCCTGCTCCCCATTGCTGGCTGGTGTATTGGGATGCTGGATCCAAGGATCTGCCTACCTGCTTAGAAGGCAGGCATGCAGCCCTGGTCTCTACCTTACATGCAGACCTGCAGAGCCCCAGGTACAGATTAAAGCAACTTCAAGTGCTACTCTAATTTGCACCTGGATCCCTACAGTCTCATGAGTGGTTGCAGCAACCAGAAATAATCACAGCACAGGAACTCACCCCAGCATAAAGGGGGCTTAGGGCACCAGTGAATCAGGCCAAGGGGAGAGGGATAAAAGAATAGCAAAATCTGGGAAAAGGCAGCATGGATTGCAGATCAGTTGCTCCAAGACTAAAAGCATAGCTCAATTAGCCAGCATTATTCCCTTGTCTCTAGAAAAGATTTGGCTAGGTCACCGATTTTCCTTTAGCCAGTAGGTGGGAGGTATAGTTCATTTCATACTATGTTGTTGAAACTTGATTTAAGCAACTCACTCAGCAAAACTTTGCATCTCAGCAACGGTCATGTTTTAACATAACCCTCCCTCTTTTTAGAAATGACTTAATTGCACATGAAACCAAACACTGGAGATGGGTGTTTAATATTATGTAAAATAATGCATCACTGGTGAAGTCTTGTCAGTTCAATTTGCAGCAATGTGTACTCTGTAAGCTTCATTTTAGAAGGTTTAGCTCTGTGTACAAAACAATATGTTAAACAAAATTAGAGGTATTCTATTGTGAATTAACCTGCACATTATCAAGAGTTGTTTACTTGTGAGTGGGTGAGAAAAAGATTCCTTTTATACTAGAAAGACAATGAGAGCAAGGCGCACAAGGAAATGAATTGACAAGAGATTGCTGGTAATATGCCAATCATACATGTAGGTGTTCAAAAGTAACTCCTCATGCCTCCAGTTGAGCACCCAAAACTGTGTTAGAGACCGGACACGGAGCCTGCATTTCCAATTCAGACAGGACACAAAAAGTGCGTTCCATAAACAGACCAAGAGGGCAGGGGGGGCCAGAGGAGAGAGAGATGAAGGACAAGAGTAACAAAGATCAGGCAGCTACTTAGTGAGGCATGTACACATCTTGATAGTACCACTGAATTTATGTTTATAAGCTCCTTTTTTACATGCCAGAAGTGTCTTTTTAGGAAGGACTGGAATAAGAAGGAGGTGGCCTGGTAAATAGGTTTAGGGAGGGGAAGCATGGATGCAGGAGCAGAAAGAAAATGAGTGAGAGAGACCCATGAAAGGGTTAGCCAGAAGCTCTTGGTAGGTGTCAGTACAGGTAAGAGCCATTTTCTCAAGATATGTACAGACAATGAGGGTGTATTTGGAGGGTATAGTCCTATCTTGTCTGATTAGCTGATGTGAAGTTACATAGATGTATTTCAGAAATTGACCAGAATGATACTGTTCTCTCAGCTTGCTTGTGTGGCTGAATTAAGCTTCCTAGTAATTCCATTGTTAAAATCCATCTCCAGATTTTAAAATGCTATCGCTCCAAACACAACAACTCTGAATAGGTCTGCTCCCTAGGCACATTACTACATCATTCATGTGATTTACACCCTTATGTGTAGCACAATCTCTTATTTTGCTAGTGATTTGCAATTTGAAAGGTTGTTACTTAAAAGGCTCATGTGGTTAAAATCAAGACTGAGTTGCTGCATGTGTGCTCTTAGAGAATGAAATCCTTCAGATGATGAAATATTAAACTGAAGTCTTAGCCACTTGTGGTAAATGTTCATATACCCTTTCACTTAATATTAGTGATGTTTGCGTGTATCCTGGCCAAATACAAATTTGTCTCACTAAGAGCTGGACTGATACCACCAACTCACTTCAACAAACAGTAATAACTTTTGGTCACCACCTCCCATGGCTGGATTTGAAGAGGCAGCCTGTATCACATTTCCAGTCCCCAAGGCCATTACCTCAAGGAAAAGTAATTTTTCCAGTCCTCTGTCTGGGATTTGAACCTATGTCCTGTATTTGGTTAATTGCAACTGAACCAGCAAAATTTCCTTCTGTGGTTTCATTTGACAAATGGTATTCTTCACTCCCCATCCCAGTATGCTGCATAGATTGCAGTGAACAGTTAACAAGCTGTCATGTTGCACCCTATCAATTAAATTAATTGGGACAGTTTCCAGAGTTATTTCCTGTTTATCAAATTTGCCTACTTAAAAACCCCACACACCTTAGTTTCAGATTTGGGTGCCCTAATAGACATAAATATGCCTCACAGGCTCATCCTTTAAGTTGCAGAACCCATGCACTTTGTCAATTACAAATTGCAATATGATGCATTGCAGTTTTCTTACCTATAGACCTTCCCAGCCAAATCAAGTGATTGTTCTCCAAAGATAGTCAGCTGGGTAAATGTCAGGAGCTCAAAAAGTAAATTATAGTGCAAATAGCTTTGATATTTCTATGAAATGAAAGTAAAGCATATTTATTTTTAAAATACAGAAATTTTATTTAAAACAAGAGAAAACCTTCTATTGTGACCTTTACAAGATTCCAAACAGTGACGAATTTGGTCATTACAAATAACCTTTTCCCAGCAAGAGCTTTACCAACTGGGACTTCCTTGCAGTAATAGATGTGAATTCATTTTCTTCCTACAAAAGTGTGCAATATAAAATCCTGTGTATAATATAAAATTCTTTAAGATATTTAATCTGCAGTGATACATTTTTGAAATATGAAAACAAAAAAGAGGAAATTACAAACAAATTTCAAATGATGCGATAGTGGTAATGTAGCTTGTATTGAAGTCGTATCCATAGATGTTATGCAACGAACTAAAAAAAAATACTTATTTCCAAGATTAGACCCTAATTCAGCATGGTGTGTAGAGATCTAGGATTACTCATGTGCTTAAAATTAGGCACATGCTTAAGTATCTTACAATATTAGGGCCTTAATGCAAAATCTGAATGTCTTCTCATTTGTCTTGGGATGTTGCATCCCTGTTTTGCATTTGTTAAACAGAGCTAAAATTAAAAATCAAAATACCAAATGAAGCAGAGACACTAAGGAATTAAATAATAATACACCAGTTCATACCTCATGTTATAATACTCCGCACTGGTATTGTACATTATGAAATAAATATTATTCCATAGACACGTGCCACGTACAATTTCCTTCCTCTATTAATAATATTGAGCAGTGAACACAGAATTGGCATTTAATCAATAATTCAGTGGGAATACAAGAATGGCAAAACCCCCAAATCCTGAGCAAGCGATTGAAGTGGCATCATGTAGGAATAACATACTCTGTAAAAGTAAAATTTTGATTATTTCTATTTTAAAAGGTCCAAGCCAATGAAAAGCTTAGAACTATTAACAGGTACTTAAGTGCCACAGTCATGCACTTTCTCCTGCAGCTAGACCCAGTTCAATGGGGCTGTAAGCTATATTGGTCACATGATTAGTGATCAGGCATGAGGAAGAAGTAAAAATGACTAAAGTAGTACCCCCTAAGTCCCAGTGTTTTTAAAATGTACGTCAAGGGCTCCCGGGACTTTGGATGAATACCCTGTGTGATGAGTTTGTGTAAGCTTGTACATTAAATAAATGCATGTTTAAATAAAGTTGCGATTTGCCAATGTGCTTTAGGGAATTTAGCCACACAAGCTACATTACTTTCAATGGAGTCATGTGGCTCCTAGTTCACAAAGAAAAAAAAATCTCATACTAACTACCTAGAGAGCCTGAGTTAGCTTGCATGAGGTGACAAAAATTGTCATTGGCAAGCCCCGTATTTTTAACCTAAAATGAATCCAGCCTGAAAAACAAGCCCTTGCAGACCTTTGACAGGAGAGGAAGTCAATTTATTGTCATCTTATAAAGTTAGGCTTAATTTAAATTAAAAAGGGGCCTGCATTTAATAAAGCTGCCTTTTCTGGTGTTGAAATGCCACCTTTCCATGCTACAGTAATCCAAATATATATTATATATGGTGTCAAATTCAAGCAAACTAAAATCCATCACTTTCACCCACTGTTAGTTGTCAAGTACAATTTCAGTATTAATCATTACATTCAAAATTACTTAGAACTTCACACTGTCATTAATTTAAATGTCATTGCTCCACTAAAAATTGAAGATAATAAATAGGAAATGAGATAACAGATTTGGGAGTGTAAACTTTGTCCTGTGCCACCTTTAAAGTATTAAAACAATCACACTACATAAAATTTTTATGTTGTATTTACTTGCAATCATTCGTTAGAAAACTACAGGTAATTCAGAGGAGCACAGATCTATCTGATGAACCCCATTGGTGGTTCCTCTTTCTCCCTTCCAGCACAAGCTATGCTTTTTCACTTATCTCCTCCTACACAACTGTGGGAAGACGGAGGTAAACAAAGTCTTGCTCACTGTGAATCCCTATGCCCCCATAAAGCACTATTCCTCCTTGAGGTCTCCACCCCACAACACTGCTCCTTCCACTCCCTACTCCTCTCCATATCCTTCATCACCCTCATACTCCCTTTCTACACAGCCATTCAAACTGCTTCTTTGTTCTGCAGGAAGTTCCTAAATAGTGCACTGGGGGATGTTGGAGTAGCAGGGGGATGAATGGGAATACAGAGGAAGGATTGAAGGATCAGGGTTTTGGTTAGGGGGCCTGCATGGAGGGAGCAGAGCTGTGTGGATGACATGGGATGTGAGGATGCCTAATGCCTCTGCTCTGAGGCATCAGTGCTTGAAGCACTCCCATGGTGCTGTTAGCTACTACACCTTTGAGTTATTCTATTGTTCACTCAACTGTGTCACTACACCAGGCTACAGGACCTTGGTCTGAGTCTATTAGTTGTTCACTTCATCACTTTCCACAGAATCAGGTATGTAAAAGGGTTCACTCACCACAGGAGCACCTCCTGGTAGCCAGGTGTGACAGATACCTCCTTATTTGGCACTCCCTGCCAACAGTCACTCCATTGCTGGGGTAGCGTCTCTTCTAGCAACTTGGACTTCTAGACAGGTCATGCATTAGTCCACCCCTTCCAGGTGGGCACAGAAATCAACCCAGCTATAGTCCAATTACCTTAAAACAGGTCTTCCATCTGTCTCTGAGCTCTCTGGGATTTTCACCCCACCTTTCTTGGTAGCTGGTATGGGAACCCAGGCTCTCCCTCTACGCTGGATTTCATGCTAAGGACCCTGTAGCGAGCATTCAAGGTCTTGCTACCTCCCCGAACTGCTTCTATTCCCCCAGAGACCAAATACGGGTTCTGCCTCCCTTCCTGCAGGCCCTGACTGCTCCAAACTTCCTGACTTTATAATCAGCACCCAGCCCTCTCCCGATCTGGGCTCCAACATTAATTAAGTTTGGTTTTCTTGTTCTCTCTCCCAGGTGCTGCCAAGTATGTTAATTGTCCTCTCAAGCCCACATTAACTCCTTCAGGGGTTGTGTGGGGTATACACTCTGTCACAAGACAGTTTTTACAGACACTATATACAAATATTGAAATGTACATTAGACATTTCTCTTCCCTGTTGCACAGTAACTGTCCCAAAGTCTATCCAACCCTTTCCTTAGATTTTTCCAGTTGCCTTCAGTAGCAGCAGCTTTTATGTCTGAATATATAGAGATCCTGCTGCTGAAGTCAATGGGAATAAGATCAAGACCAAATAAATGGATAGAATTAAAGCAGCATTTATAACCAGTCCCGACAAGATGGATAAACCCATCACGGGAAAGGGTAGAAAGGGAGGGAGATAGAGAGTAAAAAGAAGGAAGTATGTGAGAGGGGAGCTGAAGAAGACAGTGGCTTAACCCCAGATGTCTGACCTTCAACTTAAATTTCATCTGTAATAGAAAAGACTTTTTCTGCCTTCCTAGAAAAGGCTTGTGTCAACCTTAGCAGCAGTATGAAGCTATCCAATGAATTTAATTTATTCTCTTTTTCTTCCGTGTTGAATAAATTTTGTTTTGTTTAACCCAAATAGGAGTAATTGGTTATTCTGAAGGTAATTATTGCAAGGTATAGCGAAGAGAGGCAACTGACCCTTCTACCACCATGATGAGGGGTCTGAGGCTGAGGCCAGCTTGGGTTCTCATTCAAAAGACGCAAACCAGGAGATCTCATATTGTAATAAGCTTTCTGACTGCAGCATAAGAAAACCCAAGATGCCAAGGAAGAGAGCTATGTTTAAAGATGAAAGTATATTTGATCTTTTTCCCTATGTGATCTTTAACTTTCACCTCTTAAACACATTTCTTATTGTCCCACAGCATTTTTGCCCCTCAGTGTTTCCTAAGCCTGTTAGAAATTTAGTAGGTTTCTTAAAATATAATTTTGTTAGCTTGGCTCCAAATTAAAATAGATTTTATTTTAATGATCCAGTTTTACTAGAAACACTGAGAAATACCATATAAACACAATAAAGCTTTACACATTGATAGGATTCTTAGTAGGCTTGCTTTCTTATGAGGTTTTCAAGCACTGGTAAAGGTTGCTTTTACAAACCAATTATTCATAAAATAGAAATGTATAGAAGTTATTTTGTAAAGGAAGCCAAAGAAATATTAGAATGTAATTGGAAATATATTAATGATTACTATTAATAATGATATTTAGCATTTGTATAATACCTTACATCTTCAAGATGCTTTCTAAGCTGGTGGGGATTTTGCTGTCTTCCATTAGCTCTGTTTCTTCTGTGAGTAGCACAGATAAAATGCATAGGTCAAAGCACCAACTCTACATTGACCCAGCAGGGTGGGGAGATGGGATTTTTGCCCAAAATGTCAATTAGGACACAATAGTTAGGTTTTGGAACTGCTCTGAGTGCAAATAACTTATACAAAATGCTCAGACAGGTAGTCATAAGAAAATTTCAAAAATGTTGGAATAAAGTAGGAAATGGCTTTGATACAACTTTTCATAAAAATATTTCCCCATGTTCTGATATGCCCCATCTCAGATTCCATTTTGCAGGGAGTGATAAGAGTTGGTAATTCTTCCTCAGGTGTGCTGAGGCAAGCTTTCAACCAGTTTCAGACTGATCTCATCCACATTTGTGCACTTAATTGATTGCAAATTAAGGACTTATTCCAATTGTCCACTAAGGTCAATCGAAGGACTCCCATTGACTGCAATGTAAGTTGGATCAGTCCCTGATGATACTATATCAGAGAAACTGACTTTACATAATACAGGTCATGTAGGCAAGAATCACAGGATCCAGACCCAAAATAGCAATTTAAATACAATACAAAATTGGGCACCAGCGTGATAACTTCAGTGTATATAAAGACTATGCCTGGTGATGATAAAAGACTCCGGAGCATTCAGCACAGCTTGTAATCCATGCAGCTCTGTCGGGGGGTCTGTAAAGTAAAATAGTGTCATAGTAAAACAGATGAAGCAAACAATGCATAAATCTCCTCGCACCAAGACATCTGAGGCCAAATATTTATTAAATAGTAATACAATTTTCTAACTACAGATGATACATGTTGAACAAAAGACATAACTAAGATAAACACTACAGCAACATCTGTAAAAGCAATGTTTTCACCATCAATCTGTATTTCAGAAGAATGAGCAATGCCTCTGTAACCAGGTGCTCCAGTTCATAAAAATTCCTCCTATGAGACATTAAATTTAAAAATAAATGTTGGGACATTTATGTCTGAGCTTCTGTCAGGCAGGATAAGCAGAATCAGAAAAAAAAAAAGCCAGGTAGAGTTGAGTTTTATCAGCAAAGCCGTGAAAATTGAGTCCATACTGTTGGAAAACTGAAGCCATCAGGGTCATATAAATACTAAAAAGCATTGAACAAAGAACAAAGCCCTGGGGGAACTACATTAACTTGAGCTGAATACTTCAATGCATAAGATACAAATCGTGACCATTTAAGTAAATAAGCAGAAAACCAGGTAAACACTGAACTAGGCACTCCTACAAGATGTTTCAATTGATCTGAAAGGACCTCATGATCTATAGTCAGTGGTGTTTAATACAAGTCTAGGAGCCTGATTTTTATCACAAAAATGCAGGCACGTGTCACTGCACATGCACTGAAATGGATTTTGGAAGACATTGGATCTGATCTGTAAATGTATATAAATATCAAGGAATTCCTGAAATCAGCCTGTAACAAAAGAATACTCCACAGACTTTAACAATAGTCTGTAAGGTGCCACAAGTACTCCTTTTCATCTTGGTTCAGTGGCCCTGACTAAAATCCAGCTGAAACTTGCTGTAGTGTACACAGTTACTGATGAAGAGGAGACCGCAGCTGCAACAACCCCCTTCCCAGAACTTATCTCTGTCCTTTATTTAATGCTCAGAGTAAACTGAGTGCTCAGGAAAGGTGTTAGATTGACAGAAGCTTTCCGTTTATCTACAAACCTGGTACACAATGGGCAGTATTTATTTAAATATAAAGTAAAACACATACCAGACCTGGGATTATTACTATTATTATTTTTATAGTACAGCACATTTGCGTGACACAGAAAAAGAAAGAAAGAAAATGAAACTCACCCTGCCTTGAAGCGTATATAACCTTAGGGTGTATCTATCCTGCAGTCAGAGGTGTGATTGTTGCTCAAGTAGATATATCCGTGGTAGCATGGCCAAAAATAGCAATGGAGCCCACAGCAGCACAGGCTTGAGCACAAGCTGTACAAGCTCATCCAGTCCCCATGGGTATGGCCACATGTTGCTAGCCTGCATTGAAGCCGGTGCTATTGTTTCTTCACTGCTATTTTTAGCATCGCTAGCTAGATTAAAGCTTGTGCAGGATGCCTACACGAGCCACAGTCACATTTCTAATTGCAGTATAGACATCCCCTTAGTCAGGGGTGGGCAAACTACTGCCAGTGGGCCAGATGCGGCCAACCAGCCATTTTAATCCGGCCCTTGAGCTCCCACTGGGGAGCAGGGTCTGGGGCTTGCGCCACTCCGGTGCTCCAGCCGGGGAGCAGGGTCAGGGGCTGCTCCGTACTGCTCCCAGAAGCAGCGGCATGTTCCCCATCTGGCTCCTACGTGTAGGGGCACCCAGGGGGCTCCACTCTGCACGCCGCCCCAACCCCAAGCGCCGCTGTGTCCAGGAGCCGCTTGAGGTAAGTGCCGCCCGGAGCCTGCACCCCTGAGCCACCCCCCTGTGCCCCAACCCCTGCCCCAGCCCTGATCCCGTCCTGCTCTCTGAACCCCTTGATCCCAGCCCGGAGCACCCTCCTAAACCCCAAACCCCTCATCCCCAGCCTCACCCCTGAGCCTACACCCCCAGCCAAAGCCCTCACTCCCTCTCACATTCCAAGCCCAATTTCATGAGCATTCATGGGCCGCCATACAATTTCCATACCCAGATGTGGCCAAAAAGCTTGGGCCAAAAAAGTTTGCCCAACCCTGCCCTAAGTTATACAAATATAGGACATGAAGGGATGCAGGTAGAGAATGGGAAAGCTTAAAACAATACCAATTAACTGACTCCATATAAAGCAAGCAAATCCTATGAGTTCTGAAGCTCATCAGCAGGGACAGAAGTAGGGATTGCAGGAAGGTGTAAACTAGATAATTGCTGCCAAACGAACGAGGCTCAGAACATTATCTTTCTATGAAGTTCAAAATCACCTTTTCCCTCTTACTGCAGAATTTCAGGGACTACCAGCTTCTCCATCCCAACCAACTTGGCCTTCATTTAAGCAATAATTATTTGATGCAATGGCATTTTCAGGGACAGTGGAAGTTCTGCCATTGGGGCACCTTGCACTCAAGGTAATGCCTAACTTAGAAAAATGAGAGCATAAATCAGAGTAAAGTAAATTGACCTTCATCGCAATTCCACGCACCATTCACAGCTGTTAACATAGTGGAATAATTCTCCAAATGAAGGGTCTATTTGGGACTCCACAGACTGTATAGTGCTCACTCATGGTAGAATAGGCAGCAAAAGGTACCTGGTTGCATTACGTGCCGGGCAGCAACAATACAGCTCCAAGGAGAACACTGAGAAGTGTACTTTAGTAACAAGCTCATGGACAGCTAAGGGATTGGGCCACTGGAGCCAAAGCTCCTATACCAGAGACCTGTGACACTCCACACCGGGCAGGGGGACCAGGACCTGGGCTGCAGAAAATGAAAAGGGCCACCACACTGCTCCACCTAAACTGTTGACCTAAAACTCATCCGCCTTGTCTCACTATAAATTGTCAGACAAAGATGAGGCACAGAAACATACTGGGAGATCCAAAGAATTAAACCGTTATTTTAGTTTGTTTGAATCCTGAATGTATTAATTGATACTTCATTTATTTTAGTTTTGGCAAAGGCTAGGGGAAAGCAGGTTTTGATAAACAAGTCACATGGAACAAAAGATCTGAATGAAGAGAGAATAATTCCCAGAACGTCAGGCTCAGTCATTATAGCCCATTCAGGGTTACTTTCACCCCACTACTCAGTTGTTTTTACTTTGCCCTAGCCATTTTACTACACCTTTCAGAAATAGGGGAGATGGTTTTCCCATTCCCATTCAGAACCCATTCCTTCTCCTCTTTATTGTTTCTTCCTCCCTCAGCATCATCTTCTTCTCACCTTAGTTCTTATCATCATGCATATGCACAAGGGAGTCGAATTAAGTTTGCACTAATAACTTTTAATTCTGGCATTCTCTAACTTGAGAGTGCTTGACTTCACAACATTAACAGTCTTTTAATATAGCAGAAAACAAAGTTTGCCTTTCCAACTCATGTAGTTCACAAAGTAGTTAGTTAAATAATGCTGATACAGTGCCTATGTACGCAAACAAAGCAGCCAGTATGGACTTAACAGCAGCCTTGGATGTCAGAATGTACTTTATTAAGAGAGGGAATAGTAAGCAAGATACTTTTTCAAGAACTACTCCAGGATACATGTATGCGATACACCCATAAATTCAGGGGAAGAGAGAAAAATGTAAATAGCCATATATATATTTATTGTAGCTAAATAACAAACACTCGAAATATGTTTCTGTGGGCTTCATCCTTTCATCTTCTCCACAGCTCAGGACAGCCCTGAGCCAATGGAACTGGTGTGTTCCACTAAGAAAGTTGGAGTAAATTTGGATACCACCACAGAGCCCCTACTCCACAGGAGATCCCAAGGTGCAAAAGGCTTTGTGGACAGAGGCAATGGATGCACTGAAGTGTGGATCCACCAGCTATTTCCTCCCAGAGATGCAGAGCACACAGGTCATGGAGGCTACTGCCTCTGTTGTCTGTGGGGAATATTCCTTCAGGGTGAAATTTCCAAAGGCACCACAAGGAGTTATATGCTTGACTTAACTGAATTTCAATGGGATTTGGATGCCTAACTTCCTTAGGCTCCTAGCCTTCCTTCGTGTCTCTCCAGGAATCCCCAGATCATCGTCTGGCCAGAGAGGCTATGTGTGGAGTTGAAGATTTGGCCTCATATATTGAATATTCTCTCTAAGGACACAGATTCTATTTCTGAATTTCTGCATCCATACATCATAAAGAAAATATAAATCTAGCTTTACACATGTAACAAAGACTGTTACAGAAACTGTTGGTATTCATACATCTTTATTGCTCATAAAGATTGATATTTATGCCTCAAAGTGATGGAAGATAAAATAGTATCACTGACCTTGTTAGAAATGCTTTAACGTAATATACCAGGAAAGCAGGTGTTTATATAGAGGGGAAATTGTCATTAAAGTTGATAACATTCTTCCATTGTTTGACCAAATAGGTTCCTGAGGGCTTATATGTCAGCAACAAATATCATGTTCTGTACATAGAGTTAGGTAAGGTATAGAAAAGTAGTGGATTATAAACAATTCAGTAAAAAAGATATAAAGGCAGAAAATGAATTAAAATTACACCCTGCAGTTTTCTAGAAATGAAGTAGAATACTATGTACAGTATATCTCTGCTCTTGAAGGTGAAAATGCATTTGCTATCATTATCCTAGTATGCTGCGTAGCATAAAACAAGATACACTAATGGCAAAGCTTTTGACAGAAGCTAAAATAGCCTACAGCGGCTATCAATACCCTACCTGTTAATGTTACGTAAAATTAAAAGACCAGCTTGAGGAAATCATCTGCAACATGTCTTGGAAATTGTTACTATCAAATATGAAAGAGACAGAAGAATTTCTCTCTCCATTTTAATTTGTTTCAAAAGAAACCAGCACAATGTCATATGTAAAGTAAAGGATGTTAATATGCAATTGCTAAGATATGTATTATCTTGGGTCTCTGAAAAAAATTGCCATATTCATATAAATATTTATTATCCATGTATTTTAACACAATAAATTATTTTTTTTTTATTTCAGTATTTCTTGCACTATTATGTAGGTTAGAAGGGAGCATTAGTAGCAAAAATGTAATGGTTTTTAATAATCAGATTTAGGTCATTAGAAAAGTATCCTTCAGCTAAGAAAAGGAAGATTGTGTAAAGAATGCCAGATGCACAGCTCTGTGCTAGTCTAAGCTGGCTATGACTTAAGAACAGCAAACTCTGTTCTTCAAACTCTAGCAATGTACTCAGGTGCCAAAATCCTTCCTTCCCCATAGCATCAGTATAGCTGGCCCCATGCATGGTGAGGTAAACTCAGCTATGTTTATTTCAGTGATAACATACTCAGTTGCAGTAAACCAGTGTGAAACTCACTTGTAGTTCCACCATGGGTCTCAATTGGTGTGCACTCTGGAACACATGGGGTGTATGTGTATTCACATGCCCTGAGTGTCACAGAGGGAGTCTTCTGACTGGCTCTGCATACAACACTACCCCTCTGAGTGGGACAGAAATTGTGTAGCAGCTATTCTAGGCCATAATCTGTAGTAATAGCTGTGTGGAAGCGGTGGCACTCAGCCTTCCACATTCTTCCTCCTTCATATGGTGAGACTCAGACACATCACCCTACAGATACACACAATATATCCAGTTTTTCCCCCATCTACTCGATAAATTTTGGCTACAGATCCCAGAGTAGCCTATTCATTGAACAAGGCAAATACATTACTTTTTTTTACCAGGTAGGAGAGAGAGGAATCAACCTATGTGCAGAGTATGTTACCCTTGCCTACAAATGAAAATGTAAGTGGCTAGGGGCCTGGTTCTGCAGCTCTTACTCATTGTTGAAGCATTCACATATCCAAAGCCTGCATGACGGGGCCCTAAAATTTTAATTGTTATGATAGAAACCTGTTCCTGTTAGGTCAAATGTGGGTAGGAGTTATGGTTGTTTTTGAAAGCATAAAAGTTAACAATATGTACAGTCAAATAAAATACTGCATAGAGTATGCATAAGAGGACCCAGTAACTGCTGGTGTGGGAACTATAACTTTGCATTTCCTGACATGTTTAAAACTGCAACATAACACTGCATAGCTTGTTTATTTGCAATAAACCATACATTAAAATACCAGTACATAACGTTGTCTTAACAACTGCATATCTGAATATAAACTGGACAACTTTAAGGTACCCAGTTATGAATGTTGAAGCTAATGCTCAAGCTTTGTTCCTACTGCATAGTGGGGAGAGTGTCTACATTGCAAAGGTAAAAACTTAAAGCATCAATTTTATTCACCCCTTCAGTACAAAAGGTCAAATATAAGAGGCTTTCCTTGCCATGAGAGAAATTGTGAAATGTATTTAAAGATAAAATGCCAAAATCTCCCCTGAGCCCTGGTCTACACTACGGGTTAGGTCGAATTTAGCCGCATTAAGTTGATTTAACCCTGCACCTATCTACACGACCAAGCCTGTTTTGTCGACTTAAAGGGCTCTTAAAATCGATTTCTGTGCTCCTCCCCGGTGAGAGGATTAGCATTAAAATCGACCTCGCTGGGTCAAATTTGGGGTAGCGTAGATGCAATGCGACGGTATTGGCCTCTGGGAGGCATACCAGAGTGCTCCATCGTGACTGCTCTGGACAGCACTTTGAACTCCGATGCACTAGCCAGGTACACAGGAAAAGCCCTGGGAACTTTTTAATTTCGTTTCCTGTTTGATCAGTGTGGCGAGCTCAGCAGCACTCAACACAGGTGACCATGCAGTCCCCCCAGAATCGTAGAATGTTTCTACGCTCCCCCTATCATCTCCGTCCCTGAGGTTATCGCAGATTAGAAGGTGAAAAAAACACACTCGCGATGACATGTTTTCCGAGCTCATTCAGTCCTCCCGCACTGATAGGGCACAGCTTAATGCATGGAGGCATTCAGTGGCAGAGGCCAGGAAAGAATTAAGTGAGCATGAAGAGCAGAGGCAGGAGGCGATGCTGAGGCTAATGGGGGAGCAAACGGACATGATGAAGTTTCTGTTGGGGGACCAAATGGACATGATGAAGCATCTGTTGGAGCTGCAGGAAAGCCAACAAGAGCACAGACTCCCACTGCATCCACTGTATAACCGCCTACCCTCTTCCCCATGTTCCATAGCCGCCTCACCCAGATGCCCAAGAACGCGGGGGTGGGGGGAGGCTCTGGGCACCCAGCCACTCCACTCCAGAGGATGGCCCAAGCAACAGAAGGCTGTCATTCAAACAGTTTGATTTGTAGTGTGGCTACAATAAGCAATGTGGCCTTGTCCTTCCTTCCTCCCCCACCCCACCGGGGCTACCGGGTCCATTATCTCATTTTTTTTAATTAATAAAGAAAGAATGCATGGTTTCAAAACAATAGTTACTTTATTTCAAAGGGGGGAGGGTGGTTGGCTTACAGGGAATTAAAATCAACAAAGGGGGTGGGTTTGCATCAAGGAGAAACACACACAACTGTCACACCGTAGCCTGGCCAGTCATGAAACTGGTTTTCAAAGCCTCTCTGATGTGCAGCATGCCTTGCTGTGCTCTTCTACTCGCCCTGGTGTCTGGCTGCTCAAAATTGAACACTAGGCAATTTGCCTCAACCTCCCACCCCGCCATAAACGTCTCCCCCTTACTCTCACAGATATTATGGAGCACACAGCAATCAGCAATAACAATGGGAATGTTGCGCTGAGGTTTGACCAACAGTGCCAGCGAGCTTTTAAACATCCAAAGGCACATTCTACTACCATTCTGCACTTGCTCAGCCTATAGTTGAACTGCTCCTTACTACTGTTCAAGCTTCATGAGCCATGGGAGCAAGGAGTAGGCTGGGGTAGGTGAGACCGTACGGTGCTGCCAGCTGGGAGAGCAGCCTGAGACAGAAGCCTCCAGCTCGCAGGAGAGCAGAGTTGCAGAGTAAGCAATGGAGCCATATACCATGCCCTGGAGGTTGCTAGGAGCTGGGCAGGGAAGACGTTCCCAGAACCCCCGGCCAACCTACATGTCCGACAAGGACAGCTTCCAGTCCTACTGCACCATCTGCTGCAAAGTTGCAGGAGAGCAGGAGAGCAGAGTTGCAGCGGAAGTGGTGGAGTCATACACCCTGGACAAGGACGGCTAGCAGTCCTACTGCACCATCTGCTGTGAAGGCACCCAAGAGCTGCTGCTATGTAGCAATGCCAGCTGCCGCAGGTGCTTCTGTGTTGAATGCTTGGAGGTCCAGGTAGGGCAAAGTACCTCGGCCAAGGCAAAAGAGCAAGAGCCCTGGAGCTGTTACATGTGTCAACCACAGAAGTGCTATGGGGTGTTACAGCGCTGACCAGACTGCAATGTATGGCTGCAAGACTTCTTCACAAGCGACAAAGGACAGGAATATGATGCACCTAAAATCAAAAAAGGCCTGCACATTTCCCAGAGTCATCACCCCGACAACAGAACATCAATGATTGCATTGGCTACTTGGATCACAGCAGCCCCCACAGTAGATTTGCCCACAACAGCAGTGGTGACGGTGAGCTGAGCGGGCTCCAGGCTTGCCATGGTATGGCATCTGCATGGGTAACCCAGGAAAAAAGGTGCAAAACGATTGTCTGCCATTGCTTTTACGGAGGGAGGGGCGACTGATGACATGTATCCCAAACCACCTGCGACAATGTTTTTGTCCCATCAGGCATTGGGAGCTTAACCCAGAATTCCAATGGGCAGCAGAGACTGCGGGAACTGTGGGATAGCTACCCACAGTGCACCGCTCTGTAAGTCGATGCTAGCCACGGTAGTGAGGACGTACTCCGCCGACTTAATGCTGTTAGTGTGGACATATGCAATTGACTGTATGAAACTGAATTCTAAAAATTGACTACTATAAAATCGACCTAATTTCTAGCAGATCTGACCACAGCTGTTTTTTTAGCAATGAAGTTCAAAAACAGGTCTGATTTGTTTTTCAAAACCATGCCAATCAACTTTTGGGTTTCCAAAACCAGGGACAGTTCACATTCACACCCCACTTCAGCCAGACACCAGTGTTTGAAGGATTAGGATAAATACAGAAATACAGTTTTTGCCTATCTCTGAATTTTAGCTCCTAGTGCTGGGATAGATCCTGGGTGGTATACATTAGGATAGCTCTATGCTGAAGACAACAGAACTGCACTTATGTACACTAGCTAAGGATGTGGCCTGCGGACTTCCCATAAAATCATAGATTTTTAAGGCTAAACGGGATCATTATGGTCATCTAGTCTGACCTACAGCATAATACAATGTGAATAGAATAGAAATTTCATTCTTTCACTGTATAAATTCCATTAATATTAAATTGGTAAATCCAGATTAAAATAAATTGAAAATATGGTCAAATGCAAAGTAGTGTCATATACTGTTGCTGATCTGTATATGTTACTCACACTCATGTCAACAGAATTTGTTCAAGAGGCTCTGGCCCTAATGTCTAAACATGTCTAAAATGTCTTTACTTTTTTGACCATTAAGGTTATTTCTATCACACACATCAGATTGTGTAAGAGTTTCCAATCCCATACACTGCCAATACCATTCTTCGCAAGGTAGTTTTCACGCACAGAAGGCTCAAACACCAGTACATTCAGTAATTTGTGGCTAGATTCTGAGCACAGGCTTATATGTTATTAGTCATGTTAGTAGACCTATATTATTCAGTGGGGCATTCTTGTTGATAACAGTGGAGCTACTCATGTGTTTAAGGGCTACTTATTGATAAATTTTCAAGATCAGTCCCTTTGCTCTCAGAGACAGGACTGCCACATTCACTTAATTCAACAGGAGTTATGTTCATGTCACTATTGTACGTAATTTCAAATGTAGAGCTTGCCATTAAAATAAACTATATTAATACTTATGAATGACTGAAAAACATCAGAGCTAGTTGACACCCACCACTGTTTTATTTTTCAGTTTCTTCTGTCCCAGTTGTTTATGATTTAATAATGTGCATTGTCAAATTGCTTCTTTAAATTTTAATTACTAAATTTAATCTTTGAAGAATATTTTTCAGTATCAAAAATATAAATAGAAATAGGGCTGAACAGGATTCATATCAATAATTCAGTCTTACAGTTTCACACTTAGAAATGAGTGGTTCATTGTAAACATACAGCCATCACAGAGAAAGTACAGACATTGAAATATGGGGAAAATGTGAATAAACCATAATTATTTAATAGCATTCCAACATTATAATTTTTTTAGATTGTGCTTTAATTATAATGTACCTTACAGGATGAATTTTGCATCTCCAATTTATGCAAGAACTCGCTTTAAAAAATAAAAACATGTCTGGTGTCATCTAGCTATGACTGATATATTTTGTCAATCATTCTTAAGTGGGTCACTGTTTTCTCAGAGGAATATGTATAGAATTTTTTTGTTGACAAGTAGGAAATTTGACATTGCATCTAATACAGGTGTTTTCTATTGGGAGTTACAAAACTGATCTATTCATGACGTATAGGAAGCATACAAACATGATGTATAGATCCCTTTTAAATCCTTCCAGAGACATGCATTTTAGCAATTATAGATTGGGCTTTGTGGAACTATATCATATATAATGAGCATTAGCAAACATAATTGTCCTCTCATTTTCATCAGCATAAAACAGAAGTAACTGCGTGGATATGACATTGGTGTAGAACCAGTGTAAGTTAAAGATGAATCACTCCCAATTTATTGTATCAGTGTAGCTGAGTCTTTTCACTTCTTCAGTGACCATAGGTCTGATTCTACTCCCTTTGAAGTCAATAACAGAAAGACCATTGACTCTACTGAGAGTAGAACCAGGACTCTGGTATTTATTTGGAGACATAACTTTTCAGTGAATTATTATGCCTTTTGGGAGACAATTTAATACCGCAATATAAAGCCTTCCATTGACTTCAATGGGGCCAGGATTTCACCCATGAAGACTAATTCTGATTATGTAGCCAAAAGCTACATACTGTAATTCCTAAACAACAGAATTTTCGGGCTTGGGCAAAAACCTTCTGTCTTCTGTGAAGCCTGAAGCTGCACCTCTATCCCACAGTGATATAATCCATGAAATTTACATGCTGAAAAAAGTACTGACATTAGCAGTAGGAAGGGCTCTCCGAAGCTGACCAAAAGACACTGACATATTTAATTTCTAAAGGAAAAGTTCTCTCCTGTGACTAACGCTGTCTCCATCACTTAAGCCCCAATTATTCCCTTAACAAATGTTGGGCAGGGCCCTTGCATTAATTCTAGCACACAACTAAAAATAACGTATGTCTGCAACATCTAGAGTTTCCAGGCTTTCCACTTTTTCTACAACCTCTCAAGGTGAAGAGCCTGTCAAGGTAGTGGCTGCAGCCTGAAGAGAGAGAAAACTTCTTACAAGACATTATTAAAAGTGTGGTTTGAAATGTATTATGATGTGGCAGGGTGATCAGCAGCTATGGAAACCTGTCCATTCATAGGTCTCAAAGTCTTAAGAATGGACTCTGCCAAGAAACACCCCCATATTTGAGGACTGGCAGCTGCCTTGATTATATTCCACACAGCCTATGGAACTTAGAGCACATATGGTGGGACATTCGGTGGGATATGGTGGGACATTCGGAAGGATGTAAAGAAGCAGCTGTCCTCCAACAGGAGTCCCCTAATTATCACAGTTTCATGGGGACCAAGCCAAGACATCTTTGTCATACCCTCAAAAGATTTGTAGGCCCCAAGCTAGCACTGGTAGAAAGAAAAAAAAAGCAGCAGTGCAGATCTAGGTATGCCCAAAGGATATGTCTTTTCTGACTAGAGAAATAATACATTGTGCTTGACACTACACCTACAATTTTACACCTCAATGATTTTAATATTATGAATAACAGATATCTAATATCAACTTCAACTTTCTGAGATGGAGGGCTTACAGTGCAGCAGTTTTGCCTGCAATTTAGATTCTTGTACAGCAATTCATTCTCTGTGGTATTTGGATTACAGCCATGTTAGCGTCTGAATATTTGAATTTTTATCCTATCCTATAGTGTAACCCTTTTATATATAGTATCAGTTCAAATCACAGTAAACCAGTCAATGTAGTTCACCTCCACTTGTGGTAAAAAATGTCAGTATTTGAAGGGAAAACGTTTAGATGGCATTAGTAAATTTTTACACCAAGTAGCATTTATAGAAGGTAAACAATACTGATCAGTAACTACAAATAAAATAAATAAAAAAAGTTGGTTGAGTTACTGAAAGGTATCACCTATTTTGTTTCCTTGGAAACCCCTAATTCTCAGCAACAGCCCTATTCAGCACTTTGATGGCATTTTTTAGTAGTCAAATGTCCTTAATATATTTTATGAGCATTAAGTCATTAAGCCTCACAACATATCTGTGCAGCATTATTATAATCATGTAAATTATTATCCTGTGATGGGGTATTCAAACCCCACACTTGGCCCCAAAGGGGTTAAAAGACAGTACTGGGCCCAGGTAGTCCTGCCCTTCCTGACCTTCAGAATATGCTCCAACTGGAGAGGAGACTTAAAAGAGAGCAACCCAGCTCAGAAGGAGGACAGTGGGAAGAAAGAAAAACCTACCCTCAGGGCTCCTGAGCAAAAGTGCTGAAGAAGCCTCCCTGTGAGGAATAGGACTGCATGCTGAGATTGTTTAGGACAGAAGGTTTAGTTGCCTTTTCTTTTTCTTTTGTTAACTTATATTGGATTTAGAGCTGTGGGGAGAGATGGATGATAGGGATAATAGATGGATTATCTAGATAAACAGACAGATTATCTATGGGGAGAGATGGATGATAGACCCAGGGACAACTCTGAGGGCACTCCCAGGTGCTAAACACCTATTGGCTGCCATAAGAGCCTGGGTCAGAGCCTGGGTCTACCAACAGTCCCTGTTGCAAGAGGGGAAGTAGCCTCATCCCCACCCCATTCCCCCTCTGATAAGAAGAGGGCAAGCACATTGAAAACCCCAGGTGAAGCTAAGCTCCTACACAATTGAGGAACTGGACTGAAAGGCCTTCCCACTGTGAGGAGAGTCTGGATACTGGGTGTGCTACCCATTAGACCATCATGATCTGGCCCTGTAAGGACGCTATTACATTTGGTGGAGAATGTGGGCAACATACTATCCCAAGACTGATGGTAGGCCAGAGAGTGTGAGACAGAGAAAAGAGATGGATTTTGAGGAACTGCTGAAGTGGGTTCTCAAGAACCAGCAGCAATAGGCCACCCAGCAATAGCAGTCATCTGCTCCAGCAGCTTGCTGCCCAACAACAGCTGCCAGCATCACAGCAGCAGCTGATTAGGAAAATGGCAGTGCAGCAGCAAGAACAACAGGAGTGGCTCATGCAGCAGATGGCAATGTTCCTAATGCCACCTAATGCCTTGAATCTAACCACAGGAGGGAGGAATGCTAACCCAATACCACCCATCCCTGTAAAGCTGACAAAAATGGGCCCCATGGACAGCCCAGAGGCATCATGTCTGAGAGAGATGCCATTGCATCCAATGGTCCAAGAAAAGCTGGGTCACGCTATTGGCCCCCTACTTGCCTGGACTGGCCCCAGCGGCATATCAGTGCCTTGATGTGAAGGCTGAGCAGGACTATACTCATGTCAAGGCAGCCATCCTAGACATCTCACCTGAAACCTACTGGCAGCGGTTCTGCCACTAGAAATCCCCACCCCCATCCCTGGAGCATGACCATGGACTGTTGCCCAGAACCTGAAGGAGAATTGCTGGAATTGGTTCTAGCAAGAGGGATGCATGGCAGTTCATGTGGCAGAGATGACTGTCATGGAACAGTTCATCCAAATTCTCCCTGGTGGGGGATGGGGGGGCATGAGTGGGTGGTAAGACATCAGCTGGAAACCTTGGCAGAGGATGGGTCTTTGGTGGAGAATGACTTGGTGTCCCTTGGGCTGGAGGTGGAAACACCAAAAGTCATCCCTGCATGCCCCCCTCCCGCTGTAACCCAGATACCTAAACTCCATGAAGTGTACCTCAGGGAAGTTGGACACCCAACCCTAGTGTAGGGGGACACAAAGGCCAAGAGAGGACCCTGGAAGCCAACTGTCAGTTAGCTAAGAGGGATCCTGATCAAACTGAGCAGCCTTATCTGAAGAGGCCATCCCACTTGGGAGAATAACAGCAGAAACAGCTTCTCCCATGGGGAACTGTTTTGCATGTGGACAACAAGGACATTTCAGAAGATACTGCCGGTTCATGGACTGTAATTACAGGCAGGCCTGGACAGTTAAAAACTGGGCTCAGAAGAGGGGCCCAGGGAAAATGTTAGTCCCTATGCAAGTGGATGGAGTAGCAGTACAGGACTGATAGACTCAGACTGTAGCCGGAGTTTAGACAGGGAGATGTTGGTGGGGTCCAGAGGTAAATCTGGAGGCATGATCTAAATTCAGTGTATCCATGGAGACATATGACCCTATCCAATCAGAGAAGTACATCTGACTGTGCAAAAACACATTGAAACAGTATGGGCTGGCGTAGCTAAAGACCTGCATTACCCAGTTATACCTTTTTTAGAAGTAGTGGTCAAAGGTTGTTGGGGCACATCCATAGAAGAGGCTAAGCCAGAGCAGGAAGACCCAGGGGGGCTGGAGATGGCTGCAGTAGCTGACAGGGGGCCTTGAAAGAGAGGGCTCTGAGGGAGGATGAAGACCAAGGAGAGAGAGCATCCTCATAGATAAAGGACCCTTCACCTGAACCCAACCTGAGCAGCAGGGGTCTGCTGCCACCTCTCAGTCTGGACCTGCTGTACAGCAAGGTAGACTTCATGGAAAAACAAAAGAACTCAGACTCAACTCTGAGTAGTGCTTATGAGCAGTTCATCCAGGCAAATAAAGTATTAGATCCCCAGAACTTGAAAAAGTGACCCCTATTCCACCCAGTCTTCTCAAAGTCATTTATCCTGCATAGAGATGTGTCTGATGTTGAGCTCAGAACACTGCTATCTCAAGAATTTGGAGAAGAACATCCTGTTTCCTATCTCAGCAGGAAGTTGTTCCTGTGAGAGGTAACATACTTGATCATCAAGAAGGAGGCCCTGGCAGTGAAATGGGCCATCAATACCCTACACTATTACTTGTGTGAGCAGCTCTTCTGCCTAATAGCTGACCACGTACAACTCCATTGGCTTGATGAACTTGATGAAAGACCACAACCCACATATTATGAAGTGGTACCTCTCAATGCTGCCGTATAGCTTCCAGATGACCCATTGTGCGGGCATAGAAAATAAAAATGTGGACTTCTTTTCACAGGATGGAGGGGACACAAACCAGACCTGCGACATCACAAAGGCCCAAAGGGGTTAAAGGATACTCGGGCACTACCCACTAGACTACTGGGCCCTCTTAGGACTGCAGAGGCTAAGTGACATTCCCTATGTCTTATGTAACTCCCTATTTCTTTTTCTTATTTCATGGTGTTTAGCCAAAAACACTGATTGCTGTAATTACAGCTGCTGTTTCTGTTTCTACTTGCTCTGAGCTGATAACAGAAACATTCCCAGACAAGTACAGAGCCCTGAGTGACTGCAAAGAAGGAGTTGCTATTTCAGCATACTAGAAGGAGTGCAGGAAGTTGTTAACCATGCTCAGTAGCAGTTTTGAAGCTGGTGTGGAAGGCTTCATTAAGGGCAGACTTTTCTGCATGTACACACATACACCTCCCCCACTCCCTCCCCCACTTTGTTAGAAGCTAGAAGCTCCTGACCAGTCAGTAGTGAGTTGTGTCAGGGTACAACACTGGTAGCCAGTGTGAGCTCTGTTCAGATCTAGCCCAGCCCTACAGGGAGAACATAGAGCTGCCTGGAGTAACCCAGACTGAATCTGTGAGGTGGATCTCAATGCAGTTTCCTGTAATTTTATAGGTTATTTGGACATAATTGTCAAGTTCTTTTTATTTGATATTCTGTATACATTCAATAGTGTAGATGCTGAAACAATTGGGTATGTTGTACAACTATATGTTTTATTTAATTGTTAATATAATACCCAGGGTAAGCCTACATGAAAGCAGAAGATCGCCAGTTTGGCAGAAGTTCCAATCCTTGTATTTATTTTGTAAGGTATTACATATATTTGGGGAGGGGAAGTGGTTAGGCCTGGTGTTATATTCTTCATTTTAAAGGAAAATAACAAATCTGTAGTTAGTGATGCTAGTCTAGCTAGGGTGCATTGTGTAAGTGCTCTGCTGTAATGATTTATCTTTTGAGTGTTATTCAGACAAAGGAAATTAATTTTGTGTGTGCATAACTCTTTTATAGTAAAAACTGGTACTGGATTCCTATGGAGGGAAAGAAAATAAATCCTATTATAATTTCCACCTTTAGTATACAGAAGGTTCCTAAATTAAAGGATATTTTAAGTCAGAGAAGAACTCTGTAGAAGAACTCTGGTAAGTATATTGATTTATGTCCCTATGTAGAGTACATAGAGTCTGTGGCAGAGCTAGGAAAAGAACCCAAGCACCAGACTTCAAGCTCCCGTCTCTATTCATTATGGAAGACAGTGTCCCTTGTTTCTACATATCGCTTCTTGGCATGCTGTTTCCTTCCAGAAGCTGTAAGCATATCACATGATTTCAGCCTAGACCCAACCAACCTTGGAAACACAATACCATCAGTAGGTGTCAGTGCTATTAACTATCTGCTGAAGACTGCCATTTTTACTGTCCTTCTAAAAACAGAACATAGCAGAGGCAGATTAATGAGCATACCTCAGCCATTTATTTAAATTAGCAGGAGGGTAGTATAGTTTATACCATTTTTGTTTGAATAGTAAAAAAGCATAATTTGGTCATAGACACCAGTAACCTATTCTAAGAAATGCAGTCAGTATTTTTCTTTCTTCTCAGTCCAATTAACTGGGAACTAGGTATTAAAAAAACAATCATCATTCCCTTAATTCTGTTTGTAGGAACTACAGCTGACTGGTCTCTTGGCATCAGCTATCGCAACAAGTTCTAGCATTATCACATCAGTGAAGACCGGAAGCCATTTGTAAGGCAATAGTCAAAGCAGAACAGCCTTCATCTGCGACTTTGCCAAGGTGTGAAGCTAGCAATGAATGATACACAGGGAAGGGCTATTGTTTTTTCAACCATTCCTTGATGAGATCTCTCTGTTTTCTTGTTCTTAAAATGTGCACCTGATTTCTTTAACAAATGTCAACAGTAAAAGGCAGAAAGGTAGCCACTTGATTCCAGTTAGACCAGTGGTAGGCAACCTGCAGCTCACGGGCCGCACGTGGCCCATCAGGATAATCCGCTGGCGGGCCACAAGACAGTTTATGTACATTGATTGTCTGCAGGTATGGCCACCCGCAGCTCCCAGTGGCTGCAGTTCACCGTTCCCGGCCAATGGGAGCTGCAGAAAGTGGCACAGGCATTTTACAGCTCATCCCTATAAAATGAAAGTTTTCTGATTTGTGAAAATAATTATGAAATGTGATGATTTTCCCCAGTTCCATTGATAGTGGGGGATTTTTATATAATTGTAGTACTGAAAGCAAGACATTTATGGGGAGAGCTCTTAGATATGGTCTCAGTCATTCTTATTTTCCTCAGACAAGACTAGATCAGGTTTTTATAGGTTGGAAGGTTTTTATGCAAGTAATATACCCATCATCTCTGGTATATTTAGAAACAGTCTCCAGAAAATCACCATAGTGAATAATGAGCTCTGTGAAATGGTGGCAAATTAGAACAACTCTGAAAAGTATGTGAAACATAGACATTAACAATTTTAACTGGACTCTAGTGTAGAATAAATACTTTGCACAGATAATGAGTAAAGAGGCATTTATTTCCTAGCCACATTTAACATCAGTCAACAGCAGAAAATTAAACTTATCTTTAAGAAACAAACTGATATCCTAAACTTTTGAGTTTTGAGACTGCCTGAAAGAATAGCATGTCTATAACCTGTGATACAGCAGAAAAGGGTCTTATCTATGGCAGAGACATAATATATTATACAACTCATAATTTTTATGGAACATAACAGCACATTAGCCTCTCTTTCAGATAGAATAACAGCTAAACATGCCTATATTTTACAAGCAATCAGGGAGCTGTATAGAATCCAAAGAAGAAAGACTAATTTACAGATATGCACAACCACAACATGGGGTTTCTACACAAGCAAATACAGCTGTGGTGTGTGTGGGTCCTGATGTTTAGACACGTGCATCTGACATTCAGAGCCATTTGTATTTACAAATAGCAAGACTATTATTTTCATGGATTTTTATTTAATTTTAAAGATAGAGGATAACAGAGCTGTGTAATGCTTGAAATATTATTAAACTAATCACAAGTTGGGGAAATGTCAACTTTCTGAGCTACAACAAATGGGAGCCTTAGATTTTGTTTATGGATTTATGTAGTCACTGAGTGGGCAGGTGACATATTGGCACAGGCCAACTTGAAGAGCATCCTTCCCCCTTCCCATTTCCTCCAGAAAACTTAGGTACACCCAGAGCAATGTCTAAGCTGGCATTGTTGTTGGCCAAATTCTGGAATCCTGTCTCATTCAGTCCTTAAATGGGCAACTGTAAGTTGGGGTCCACACCCCGTCTGGTTGAGTGTGAGCTTGCTGTTTCTTAGTTCTTAGAATAGGGTGGCAACTACATCTCATGAGCAGTCCCCCACCTGGCCAATGGTTTCTTTAGCTGGTCTTCAGTGACTCAGCCCTCCAGCCAAGTCACACACACCATCTGTGAGTGGAACAGAACAAACCCTTCTGGGGAATAGTCTTTACCTTCCACCAACCCTTCCTTCCTGGAGACACTACCGTCTATACCAGTCCAAAAGGGCCCATCGTGATACCCTCCATTCAGCAGTCCCCCTCTCCCTCCTCCGGGTTTAGTCTGTAACCAGAGCAACAGGGCCCATTGCAGTACCCTTGATTGGTCTGGCTTGGTTCTGAGCTCAGTCCTTGCTTGGTCCCTGCAGCCAGCCAGAAGCTCCTTCTTAGCTCCCCCAGCCTTTGGCAGCCACCCTCCCCAGGCTCAGCCCTGCCCACACTGAACTGTCCATGGCCCTGCTGCTCTTCCAGCCAGCTAGAAACCTAGTGCTATCTCTTCCAGCTCTATGAAGCAACTGACTGCTCTGTCTCTGCTTCTTCTTTTTATATGGCCCTCCTAGCCCCTGACTGGCTGCTCCAGCAGGCCCTCCGATTGGCTGGCCCCGTTCAGCCACACTAGGCCACCTGGAGGACTTCTCCTCTGATCTTTCCAGGGGCAGGGTGAGACAGGGTCACGAGGCCTCCAGCAGGGAGCCTCCAGATCTAGTCCACCCCATCATAGCAACACTCCCATTTAAATGAATGGGAGCACTGCCTGGGGAAAAAGTGTGTGAAAAGACTAGGATTTGGCCCCATATTATCTGAAATAGGTAGATTAGCTGCATCCATACATCTTATGGTGTGCTGCTATCTGAAACACAGACACTCCACCAAATGTGGGACATAGATTCCTGAGAGCCAGTACTTCTCCCTTCATCCTTCTGTCAACATTCCTTTCTGCCATCTTTGTCCCCTCCTTCTTCTCTCTTTTCTGTTACAGGAGGGCTGTTCTTGTGCTCACACACTGCCTTCCTATGGCTCCCCAACACACTGGGAGGAGTGTAGTATCAAGGGGTCTGGAGCAAAGTGTCTTTGTGCTGTCGCAGCGTCATGGCTATCCTTAATAGACCACAGAGTGGGCAGTGGTGGGAGAGAGACCATCTCATTTGAAATATTCCTTCCTTTTCAGTGGGCATTACCTCAGTCTTCTACAGGTGTAGTTTCAGCCAGATGCTCTTAATCCAGTCACGGATCTCATTTATGGACTGGGGGACATGGGTGCAGGTGTTGTTAGCATGTGAAGTTAAGAAGATTTATCATTGGGTATTGTCCACATACTGTTGGAATTTTACATACAGATGTGACAGGGAAAAGAAGGAAGTCTACAAGTTAGAGCTGTGGGGACAGAACCGTAATCACCCATCACCGGCATTCGGGACAGGTTTTAGAAGAAGGGCCTGAGACAGTTCACTGCATCTTTCACAGTGCCAAGTCTATAAGGACCAGCAAGTCTTTATGATTGACCATGCTGAATGCTGCTCAGATAGCCAATGTTATGAACATGGACATGGCTAAGAGGAAATATTCCACTAGTGCCACCAGCCCCATTTCTGAGCTACTCTGAAAAACTGATTGTGATGGGTTCTGGACATTGGTGGAGATCAGCTGTAAATGGAGTTGACTCATCACTAGCTTCTCATTTATCTTGCTCATGAACTGGGGTTAGGCATGTGGTATTAGATGGTAAGGTTAGTTGTAACATTCATTATTTTGTTGGCACTGGAAGCCCTTTACCTTTTTTTTTTTTTTTTTTTTTTTTTTTAAGATAGGGTAGCACATTGCTTTCTCCAAATAAGCATCAACAATTTATATTTAGTAGCAAGTTAGATGCTCATGGGTGCCTTGCACCAGCCAGGTCTTGGCAAGACTCATAGCCACAGATGGTGGTTTGGATTTCTATTGATACTTCAAGTTTTTCCTCTTGACTTAATGGTCTTACTCCTTTGTTCCGGAGAGTCTCAGTGCTGGAATAGCAGAGGTATTTCAAATCAAGTCTGATTCTGTGCTGGCAGAAACACAGGTGGGGGCAAAGTTCACACAGTGCCTGGAAACACTATCCCTAGCATTAGCCAAAACGTTCATTGTCTATTTCACAGTACTTAAAATCCCCTCCAGTTACCACCAAATTGAAAAATAAGAGGCTACACACAATCCAGCTGTTGATTGTATAATTAGCCTTTCTGTGGGGCAGAAGCATTACTCTTCATCAAACGCCTGTAGCTGCTTTGTTTGCACAAACATACTCAGTTAAAATCCACCCACCCACCAGTTCAGGCTCCTGTAAAACTGACATTTACTTGTTGAATCACTGAAACAAACTCATTAAAAAAGATACAGAGACCTAAACCAGGTGGGTAATTTTTCTGCAAGTCTAACCCTTAAGCAGAACCAAAAATGTAGACATTGCTGAAGGCTGAAAGGAAATGCATTTGTTTTCTCCTCTAGCATTCTATCCCCCTACCAAAATACACTTTTTATTATAGGTAAAGGAGAATTGTATAATTCCGTGACTCCCTTGTATAATGATTTTTTATTAGATATGCTTGATACCACTGGATTCATTCAGTGAAAAACTATGGTAAAATCTAATCAAAGATATACAAAATAAATTATCACCCTCTTTTCTGTTCAACATAAAAATAATTGCTACTGTGATTCCCATAGTGATTTACTGTGTGTATATAAGTGAAAGGGCACCTGATAAGCAGATGTGTGATGGCAAGTTTTTAAGGTCAGGCTTGACAAAGCCCTGGCTGGGATGATTTAATTGGGGATTGGTCCTGCTTTGAGCAGGGGGTTGGACTAGATGACCTCCTGAGGTCCCTTCCAACCCTGATATTCTATGATTCTATGATTCTAAGTGATGATAGATATTCATACATATAGTTAATAGTAAAATATTTTCTTCTCTAATACTTATTCCACTTTACTTATTTCTAGTTGCTGGAGAGGTAGACATATTAAAATATTAATTTTCCGCTTTACTGGAATGATTTCAGAGTCAAGTGCCATTAAAAGTCTGAATGTAAATATGAGAAAAGAGGATATGACTTGCACTAATCCTCTTCATTTTTTTAAAAAACAAAACTGTTTATTTGCACACTTGTTTTCCCCTCCCCTCAACTATTTCAGAGTTTCAAAATGTTTTTTGGAAAGAGTTAAGCCAGGCATCCATCAAAGATACATTGGGCAGCACAGTTCTGTGAAATACTAGGTTTCTATCTTTCAGGAGCTGCTGAAAAGGCTTGCACTTGTGCATCAATAGGAAAATATGCTGTAGGTTAGAAAATTCCAGCTCAGTCATGTGGGCTTTCCACACATACCTGTTTGCAGTACGTTATATACCTATATACTGTACCTTGCAGTTGAGGTAATATGTTGTGACTGCATTGTTCTTCAAGATTTTCACTGTTATGTCTTTGATGTGGGAGAGGTAAACTCTCTATGCCAGACAAACTGCTCGAAGTGAAAAAGAGGCAGAAAATTAATTTTCACATTTTCCAATGAAGTTTTGTGTGTTTCATGGCAAATAATCAACTTCACATTTTCTGTGAAATCTATCCATCCAGTTCATCTTTGTTGCCCATCACTATGTTATGTGAGTGCAATCCATGACAACTTGATGAGTGTAAAACAAACACATCCTCAAGACAGAGCTTGGGCCTAAATCTTTTCTCACATCAATTTTGCACTGGTTTCATTCCATTCGCTTCAATGGAGTTACTATTACTAATTTACATCAGTGGAGGCGAGACATAAACCTTATTAGTTTACAACACTATTCATAAGCAATAACTTGAATAATTGAAATATATCCATCATTCTGTATTATCACAGGTGTTGGGGAGGCTCAGGTGAGGGGGAGTGGCAGGGGGCTGGGGGAGAATAGGGTGTGGCACCTGTCAGCCCCATATTCTGCCATTCTGTGTGTGCATGTGCCAGGATATGGACAGTCTGAGACCCATTCCCTACCCCTACCCCCTGCCCCGCATGTTTGGTAGGATCTGGCAAACTCTGCCTGCCCCAGTGGTGTCTGAGTCCCCTCCCTGCTCCAGTGCATGTGTGACAAGATCTGGGGGAGCTGCCCATCTGTGGGGATCAACCATCCTCCCTGCTGCCGTTCATGGGACCCAAGTCCTGGGGAGGGGTTTGACTTACTGGGGCTGTCTGACCCCCCTCTCTTTACTTCCCTTTCCCATGTGAGTCAGGATCTGCGGAAGCCCTGCCCCCCGAGTGGATAGCTCAGAATAGGCATGCTCAGACCATGTGCCAAGAACACACTGGAGTGAGGAGCTGAGAAGGGGCATGACTGACACATACCAGACACTCTCCAGCATTGTAAAGGATGAGAACACCCACTGACACAAATGGAGGAGATAACACATCTCAGAGCTATTGCTTCAGGCTTTATTCAACTCCTTGAGGTGTTTTGTTTTTAGGTGAGAGCATCACGTTGAGATGAATAGGCTACCTCTGAGCCTCCTGTGCTGCACATGGATGTGTACACCCCTGTTCTGCACCTACTGACAAAACATTGGAGGATGTGAGAAGAGACCCAGACTGGCTAAGCTGTGCCCAGAAATTAAGAAAACCAGGGAATACAGAGATAAGGTAACGTAATTTTAACACTGCCCTCTCGGAGCTGTGCTCCCAAATGCTCATCATCACACACATACTCACATTCTGCCATTTTGCTATATTACTTTTTGCAGGTAGCTACTTGCATCTGCCCTACATGCAAACACTTAACCGGCTCCCCTGACAGAATGCCACACTTGTAAAATGCAACAACCACTTCACACTGACTCACACGATACCATCTAAACCTATATTTTTCCTTACCTATCATTAAACCAACAGACTGCTCATATATCCCACCTCACTACTGAGAATTCCCATGGCAAGCCTCACCCCCCGTGCCTTGCTACTGAGACAACCTACCCAGTTTTTCAATAAAATGATGCAGAATAGCTCCACAGTGTACACATGCTTCCTTTTCCTTTACGAGTATACATAGCATGGGCCCAAAACCCTGATCTACTCATATCAGAATCACAGCTCTGTGATGCTCCTCAGAGTAATTCCCATCTCCTCAGATCCAACGCACCTCTGCCAGCCTGTCCCACCTCCTGCCTCCACTATTCAAGCCATTCAGTACAGCTACAAATCACACACTGAATGCAGCTGCTGCATGCGGATAAGTGCCAGTGGTGCTTGCCAGTTCCAGGGGGAGAGCGTCAAGGTTACGTGAGCACTTATCTTACCTCTGTATTTCCTGGTTTTCTGAAGTTGGAGCTTTGCGGAGTTCAACATCCTGGAAGGACATGAGCTGTCACTGGGAAACATTTACTCTGTTAACCAAGTTTCTTGCCATTGAATATGATTTATCATTTTAGATATCTAATATAGCCAAATGGACTCTAAATAGAAGCTCAATGGTTGGATGAAGGCTATTTTTGTCAATATTATTTTGGTTCTATTTTTAATGACTTTCTGGCTTACTTGATTGGATACACAGTCAAACTAACATTAGTTTTTTGAATTGCCAGATTTATCTAATGGATATGCAGCAATGTGAAGAACAGCTACATACTCTACTTGTATAGGACTCACAGTTGCATACAACATAGAATCATAGAATATCAGGGTTGAAAGGGACCTCAGGAGGTCATCTAGTCCAACCCCCTGCTCAAAGCAGGACCAATCCCCAATTTTTGCCCCAGTTCCCTATATTGCCCCCTCAAGGATTGAACTCACAACCCTGGGTTTAGCAGGCCAATGCTCAAACCACTGAGCTATCCCTCCCCCCACCTATTCTGTCAGCGGTCATTTTTACCACTTAAGAGGTGGTGCTGAAATGCTTTGACATGCAAATTCCTCCTTCCTTCTGTAGAAAAGTCAGTAGTTCTATCATATGAAAACAAACTGCAAGTATAAAACTCTACCTGTCCAGAGTAGGAGCTCCTTGAGTACATAGTATGGGAAAGATGGACTGCAGAAGCAATGTGAGGATCCAGATCTAGATCAGATTTAGGCTAGAGTTCTGGTTCAGATACGACAGTGTCAAAATAAAGGTTTTGGTAAGGTTATGGCTGAAATGTCATAAGTTGTTTTTCTGAGATTTCAGCCCAAGATGTTGGGTATTTCAGAAGATCCCCTGCCTGTTGTGGACATGATCCAGAAGGGTAACAAAACTGGAGAAGCGTTTGGAAGTCAGAAGTTGTCTCAAATCTCTACCTCAAAATTAAAAAATGTGCAAATTCCAGGCTTTAGTTCATCTTTACTATAAAAATCTCATTGTGAAATTAAAACTGCAGTATTTTCTTTTTTAAAAAAACTATGATGCCTAACAAGCAGATGGAAGAGCATTATCTTTTTGTTGAGAAAAAGAAAAAAATGGGCTAATTCTAAAGAAATTAGAATATTTGGTGGGTTGGGCTATATTTTAGTTAATTCATTGTCAAATAACCAGGTAATTTGCTCATTCTGGATACCTGATTGTCAAATAACCAGGTCTAGGGAGATGAGGGAGGGAGGAAGGGTTTCAAGTAAAACAATGGCTTGCTCCCTTTGATCAATCGAATCCAATCATTATTAAATCTTTTTATGGATGTCTAGTAGAAATCAGGTCTCCTGGTATTTGTGCTCATCAGTCAGGGAAAGATTGATTAAATCAGATAGTTTTGGGGTAAACAAATAACTGCAGGTTATTATTCTGTAAAATGTATGGTGTGCCACCAAAAGAACAAATAAAGGAACATAAACAGAAATTAAAACACATATGCGCTATTTGTAGATACCACACTGAGGGTATGTCTACACCAGGCCTCACTGAGAAATTCTTTACACAGCCCTCAAGTTCATGAGCTAGCAGAAATACCTTATGCACAGTGAGAAAACACATGTGTCAAATTATAATTACAGGCAGACTCTCTGGACCAGAATCTGCTGCTGCAGCTCAGGAGGGCTTACTGTGGATGCAGAGGAGAGTACAGTGGTGGCTTTTAGCCAACTTTGCTCACCTCTGATCCTGGAGATGCTCTTCACAAATTTGATCAGTTTGAGGGCTGTTTTCATTTGAACCAGCTGCCAGTGATCTTTTGGGACCATTATAGCAGCCAGGGATCATTAGTAACCAAGGGTGCCCAAACCAGGCCCCTAGCAGCCACACCCCTTTCACCAGGTAGAGGGCTGGTGCAAGAGCAGCTATGGTGGCTCTATGTAGGGGAGATCATCTGAGGCTAGGCTTTTAGACAATTGTGCACTGGCTGCATGACATTAGCTTGTCTAACTTTCTAGAGGATTTGACCCTCCGTATTTGACTGACAGCTCTTCAGCTGCACTCCTGCAGAAAATGTTGGCTCACCTGAAACTCTCATTCAAAGGTTCTGAGTCTAGCTCAACATCTTGAGAGGGAGGCATGGTAGCTGGGTTTCTGAGGGGATGAGGCAGTGGTTGCTGCTCAGCTCAAAGTCTGAGCAAGCAGAACTATTGTTCTCAGAGGCAACAACTGGGAATAAGGTACCAGAAGTCACCTTCTCAGTGTCCCTGTGCTCTAACTATTAAGGTCAGAGATTCCCCCTTGGGGACAGTGAGATCTATGCTGCCACCATGTCAAGGTTCCTTCCCCACTCTGAACTCTAGGGTACAGATGTGGGGACCTGCATGAAAACCTCCTAAGCTTACTTTTACCAGCTTAGGTTAAAACTTCCTCAAGGTACAAACTATTTTACCTTTTGCCCTTGGACTTTTGCTGCCACCACCAAACATCTAACAGGTATTATTATTATTATTAGGAAAGAGTCCGTTTGGAAACATCTTCCCCACAAAAAAATCCTCCTAAACATTACCCCCCCCCTTTCTGGGGAAGGTTTGATAAAAATCCTCACCAATTTGCATAGATGACCACAGACCCAAACCCTTGGATCTTTAGAACAATGAAAAAGCATTCAGTTTCTTAAACGAAGAATTTTAATAGAAGAAAAAGTAAAATGAATCACCTCGGTAATTAGATTCAAAACATAGAGAATCCCTCTAGGCAAAACCTTAACTTACAAAAAGACACAAAAACAGGGATATCCATTCCCTCCAGCACAGCTTATTCTCTCAGCCATTTAAAGAAATCAGAATCTAACGCATCTCTAGCTAGATTACTTACTAAGTTCTAAGACTCCATTCTTTTTCTGTTCCTGGCAAAAGCTTCACAGCAACAGAGAGAGACACTTTGTTTCTCCCTCCCCCCAGCTTTTGAAAGTATCTTGTCTCCTCATTGGTCATTTTGGTCAGGTGCCAGCGAGGTTATCCTAGCTTCTTAACCCTTTACAGGTGAAAGGAGCTCCAGGTAGGGAGACCTGGGAAGACAGGGCTCGGTCCTGGGGCTGGTTTTGTTTAACATCTTTATTAAAAATCTGGATGATGGGATTAATTTAACCCTCAGCAAATTTGCAGATGACACTAAACTGGGGGGAGAGGTAGATATGCTGGAGGGTAGGGATAGGGTCCAGAATGACCTAGACAAACTGGAGGATTGGGCCAAAAGAAATCTGATGAGGTTTAACATGGACAAGTGCAGAGTCCTGCACTTAGGAAGGAAGAATCCCATGCACCACTACAGGGGACCGGCTGGCTAAGCAGCAGTTCTGCAGAAAAGGACCTGGGGATTACAGTGGATGAGAGCTGGATATGAGTCAACAGTGTGCCCTTGTTGCCAAGAAGGCCAATGGCATATTGGGCTGTATTAGTAGGAGCATTGCCAGCAGATCAAGGGAAGTGATTATTCCCCTCTATTCGGCAATGGTGAGACCACACCTGGAGTACTGTGTCCAGTTTTGGTCCCCCCACTACAGAAAGGATGTGGACAAATTGGAGAGAGTCCAGCAGAGGGCAACAAAAATTATTAGGGGGCTGGGGCACATGACTTATGAGGAGAGGCTGAGGGAACTGGGGTTATTTAGTCTGCAGAAGAGAAGAGTGAGGGGGATTTGATAGCAGTCTTCAACTACTTGAAGGGGGGTTCAAAAGAGGATGGAGCGAGGCTGTTCTCAGTGGTGGCAGATGACAGAACAAGAAACAATGGTCTCAAGTTGCACTGGGGAAGGTCTAGGTTGGATATTAGGAAACACTATTTCACTAGGAGGGTGATGAAGCACTGGAATGGGTTACCTAGGAAGGTGGTGGAATCTCCGTCCTTAGAGATTTTTAAGGCCTGGGTTGACAAAGCCCTGGCTGGGATGATTTAGTTGGGGTTGGATTAGATGACTTTCTGAGCTCTCTTCCAACCCTAATATTCTATGATTCTATGACTGGCTGTGAGAACAGTCTGGGACAGAAAAAGAGCTCTTGTGATGAGAGAAGACTACAGAGCCAAGTATGAGATTTTGTGTGGTGACATACTCTATTTTGGGACTCTGAGAATTATTAGGAAATGTTTCTGTTCAAAATCAACCCCAGATAGGGGTGGCACTAACCCAGAAAAGAATTATTTCTGTTATTAAACCCATCCCAGCAGGGCTAAGGCCTGACCAGTGCTCAGAAGATGGGGACAATTACCTACTGTCTTACATACGGCACTCCTGTTAAGACACCCCAGAATATTAGCCTTTTTTCCACAACTGCATAAGATTGTTGACTCACATTCAATTTGCGATCCACTATAACTCCCAGACCTTTTTCAGCAGTACTACCACCTAGCCAGTATTTCTCCATTTTGTAGTAGTGCACTGGATTTTTCCTTCTTTACTGAAGTACTTTGCACTTATCTTCATTGAAATTCATCTTGTTGATTTCAGACCAATTCTCCATTTTATCAAGATCATTTTGAATTTAAATCCTGTCCTCCAAAGTCCTTGCAACCCCTCCCAGTCTGGTGTCATATGCAAATTTTATAAACATACACTTCACTCCATTATTCAAGCCATCAGTGAAAATAATGACTAGGATTGAAGCTATGACTGACCCCTGCGATACCCGACTAGATACATCCTCCCAGTTTGACAGTGAACCATTCATAATTACTTTGAATTGGGTCTTTCAACCAGTTTTGCTGACACCTTATAATAATTTCATCTAGACCACGTGTCCCTAATTTCCTTATGAGAATGTCTTGTGGGACTGTGTCAAAAACCTTATTAAAATCAAGACAGATCAAATCTACTGCTTTTCCCTATCCAAGAGGCCACTAACTCTGTCAAAAGGAAAAGGAGTACTTGTGGCACCTTAGAGACTAACAAATTTATTTGAGCATAAGATTTCGTCCGATGAAGTGAGCTGTAGCTCACGAAAGCTTATGCTCAAATAAATTTGTTAGTCTCTAAGGTGCCACAAGTATTCCTTTTCTTTCTGCGAATACAGACTAACACGGCTGCTACTCTGAAACCTGTCATCTGTCAAAAGGGGAGTTAGATTGGTTTGGCATGATTTGTTCGTGACAAATCCATGCTAGATATTCCTTATAACCCTATTGTACTCTATATGGTTACAAATTGATTATTTAATAATTTGTTGCAGTATCTTTCCAGGTATCAAAGTCAGGCTGACTGGTTTATAATTCCCTGAGTCCTCTTTGTTCCCCTTTTTAAAGATAGGTACTATGTTTGCCCTTCTCTAGTCCTCTGGGACCTCATCCATCCTCCTTAAGTTTTCAAAGATAATTGCTAATGGTTCTGAGATTGCTTCAGCTAGCTCCTTAAGTACCCTAGAGAGAATTTCGTAAGGCCCTGCTGACTTGAATACATCTAATTTATCTAAATATTCTTTAACCTGTTCTTTCCCCCATTTCGGCTTGTGTTCCTTCACCCTTGTTGTTCATATTAATTGTATTGAGCATCTGGTCACAATTTACCCTTTCAGTGAAGACTGAAGCAAAATAGGCATTAACCACATCAGCCAAGGGCCAGACAACCTCCTCTGGCAGAAAATGTCAGGGAGGGGAGGGCCAGGGAGAGGAAAACACCACAAGGTTCCTCTCATGGAGGTGACCTGGCACTGTCCCTCTGATGAAGGTGTTTGGGGGACTGTGGCATTTGGAAGTGATATCCTTCCAACCTGACAAATTTTGGGGATCTGTGGGGAAGGAATCACGTCTGGAACAATGTTTCCCTTAGCTCCATTGCCACCCACCCTCCAGCAAAACCAGGGTCAGAATTGGAGAATGCTGTTTTCAATATTAGGCACCTAAATTAGATCCACCATTTCCATTATTATAATACCAATTAAGTCTTCACTCAGTTATTCCTGGTTTAAGTAAAACTGAAATAATATAGGTGGTGCTCGAGGAAATGTATCACCATTATAATATCACATTTAAAATTTTGAGATTTACTGTACAAGAGCAAACCTTGCTGGTTTATCAACAATAAGCAGCATTTTTGTATTCCATTCCACTGAAATCCATTTTTCATGCTTTAGCAAGGTGAAGCTTTCTAATCAAGGGAAAGTAGCATGGTGCAAGTGTAGATAATATATTTCAATGGAGGTTTGTAATGAATATAGTATTTATTAAGACACAAGTCATTAAAAGAAGACTTGCATGGTTGCCTGATTATTTTATTGATTTTTTTTAATGCATGAGTCAAGGCAAGGATTATAGTTTACAAGAAACATTTTCATTTCTAATCTTTAATTTGATAATGTGTCACCATATTTGTTCTGTGCTGTTTAGAATTTTTTGGCATACACATGCTGTGCATCCTAAATTGACTGCAATTTAGAAAGAGTAGGACTGAAGAAAAGAATAATAGCAAAAGTCTGGAAGATGTATTCAAGCCATTGATTTTATTAATCTTTTATTTGTCCCTACTAGTGGGGTTTTTTTTTGTATGTTTGAATATAGCACCTGTCCCTGCCCTCACTGAAGTCAATAATAAGACTTCCACTGATTTTAGAGGTGCAAGAAGAAGTTTGCAGTGCATATGAACAATATCAAATTTGGCAGTTTCAGAGGATGAAGTTCTCTCTATCAACAGAACAAATACAGGATTTACATTGGCAATGTAAATCTGCCCTCCCACTCCCCCCAGTCTCCTGCCAACATACCTCAACCAAGATTTAGAGGCACTATCACTAAGGTTAAGCGGATAGAGAGAATTGAGAGAATGGCCTCTCTGCTCAGAATGTCACTCAGCTGACCACTTAGCAGTTTAAAACCACTGTCTTTTGGAAATGTTGACACTTGGGAAGTGGCCAAATAGCCATAGAATGGTAATAAGAATCACTTTCATTCACTGCAAATTTAAGCTGGACTTGAACTGTTGACCTAAAACTAAAGGGCCCTCTTCTCATTAACATTCCCTAATATGGTCCCTTCATGTTTGCTCTTCATTATATGCCAAAATATATTTAATGAGTCAAATAAATTGCACATTTTAAATCTATGCATTGTATATTTGATGATAGCATCAAAGATGTTGATTTTGATATCAGAAACATATGAAATAGAAGTCAAGATTAAGGCATGGTGCTGGTGCCTTCATTAACCGAAAACTCCAGCTGAGTTCACTGGGCACCTGTAGCCATGGAGGGAGGGAGCCAAGTGAAGGAAACTGGAACGAAGAACTTTGAGTTGATAAAAAGACAACAGCTGAAGGACAGGGCACAGAGTAAGGCTGAACCCCAGTCCCAAAGGTTGGGGTATCTGGGATAAGCTAGGCCTACCTAAGCCTATAAGTAGATATAGATATAGATAGATAAATGCCAAGGCCTTTTATTGTACTTAACACCCTTTTCTCTTCTTATGATTTGTTCCTACTGTTAAGATTAAACAATAATTCATTTTGGAAAGTCTGTTTTGCGTCACTCTATTCATTGCTGGTCACAGCTCCCCAGGGGAAGACTTGTAAGCACCATACCTGGTTGGGCTTGCTGAAGGATCACATTTGGCACACAGGGCAGTGTAGCCCTGACCTTGGTCTAAGAGTGGGATAACCACAGATTCCACCCTGGGGTAGATAAAACAGCACAGCAAAAGTGATCCTTTTAGAGAGATCTACTTGGGATATTCCTGCTCTCCCTCCCCAGCTGCTGCAGAATCCCTCATAGTGCACCTCCCAGTTGCCAAGACCAAGTACTGGTGTAATGCTTTGCCTTCCATGCAGAGTACAGACATGCTGATATTCCATAGAGATACATAATAAAAAGACACCATTTGCAAAAGTAAGGAAGCAAGGGAATCTGATTTACGAACAACAGCCAATCTGTTGGCAGGTACAAGTGAGAACAACTAAGCTATGGATTGTGACTTTCCCAACCAACAATGGATATGAAAAGGAAAGGAGAGAGCAAAAGACTATCCTGGCATCATGCTAATCACTGAGAATAAGTGACAGGCATTTTGAATGGCCTTCTCTCCCTTAACTGTGCAATTAATGTTTGTATTTCTTTTGATGAAGGAACAAAATTAATCATTAAGAGGAATATGACTGTTGCAAATGCAAGATTAAATGAAGCAATACAAAATAGATTCTTGTCTTCTATATCTGATCAACAAAGTATGATAAATAAAACAAATCTTCCTTGTGGAAGAAAAAGCAAAAAAAAAAAAGTTATCTTGAATTCCTTATTTTATTTTAAAATAAATTCTATCATGATTAATAAGGTCCAGTAGTTTAGTATGTGTCTGCGGTTTGTGTCTGGGGTTTGTTTTTGGAATGAATAGGAAACTTCTCTTTCCCAGGATCAGCAGGGCTCACAAAGGGTTGAGATAAAAGAAGATAGTAAGTGGTTTTTGAATGACTTTGACCTTTACTACACTTATGCCTAGTGTGCAAGAAGTGATGATTTCTTTTCTTTCTTTTGAGAGATAGAAGGGTTAGATAGTACTGTTCTGTGCTGTGGGACGCTATGGTGAGAATGGTGCTAAAATGAGTGAGTGAAGTCTAGCTTTGTAAGTGACAGTTTGGCTATGGAATGATTGCAGAGGTGTATGTCATAGCATATACGTGGGAAAAGCAGGAGAGGAAAGTGTATTCATAATTATTCCTCTTTTAAACTAACACAGAGAAGGTGGAAGTAGTGATATGTTCTCTAGACTCTACAGCTGCTATATGAACTCCCATCATTCCTGCTGTTATCAAAAATGTCATTTAAATTAAAAAATCATATATTTTATATCATTTTAATAAAATGTATAACTATACTTAGACCTTGTCAGGGTACAAGCTACTTTATAAGTATTAACTTGATGCTTAAAAACCTGTAATTGATCATAATTAAAGACTCTCGTGTCATAATACCTTCTATTAACACTCTCTACTAATCATTTTGTGTTAAATTTACAGTCCCCACATTATAGTTAAATATCATCAGCTCTGTGATTACGTATGCATAACCACTTTTGCCAGACATTTTTATAGAACATTGGCTCCTGTAAACAGGCTGGCCACTTTCTGAGGTATTGCTGCATGTGCCCTGCCTCAATTTCCCCTTTTCCTGGGGTCCTCAGTAACTCACAAAAAGCTTTCAATAACAATGCCCCTTCTTGGGGTCTGGTTTATGAATATATAAAATAAATTAAAAATAAAGTCTTTTCCATGCCAGTCTTCCACCCCTTCTGTCTTTTTAAAGTCCCTTTCTTTCACCCAATCCCAAGCCAGGCCCAGTCCTTCCTCCCTGAGGGTCTATCTTTTGGTTTCTCACCACTTTCTCCTTGGAGTTTTACTTCCTCATAATTTCACTCCTAACTCACAGGGCCACACTCTCCGAGCAGCTTCTGTATTCCACTTGGTCTCCTTAAGTATCCCCCTATCTTTGCAGCTTCGCGTTGCTCTTACAGGGGAATCACTTGACCCCCTGCTCAGGTGTGCCTACCTAGTAACTAGGATTGGCTGGCCCCCTAACCTGGGGCCATCCTCTCTATTCGGCCCTCACTCCCGAATGTTGCCCACCACAAGGCAAGTTCTACTTAAGGAAATGCTGTATTTCTTTGTTGCCCCTTACAGATTTGTTTCTCACTCTACTCTGTCCAGCTCTCCTTTTTTCTATGTTCAAAGAGAAACCATTCTTTCTCCCAAGCTGCCCCCATCAGTGCTGCCTGGAGGCAAAGCCTGTCTCTCTCATCCACTAGCATGCCACTCTGCCACCCCATGCCCCATTTATCTGAAGCTAGCTCATCACTTTCCTTCAGGGCCAGCTGCCTGGCTTCTTCCAAAGCAGATAGTTCCTTCTGATAGCTCTCCTTCAAGGAGAGTAAACCACTAATGTTCTCTCCCAACAGTATTGTATGTAATCTTTCCACATCCAGCAGCCCTGTCCTGCCACTCCTTAGGCATTTCCACGAACTGGTCCTGCATCTCCAGGACTGGTCCTGTCTCCAACTTAACATCCTTTATCTGAGCCTTCAGTGGTTCTATTTTCTCCTCTTGACATCCTGCATTAATTACCCTTCTGTATAAGGTCGGAACAGCTGTGGCCCCACAGCTACTTCTGTCTCAGACCTCAACTCTGCAGTGGTACTGGTCATCAGTTCTGAAAGTTCCTTCTCCTTCCTGAGCTGGGAAAGGGCCTTTTTCAGTTCAGACACCTAGAGCTTGCCAAGTTTCTCTAACAGCACATGTAGTACTCCCTGTGTTAATTGGCAGGTCTGGGGTCTATTTCCTCTGCGATTGCCTGGTTTTCCCTGTCTCAGACCCCATCTTTCTTTTCTCCAGGGTCCTGAACCATATCTGGACAAGTCTCTACCACATGTCCTTCTGTTCCACAGCAAATGACGTCTCAGAGGGAAGAGAATCTTCTCCCACCCTTGCCCTAGCTGGATGCATCTCGCATGCCACAGGGGACACTGTTGAGCTAGCCTGTTGCTCATCTTCTTTTGCTTTTATATTGTTACAGTGCTTAAAGAGGCAGATCCTTCCTCTCGACACTTAAAACACTGGGATGGGGTCTTCTACCTCCAGACTGCCCCTGGAGGGTCTCTTCCCTGAGCCCACTTTGAGTGCACCCACTGCCCGCTGGGGCACTCCAGTTTGGGTGTGGGCTTCCCACATTTAAAGCATAGCAGGATCTTCCTTACCCGCTGGCAACAGTTCACCGCTGTGCCTTGAGCTGCACTGCCTGGGTTGCCTGCTGACTCTGCAGGAGCTGCAGAAGGAAGGCTTGAATCCTCAACTGCTGCTTGGCCAGTACGCAGACCACATCCTTCATTTTTCTCCCTCTTGACCCTCAAAACTTCCTTCATGTTAGGAGAAGGGAGCAGTCTCTGAGCCTGCTGACTATGCTAGTGTCAATGAGTGTGCTGCCTCCCATCTGCCCTCTCATGGCTTGAGATCACTCTACGGGCAGCCTGCCTCAGTTCTCCCTTCAAGGGGCTTCCTAAATAAATTCTACACTGGCTTTTTTGTCCATAATGCCCCTTCTCCCTGGGTCTAATTTATCAACATAACAAAATATTCAAAATAAAAATTCTCAAATCCCCATCCAGTCCCTGCTCCCAGTCATCCCTCTGAGAGTCTCCCAGGCCTTCTTGCCTGGAGCCATTTCCCTGAAAATTCAGGGTTCCTTGCTCCAAAAAACCATTGATACTAATTGTTTCTCCCTGTACATCTCCTTTCTCTGCAGCGTCCTGCTGCTTCTGTAGGGGGAAATCATATGACTCCTGCTTAGGTGTGCCTACCTAGTAACTATAGTTGGCAGGCTCCAGGCCTCTAGCTGAGAAAGTAGCAAGCTATCCTCTTCCAGCTCCTCAGTTATGTTTGTCATGCTAAAAGAATTGTCTTGAGACATAGGAAATATTCTCATTTCTGTCTTCCCCACCCCCATTCCTTTTGAACTATAAATTCTGGCTTGTAAAATAGGTGACTGTTGAACTTTCCAGAATACTGTAGGACACCAAAGTAACTCACTGCCTGTTGCCATATTGGCTATCATCCTGAGGTTTCCTAAGAAAAATCTATTAATTTATTGGATTTATATTATTACTCTCTAGATTTCTGAGAGCAAGGTGGATTATCTTCACCCTTAGAACACAGAAAGCTTAACCTCTTATTGAGTTTGGCATATGGACTTCAAGATATCAAAAAGTGTCTGAATTTCTATTCGCTATATTTTTTTTTAGAATGACATCTGGCATTGGTTTTCCAGAGCAGCTCCCACATTCTAATTTTACATTTAATGATCAAATGTCCAATGGCTGTACAATAAATATGTCTACATAAAAGAGTACGTATAAATGCTGGTGTAATTTCCATGATTGCATGTGCTATCCAAATTGGGTACCTGCATGGGCAAAATTTCCAATAGTGCTTCACTAGAAAAGCTGAAGGAAGATAGTGAAAGTTTTTTATTAAGTTCCATGTGATTCCCCCCCCCCCCATTCTCTCTGAAGTGGTTTTTCATTAAGTTCTGAGGACCCAAACCATTTTCATAGATTAATTTGCAAAATCCGTCTTCCGGTGTGAAATGTTGTCAAATTTCACATTTGGGAATTCAGACAGAAGTCCCATGGGCTTTCAATTCTTGGCAGTTTGAGCTTGTAGAGGAAAAACAGGAAGGGACAGAAGAGGCTGAGAGTCACACACTCATTTAGAATATATTATATAGACTAACACCAGGTCAGGAAGAACAGCAGTCACTTGGGATAGATATGATATGGCTTTACTTGTATTAGAAAAAAACACTCCCCATAAATATTAAACAAATAGAGTCTCTGCTGGTGTAAATCAGTGTTACTCCACTAAGTCAACAGAAGGATGCCAGTTTACATTAGCTAAGGATCTGTCCCATAATATTTACATGTAATGTAGGGTAATATGCATAGTGAAAGTTTTGATAGAAAATACATTTCACTGTGTAACAATGCATATTATATTACAGTGTATAATAAAACTGAAAAAGTACATCTTTAAAGGCAAAGAAACAAGTAGCCATTAAAATTTTGTGGGAGACAAAATTAAAGTAACCCAATAAATAGTAAGTTTCACTTATTGGTCTGAGATAATGAATTAAGAGTATTTTGATTTGTTGATACAAATCTGTTTCTTTTTTAGCATGTGGTTTGAAAAGCATCTGCGAGGAAAATATCTCATTAAAGAGATGGGTAAATGGGTTTTTCCCCCCTTAAAGATAGAAGGCTACTTTTTCCCTAACTAATTTTAAAACATATGTCACACAAGATAGCTTTGCCATTTGCTTTCACTAGCTGACCTTGGACAACTATGGTTATGTTTTTCACCGGTACTGTTACTTTAAAAGAAGATGTTGCTCTCCCTTTATGCAGTACACTAAGAGCAGGGCCATGGGGATTCTACTGGCATGAGGGAACCCTTCTAGTGTTGCTAATTTAGCTGATTGTTCACCACCTCCTCTCAGCCATATCCAGGCTTAGTGTCCCAAGCAGGATGAAGCATGCCCAGAGTGCATTGAGATTAGGTTATCCCCAGCTGCATAATGGCCCCTACAAATTCTGTTATTAACATGTCATTACCACTGGGGAGGGGTGGGGAGAATCTGTCTACCCAAGAACTGTTTTCACCCCTTTTTCATTGGGAATGTGCTCCTGTTCCTGGGCTTGCTACAGCTTAGTTGAGCTGCAGATGTCAGCTGTTATTTAGCCATAAAGGAGGCAGGTAGCAGAATGACTAGATTTGGAGATGGGTGGGTTCCTGAGGATGAGTAAGGGAAGAATGCAGAGGTAAGTTGGGTTCTTAGAGGATGCGAGTTGGAATGCTGGTTTTTTTAAGGCATGAATACAGTCAGATAGTGATGGGGACAGAACATGGGTTGAGGTGGTCGGAGTTCCCAGGACACAAGATGGAACGAGGCAGGAATGAAGCAGGGTCCTGGAGAATCTGAGTCCAACATGGGTTTGGAGGAAATGAAGTTTGGCCCAGTGAGATGGGAGCAGGAGCAGAGTTTGTAAGATGGGGAAATGGACGTGGAGAGATATGAAAATGGAAGTCTTTGAATGGAATTTTGCAGCATGCCCTATGATCTCATTAACTGATTTATGTATCTTTCGAAGATGTAAATAATATTTAAAATTGTGTTAACTCATTCTTGGATATTAGTGCCTGGTTTGTCATTTTTGAAAATAAGCCTGTCTTACTGTGACACCTATTCTTCTCAATAGATCCCTGTGAACTATAGATTTAAACTCGAAGTATTTAAGACTTTGGATTTTTTAAATTCAAAATCTGTTTTTTAGTTCTTCCATTTGAGTTAGCTATGAATATTCACAATTTTTTTAAGATGCAGAAAACTTCCAATGCCCAAGAAAGGCTCCACAGATTCTGTTGAACGATTTCAGGCAAAGAGACTATATAGAAAACCATGCCCTTCAGAATCAACTACACACCTTGATACTGAGAATATGTGATCCAGTTCCACCTATTAGTTCACAGATTGAAGCATGATCTCATTACTGCATAATAGACTCCACGCACCATTTATGATGTCAAGAGTGAGATGGGCCCAGATCAATTCACCGTTTACTGCTTGTCCACTGTTCACTACAGTTTTCTTACTCTTCCACTATGAAAGGAGCTCCATGCTGTTTTCTAGCCAAAAGTGACTTGAGACATCATCAGATATTTTTCCAAACACAAGACCTTCAATGAAGCAGCGAGGCACCATACAATATCTGGATGCCTCTGAGTTGTTTATGAGCATGCAACCCACTTTGCATACATCTTGCCCAAGAAGATAGCATCCATGAGGAATAGCTAAATGAAGGATTCTCAGTGGTGTATATCATGAAAATTGCCAAAAGCTGCACCCAACTGTGTCCGTCACTATGCTTTGATTACACAGGACAGCACCATAGGGAATGTGCAAACACTATTTGAATTCTGCACTGAGCCAAGGAGAATATCTGGAAAGTGCTTCAGTTATGGTGCACTACACATCACCCTGAACGCAAAATGAATTATCTGAAATCTGTGGTCAAATAGTGAGAAAGTATATTGTTGAGGCAGCAAATGCATCAGTAGGGTTTCTATTTTAGCTGATGAGCCGACATACATTGCGGAGAGTGAACAAATGTCTCCAGGAATGAGGTTTGTTGAAATGAAGTGTGGAAGTGCCTGTATTCAAGAGGAATTCTTGGGTTTTGTCCCAGTATTTGCACTGAGTACAAAAACTGTAGCCAATAACAATTTTAACAAGTGCATCTGAGTTTGGGCTTGACCTTTTCAAATTAGATGTTCAAAGATATGACTGCCACGGCAGTAATAGAGGGCAGGAAAAGTAGAAGGTGTTCATAAAAGAAATACCCCAAAGCAATGACTGAGCATTGCTCATTGCATAGGTTAAATCAGGTTATTAATGACTCAAGCAGTATAAATGAAATCTGCACCATCACTGGAACTGTCAAAGCAATTATCTAGGTGTGGTTTTGTTTTGTTTTGTTTTGTTTTGTTTTGTTTTGTTTTGTTTTGTTTTCGGGGGGTGGGGGGTGTTTGTGTGTGAGAGTACTCTAAGGAGATGGCTAATCCCTACCATACCTATTCTATGAGAGATATGCTGGCTGGAGAACTATAAGAGCATTCATACTTTTATTGCAAATATACCCATTTTTATGCAACTGGGATACCTTGCTTATACAGAAACATAAAAACAACACAGTATACACATTGGTTCTTGCTGTGTATTGAGCACCTTGTACTTTACCATTAGCTGGATTATTATTGTGAAGTTTTCTTTGGTGGTTGAGCCAGTGTGACTCAAACACTACAAGCTGTGCCATTAGAACTACTTCAAATGCACCCTGACATCAGAGAACTAACAGGACCACTTAAGCAACAGAGTTAAACTGCTGAGATCAGCCTAATCAAAATAAAAGAAGTTGCTCTGAAACTGGCAGTTGAAGTCGGAGTGGAGGATCACCAAATAAGTCAAGCCACTGAGAAGAGTTCTAATGTCTTTCTTTCTGTGCGTTACATGGGATCTCCGCTTGCAGATTTGCACCACGCTTTCACCAATACACCCAAAGGCCACGTCTACATTAGCAAACGTACAGTGGCACAGCTGTACCAATGCAGCTGCGCCGCTGTAAGATCGCTCATGTAGGCGTTCTACACTGACAGGAGAGAGCACTCCCATCGACATAGTAAAACCACCTCAATGAGCAGTGGTAGCTATGTCGGTAGGAGAACTGTGCACACTACCTCTTATGCTTGCAAAGCTTATGTCACTCAGGGAGGTGTTTTTTCACAACCCTTAGCAACATAAGTTTTGCTGACATAAGTGGTAGTGTAGACATGGCCAAAGCAACACTCAGATTGTTAAAGCTCCATCATTCCTCAATGCTCAGAGTGAACAGTCTTTCCAAAAACTGTGACAACATTCAGTCCATGTATGCATTCAAAAACATTTTAAAAGAAGCAATATGGTCTGAAGAGTGAGCCAATGAGAGGCAAAATGTACAGAGAACACAGGCAATGTGTATGTTTTGGAACATAGCCATACTAATGCTGAACACTAATAATGGTATCTTGACTGCTCTTGCCTTTCCACTCACAACTTGTACCATCAGACATTCCTTCAGCGCTCTGTGCAGACATGGTTGGTGTTAAGTGATAAGCAGTTGGATGGACTGTGTCTGATCAGTGCCTGTCAGAAGAAGGTTAAGTAGTACAGTTGGTAGGAAAATTTCAACTTTTCAGTGAACGATTAAAACCCCAAATATTTCAATTTGGGAAGGCTGTCAAAATGCCTCATGCTTTCATTCACCTCTATAGGCCTCGCTGGTAGGACCACAGTCTCCCCTCTTATTGTGGCAAGACAGTGATCATGGATGTTCCCTGGCTGGGAGAAAGTCTCACTTGGGAGCCTGCCCCATAAAAAAGAATGGGGACATGAGACAACTGAATTGCAGTCCCCTTGAGTCACCGGGGTTAGCAGTTTCGGGATGTTGACTTTTTCAGTGAAATAATGCATTTTTCTAGGAAAACACATATTTTTTCAGAAAATGTTAAGTCAAAAACCTCATTTTCTGTCAAAACAATTTTTGAGAAGTCCTACTAAGCTGTAGGACACATTTGTAGAGAGACTGCCTAACGGCTTTTGGATTTAAAGTAGGCAACTTCAATTCCTCTATAAAGAATACACTTAAAAATAAGTTAACTGTGCTGCAGCTTGGTACGTCATTAGCCTAATGTTCTGTTTAACTACAGCTATCAATCATTTCTTGATTAGAACCTTTTGTGCCTGGCAACAAGTAAATGTATGTGAAGCAGCAGCCTTACCTCAGAGTCCTGGAAAGATGAAAGGTATTGCTTTGGTAGAAAAAATGAAAAATAAAAGAGGATCTGATTGTGTCAATTACTAACCAAATCACTTAACTAAAACAGTTTTTCATTAATTGGGAATTATACAATAGATTTATCAAATAAACTCACATAATGGATGAGATCCAGAACTCATGTAAATCAGTGTAGCTCCCCTGACTTCAATGGAAGAACACTGATTTATCTGAGCTGTGGATTTAACCTTATATTCCTACAATAAAAGAAAAGGAGTCCTTATGGCACCTTAGAGACTAACCAATTTATTTGAGCATAAGCTTTCGTGAGCTACAGCTCACTTCATCGGATGAAGCTCCGATGAAGTGAGCTGTAGCTCACGAAAGCTTATGCTCAAATAAATTGGTTGTCTCTAAGGTGCCACAAGTACTCCTTTTCTTTTTGCGAATACAGACTAACACGGCTGTTACTCTGATTCCTACAATATTTATTCATAAAGGGCCTGATCTCCATTCTGTTATGCCAGTTTTATGATGGTGTAACTCCACTGAAACTAGTTTAAAACTGGTATAATGGAGTGAAGAATCACTAATTAGTGTATGCTTAACAATTTGCTCCCTGTACAGTATTTTTTCAGCAGATACCCTTGAAACTAGCCTCACCTTAGCAACAGTGTTCCTTAAAGCACATTTAAATCAACTTTTCATAGCAAAACTGCATATATTATTCTAGGTCCCAAACCTGCAATCTGATCCACTCAGGTCCAGAAGCACAAGAAGCTGCCTGTATGGATCCAGTTATAGAGGACTAGTGATGGATGCTTATTCAAAGTATACTAACATATGGAGAACTCCATCAAGCTGTGTGGCCCTATGTCTCCACCCAACAGACCTTGTAACTGACCCATGTACAATAAACTTCCTAAAAGGTGTTGCCTTCTAGCCAGGAAATTTCAGAGGTCAGCTAATGTGCTTGAGAAACATTATGCTGAACAACAGAGAAAGAAGCCAAATCCATCAACATGACATTCAGAGGCCTGAGTAAATGGTGGAAACTAGTCAACATCCTATACACATGAGGATGTAGAGCATAAAGAAGAAGAAACAAATGATGAAGATATATCTGTGGATCTATATGTGCTTATAGAATCTGAGCTCTGGTGAGAGTACCGTTAGAAATTATCTTTGCAACTCACTTTTGTTACTGTAATCATTACTTACAGCAAAGTTTTGAATAGCTGCTATATGGCAACAATATACTTGACTTCATTTGAATTTGACATTTTCACCCTTTTTGTGAGAAGTTGTCAAGAAAGCACCAGTAGGCAAATGGAGGGGGAAAAGGCTCTTAAAGACATAAAACCATATATTAGAATGAAAAAGAGTGTTCTTTTTCGAAATAAAAAGTGTAAGAATCATACTGAAGACGTGACAAAGATGTCAAATGGTAATCATTTGCAGAATCTAGATATCTGGTCAAAGAAACAGAGCAATGAAAATCCTAAAAGGTTTTTGATAAATAGAAATAGTTTCTGTATAAGATCCTATCCTGCAATGATTGAAATCCATGGCAATATTCCCATTGACTTCAATGGGAGCAGAATCAGGGTCTAAACCAATTCAGTTTAAACTTCAGAAGCAGCTTTTATCTGTGATGGTTTGCAAAGAATATAAATATATTTCCAGCTTGAAAGCCAGTCTACACAGTTGACTGAAGATATTTCTGAAGATATATGTAATAAAAAGAGGTTCCTCAGTGTCAGGATTGTGACAACAGTAATTGGACCAAGGGTCAGAGTAGTGTAAAACCTGAAGCCAAGAGTAGCAGAGAAGTCTGCAGTCAAGTTCCAGGCCCAATACCAAGGATCAGTATCCAAATCGGGTTTCAGGATCTGGGTTAGAAGGTGAGGTCCAGATCAAGGCAAGGTTCAAGACCAGAGTTCAAGAGTAGTTATGGTCATGACAACTACAGGAGATCCATACCATTGCCTAGACACTTCTTGGAATGCCCTTTGGGTGTATATAGGGTGGCAAGCCAATCAGGAGCCATGAGACTGCTGCCTATCTCACCCCTTGAGGTGTGTCTGAAGTGGTGGTAGGTAGTGGAGTGCAAGCTGGTTACAGCTATGTGGAGGTGTTCATTGCCTGGCAACTCTGCAGACCTACGTTTGAGACTTGCTGGGTCTTACACTTAGCCCAATAGGCATTAAGAAATAGGCTAACTTGGTTGCCTTTGTAACTTTCATTAAGATGTTCTTCTGGAATTTAATAAATCATTTGATAGACATTTTCAGCATCTATTTTACCGCAGGATTTTTTTCCCCTTTAATCTTCCTTTGGGTGTGAGGAACAAAACCAAACACGTATAGATTTAATTCATATGGATCTAAAAAGCAAAAGCAAGAAGCATATATTGCTTGACATTTCTCTGCCAGTTGTTCCTTACATACCCTATAATTCTACATATGACAGAATGCCACAAAGGATCAAATGCAAATAGTTAAGCAGCCCTCTATTATTACATTTCATAAACCCATAGACTAGACAACTGATTTGCTTTACTTACCTAAAAACTACAAGTCATGATTTCAGCACATCACACCTCAATTATTCATGAGATTTGATTTTCAGAATAAGGCATCATGAGAAGTAAGGTTTCAAATAAGGAATATATACTTGGATTACCTCAAATTGGTGTACAGGGACTGACAAAGATGTAGGACTAATATGCAAGTATTATTATTTCCTACTACTATTAGCAATTTAAATTTCTGTAAAATAATAAAAAAAGGGAGCCCAGTTTTGTGCTCAGTTACGTGGGTGCAAGTCATATAACCGAGGACCTAATCCAGTCTTTAGTTCCATGGACTAAATTAAGAACTAAATAGTCCCTGATTTTGTTGTTATCATTCCAATTGACAATCTTTCCATTTCTTCATTTTGCTTAATATTCTTGGATTTGTTTCATTTCTAGATGATGCGGTCTCCTTTTATTCTCATTCAGTTGTGCTGAATTCCATTGTGTTACATGATCTTACCTGATGTCAGATGTTATTTGCTGATTCCATTTTAATCTGGGGACTATTTTCACACCCTGGCATTTAAACCTTGAAGCCTCAAAGATGCTGGGTGCAGCTGCTTCCTATAAACTGGCAGGGCATGAGGATTAATTATGGTGGATCACCACTGCTATTTGAAAAGAATCCCATCCGGGTATTAAACAACCCAGCACCACACCACTTGAGCAGAAGCTTGAAGCTGAATTCTGAACAGCACCAATTCATCACCTCCCTAGAACTATTTGTGGCTGTGTAACTTGTATCCTGTGATTATCTACTTTACATCAAATCTTTTTGTACAAAACAACCTGTTATCTAGCTTTGCGTCAGTTGCAGTGGGCATTCTGACTGGCCTGTGAACAATGCTTTCATACACTATACATCTCAGGAAACTCTTGTTGTGTTCATCCATGTGATGACAGGAATTATTCTTGTATGTATTGGCAGAAAAATCTGTTTGACAGCCTATGCTGAGGCTAAACTAGACCAGGGATCAGCAACTTTTGGCACACAGCCCATCAGGGAAATCCACTAGCAGGCTGGGATGGTTTGTTTACCTGCAGCATCTGCAGGTTTGGCCGATCGCAGCTCCCACTGTATGCAGTTCACCATTCCAGGCCAATGGGGGCTGCGAGAAGGGCTGCCAGCACATCAGCCCACGCTGCTTCCCGCAGCCCCCATTGGCCTGGAATGGTGAACTGCATACAGTGGGAGCTGCGATCGGCCAAACCTGCAGATGCTGCAGGTAAACAAACCATCCCGGCCTGCTAGTGGATTTCCCTGATGGGCTGTGTGCCAAAGGTTGCCGATCCCTGAACTATACCCAACTACTTCTTCCTACCTGTAAGTGAGTCCTAGCATTTTCTTTCTCACAAAGCTTTCCACAAACTTATTTTCCAGTGAGCCTCTTCATATGTCACAATTGTATAGTAAATAATAACATAATACTTATGGAATGACTTTCACTTGAGGATAATGAACATTTAATTATCTTTATGCACTGCTATGAAATAGTATTATCCCCATTTTACAGAAAGGTAAACTGAGGTGCAGGACAATTAAGTGAGTTGTCAATGCTTATACAGCAAGTCAATGTCAAAATGAGAAATACAACCTGGGAGTGAAATCCTGGGCCCATTGATGTCAATGGGTGTTTGCTGTTGACTTCAATGGGCCCAAGATTTCAGCCTTGGAGTTTTGCCTCCCAGTTCCCTGTGCTAACCGCTGGACTATGCTGCCTTTTAATTTATGAATGAGTATATAGTTTATCAAAGACTCTATTTTACATGAAAAAGCAATGTTCAAATAAGGGTACCCAGTTTTCATGCTTGCAATGGGGGGAATCCCAGAGGACCCTAATGTTTTTCTAGCCTTATTCCCTGAAATTGGGTTTGGGGATGGAACTTGCTATCAAGAAAATCCATCACTATGTTCCATTCGTTTTTCAGATATGATTTTGCAGCATAAAATATACCACCCTATGACATCAAATTCATTTGGAAAGAGGGAGGGAGAGAGGGGTGTGGGAGGGAATACAATAGGCCTGATCCTCAGAGTATATTAACTCAACTCCATTGAAGTCCATGGAGCGTACAACTGGTTGAATGGTTTTATTCCTCAGAAATAGACCTGAACATCTAATAGCTGATTTGAAGCATTGGGACATGAAAGATATGTCTACTCTGTAATCAAAGCTGTCCTTGTACTTCAGGTAGGCAAACCCTGTAATAGCTTCATTCTCGGTAGCAGGGCTAAAACATAGCAGTGAAGATGCAACAGCATGGGCTTCAGTGTGGGTTGTACAATCCCACCTCAGTATGTACTCATGTTGCCAGCCTGCACTGAACCCTGCGCCACCATGTTTTCACGGTTGTTTTTAGTCATGATAGCTAGATGAAAGCTGGCATGGGTCTGCCTACCCGAGCTGCAATCACACCTTCATTTTCAGCATAGATGTATTGTTTATGGGGCCACTCACTGGAGGAAGGTACTTTAGGATTTGCACTAAAGCTGCTCAGAAATTGGGAGGGTTTTTCCATGAAAAACTTTGAACAAAAAATAATTAGTTTTTGTTGAAATTTTCTGCCAAAGAAAAACCAAAACCCACAAAACTGATTAATAGATTCCAAGGTCAGAAGGGACCACTGTGATCATCCACTTTGCACTCCTGTGTAACACAGGCCATAGAACTCCCCCAAAATAATTCCTAGAGCAGATCTTTTACAAAACATCCAATCTGAGTTTAAAAATTGCCTGTGATGGAGAATCCTCACCATGACCCTTGGTAAATTGTTCCAATGGTTAATTACTCTCACTGTTAAAAAATTACACCTTATTTCCAGTCTGAATTTGTCTAGCTTCAACTTCCAGTCATTGGATTGTGTTATACCTTTCTCTGCTAGATTGAAGAGTCCATAGTTAATTATTTGTTCCTCATGCAGTTATTTATAGACCATAATCAAGTCACCTTTAACCTTCTCTTTTTTAGACTCAGAGAGCTTTGTCTACATAGTTTATCACCATAAGGCATATTTTCTAATCCTTTATCATTCTTATGGCTCTTCTCTGAACCCTCTCCACTTTATCAACATTCTTCTTGACTTGTGAACATCAGCCCTGGACACAATATTCCAGCAGCGGTTGCGCCAGTGCTAAATATAGAGATAAAATAACTTCTTTACTCCTCATGAGAGCCCTCTGTTTATGCATCCAATGATTGCATTAGTCCTTTTGGCTACCACGTAGAACTGGCAGCTCTTGTTTAGCTGATCATCCACCATGACCCCCAAATCTTTTTCAGAGTCACTACTTCTCAGGATAGCATTCCCCATCCTGAAAGGATGATCGACATATTTTGTTCCTAGATGCACACATTTACAATTTAGCCATATTAAAATGCATACTGTTTGCTTGTGCCCTGCATACCAAGCGATCCAGATTGCTCTGTATCAGTGATCTGCCCTCTTCATTATTTACCACTCCTCCAATTTTTGTGCCGTGAAAATTTTATCAATGATGATTTTATGCTTTCTTCTGGTTCATTAAGAAAAATGTTAAATAGCATAGGACCAAAAACTGATCTTTGTGGAACCCCGTTAGAAATACACCTGTTCAATGATAATTCCCTGTTTATAATTACATTTTGACACCTATCAGTTAGCCAGCTTTAACCCCTTTAATGTTTGCCATGTTAATTTTATATCTTTCTAGTCTTTTAATCAAAATGTCACATGGTACCAAGTCAAATGCCTGACAGAAGTCTAAGTAAGTATATTACATCAATACCATTATATTTATCAACCAAACTTGTAATTTCATCAAAAAAAGATAGCAAGTTTGACAGGATCTATTTTCCATTAACCCACGCTGATTGGCATTAATTATATTACCCTTTTAATTCTTTATTAATTAAGTTCTGTATCAGCCATTCGGTCATCTTGCCTTGGGTCAACGTCACATTGAGAGGCTTATGATTACCAGGTCATCCCGCTTATCCTTTTAAAATATTAGCAGAGCATTAGCTTTTATCCAGACTCCTGGAACTTTCCTGGTGTTCTAAGCTATATTTAAAAACTGTTCCGTCGTCATGGGAACTAAAGTCCTAAACAGGGATACCCTGAAAACAGCTATATTGAATTATGTTAATAGAATTTTAAAAGTAATTAGATCACAAAGATGTTTTGTCTTTTCTAGTTCAGGGCTATGTGAAACGCTGCTTTAGAAATTATTGTGAAAATAATAACTTGTTTATGTTAATAAGATATTGTCCTCTGAATTCTTTATCAGTGGTCTTATAATCTTCAAACGTGTATACACTGCAGAATTTTTAACTTGATTCTTATCAACTCTGCTAAATCTAATTTTCTAGACTTTCACTTGATGCTTCTTTTTTGGCCTCTGATTGGCTGAAATTTTTGCTTCACTTTTATAACATGGCACAATGAGAAATTCTAGCTTTGGAGGGTAATTGGAGTCACCTCAGTTGGATTACAAATACAGAATTCTCAGAAAGTTCCATTTGAGCCTGCTAAAAAGCAACAAAATTTCTTTCCTTTTTGAGAGTTGCCTTTTCGTCCCTTCCCTTTCCCTTTCTGTAGCTGTGAAGATTTCTGGTACTTAGGCTGGTAAAGCAGTCATGTAACCTTCTAAAACTCTTGTTTGAGTTGTGCCTATATTTACATGGTTAGGAGGTCACCAGCAAATTCTTTTGGCTGGGTTGCTGTGGGATGTTTTGGCTGGGAAAACATGTCAGACGTTAAATATATGACTATCACCTGCAAAAAGAAAAGAAGTCACATATTTGCAAACCAATGTAAATGTGTCTCAGAAAAAAATGTCTTCCTGTCCATATTTCCTTCAGGATTTTCAGGTTGCCTGGGTGATATACAGTGTGCTAATGGGGCAGAGATATGCTGAGGTGGAAAATGGAAAGTAATTGGAAGAAGGTGTAACGGAGAATGCTCCTACAGTGAAACAAAGAATCTGGCCTAAAACTTAAATGGGAGAGTTAACCTTCATATGCCATCTAATCATAGGCGTCTCCCTTTCCAAGCAGCACAGGGGCTTAGCCCCTGCAATCCAGTAGAACGCCAAAGATCTGGGTGGAGTCTGGGGGATCTGCAGATGTCATGTGTCTACTTCCTTTGCTCTGCAACCCGCCCCCAGCTCAATGGAAACGTGACTCCAGCAAGGGACATGACGCATCTGCCCCAGAAGCCCTCCTGAGGGATCCAATTATTGTCAATTTAATGCTGTCTGGGTAAGACTGTAATGAAAGCAAATATGTTTATGGTCTCTGTAGCGGGGTGGTCATCTGCTCCTGCTAAAGGGCTTAAAACAGCCCTTGAGAGGGCTGTGGCTGGGAGCAAGCGGTTCCCAGGCTGATTGGGGGAAGCAGGCTCAGCTGTAGCCACACCCCAGTCAGGGCTCAGCTGTCTATTATAAGAGGGAAGTGAGCCAGGAGCAGATGGAGTCTCTTCTAGCTGTGGAGGGAGATGGGCCTGGCTGCTGGGGAGCATGCCGGAGGTGAAGCAGGGCTTGGGAAGGCCAGAGGAGCTGGGAAGCTCCAGACTGGAAAAGCCCCAAGCCTCAGGCTGCAGGCCTGGCAGACAGCCTAAGATAGGTACTGGGGTTGCAGGGGGCAGCCCAAAGGTAGGCAGAGGCAGCAGGTCCAAACCCCCCTTGCCTCTGATGATTGGCTTATACACTGCAGTCTGCCCCAGTGTGTGTGGGCTCAGTGGTGACTGGCAGTAGCCAAAGACTGAGGTGGGGATAGTGGGTGGGGGTTCCCTGAGGAGGGGAGACCCAGATCTGTGGGAAAGGGTCCGGGAGGGACACAGGGGCCAGAGGCAGCGAGACACAGGCCTGCAGGGGGTGCTCCGGAGGCTGGAAGAGCTAATTCCCTGAGAGACCAGCAGGAGGTGCCACAGGGGTGAGTCTCGCTCCGTGACAGTCTCTGTACTCCCCTCCATGCAAGAAATCATAATCATAGAAGGACCCATGAGCTTCTATTAAACATACCTCTTTTGCTACGAGCGTTGTTCTTCTTGTTTTTACTTTTCACCTTTGTTGCCTGCCATCAACAATCAACACTTGTTCACTGTGTGAATTGTTATATACTGTGTGTGTATTTGGAGCTGGGATTTGATTTTCTTCCACAACTTATGTGGGGATGGACAAAGGGCAATCTTCACTAGGCCCACTAAATTGATCCCTGCTGAATTGATTGCAGTTAGGGTGACCAGACAGCAAGTGTGAAAAATCGGGACGGGGGTGGGGAGTAATAGGCACCTATATAAGACTAAGCCCTAAATATTGGGACTGTCCCAACAAAATTGGGACATCTGGTCACGCTAATTGCAGCAGCATCTATCTCCCCAGTACTGGAGACCAGCCCTAAGGATTTTCAGCACAAAGGAAGTTCATGCACAGAGATTAAGAGACTAGAGCCCTTTAACAATTTAGACTTACATAGTGCCTTATCACACCCAACCATCCCAATGTGAAAAGCTAAAATCATCTTTTAAAAAAACAAACTGTTAAAATAAGATTTACTTTGGTTTTTAATAAGCAAAATACCAACATTATTAAACCCATATTTAACAATTAGATTAGGCCTGTTAGCCACACACTTACTTTGAGGGGAATCCAGAGCAGCGCCAACCCAAGGAGAGGTACGGGAAACATTGTGATTCAGGGAGGGGAACGGCCTCCTAGAACTCCCTGGTGTACAGTGGAAGGGCACTCCCTGCACCACAATTTAGGAGAGGGTCTAATGCCCCACGGGACACAAGCAAAGAGTAATCTTTGTGCCTGGTTCCTCTGCAAGGGTGAATAGCTCTGTGCACCCTCCCCACAGTTGGTGCTTCTGTGCAAAGGCCAGGCAGAATTTGGTTCCCTCACTGGACTATAGCTCTCCTTAGGCACTATGGGGGCCCAGCCAAAGGAGATACTGTGGTGCATCATGGGAGATGTAGTCCAATGAAGAATGCCAGCCTGAAGGAGAGAATGGGGATATGAGAGACCTAAACTATGACTCCCATGATGCACCGTGGCAGTTCAGGTGGATGCAGCTTAATATCGACCAGACCCAAAGTGAAATGTTTTGATTTTCCATAAAACAATTGAAAATGTAGTCAAAAATTAACATTTTTTTCCTGGAAAATTTCAATTTTGCAGAAACTACATTTGCAATTAAAATAAAATCTAGTGGAAAATTCCCAGCCAGCTCTGGTTCTGGGACCTAGCACAATTAAAATACTACATAGATTATAAAAAAAATTAACTGGTTAATCAAATGTTATAGTAGTTGCAGCTTTGTGTTTCTTTATCAACATATGGAGGTACTTGACTTTATTATTACATTATTTATTATTTGTATTACAGATGTACCCAAAGATACAAATCAGGATCATGGCTCTCTTTTCCTGTGCACTGCACCATCATAACATAAAAGACAGTTGATAGTAGGTGACTTGTAAGGGGAACACACAGTTACCTATCTTAGCTGAGTTACAATTCAGAGGCTTATTAACTTTTGTTTATAGACAAAATGACTGAAAGGGAGATATAAACGAATCACTAGCAGATCATCTGTTTAGAATGATAACTAATACAGTGCTATTTATTTTCTTGCTATATCTAAGAAAGGTTAGAAAACTGTTGTAGCGTCCATTTATAAATATACTGCTCATGACTAGAACTGAGTTTCATAGAGCTATATGATATCAGAAAAGACTAAAATTCTAATGTGTTTCACAATGTTTCACTTATAAGAGTCCATTCATCTATTGCTTCATGGAGAATTTATGCTGTTAACTCCTATTACTGCTAATGGGAGTTATGGATGTAAATGTGACACATCACTGGGAGAATGGACTGCATGCATAAATGAAGCTAATTTTTCAGAGCATTTGGAACTAGCGATGATAATAATTTTGCTTTTTACATTCTAGTCACTGGACCAGCTCCTGAGAGGTAAGGAGCAGCTGTAACTCCCGTTGAGGTTAATGAAACCTGCAGGTACTCAGCACCTCTCAGGATTTGACTTCGATGGGATTCCTTGTCTGAATGGGCATTCCAGGATCATGCCATATATATGGCACATAATACACAATTATGGGTGGCCACAACTGGGGTGGAGGATGGCAAACAGCTGCCCCACTTAAAATTGCATGACAACATGTGAAGTGAGGGTATGGAGGGAACTCTGGCCAAAGACAAAATGACAAACCCCTACTCTGTTGATAGGCTCATTACATATTTAATAATACATAACAGGAATTGGAAATGACCATGATCAGCTGCTGTATGGAGGGTCCTCTCCATGTGTGGCTCTTTCCCTATCCACATATAAAGGCAAGGTCACCTTCCTCCCTGGCAACATTTCTTTCCTTCTTTAGACCCAAAACAGGAGTAGGTTTTAGAATGGTAGCCATGTTAGTCTATATTCGCAGAAAGAAAAGGAGTACTTGTGGCACCTTAGAGACTAACACATTTCTTTGGGCATAAGCTTTCATGGGCTAGAACCCACTTCATCAGATGCACGGAGTGAAAATACAGGAGCAGGTATAAATACATGAAAGGATGGGGGTTGCTTTACCAAGTGTGAGGTCAGTCTAATGAGATAAATCAATTAACAGCAGGAGTAACCATTCACTGCCTTCTGCACCTACAAGTGTGAGGACTGCTATTTGCATCAATCGATAGTTCCAACAATAGAGTCAATATACTGGGTTTCTTCTATATAACGTATATAGAATCATAGAAGAATCATAGAAGATTAGGGTTCGAAGAGACCTCAGGAGGTCATCTAGTCCAACCCCCTGATCAAAGCAGGCTCATCCCCAACTAAATCATATGTGTGTGTGTGAGAGAGGGGTCTTGCACCGGTGTAGCTACACCCGTGTTAACTGGTAGTGTAGATGTACTAGTATAAGAAGAGGAACACACCTGTGCAATGTACTGTGGTAACATACAAGGATAAATAGCATGGGTGCAGAGTAACTATAGTCAGGATTTGCGGTGGGGTAGTGACCTTGATGTTGTTACACAAGTGCAAATTTTCTGAAACTAGACACGCCCTTACTGTTGACTGTCCCTGGGATCAGTAAATTAACTGGAGAAAGGGCTTTTCCAACAGGGGCATGAAGCTTTTCTGATCACAGGAAAGCTGATCACATGGTAACTTGATCGCATGACACTTACACAAGTCAGAATGAAAGAGTCAAGGTTTATTATTATTTTAGGGCTCTTGACATCTTGTGCAATAGCGCAGACAGCACTTGGGTGACTTGCTAGAACAAGGTCTGTATTTGGAGTTAAATATATGAAAGCCATGGGGTAGTATGAAATGAACTGGGGGGTAAGAGAAAGAGGACAATGCACCCATGCTCCCCCGTTTAATGACAGGAAGTCTCAGCAGAGTCTCTTGATGATCAGTGTGCACAATGACACTGGGACAATAATAAAAACAAACAAAAATCCACTATCCGTTTGGAGGTGAATTTGGAATTACATGCAGTAAATTTTCAGTTTCACTTTATTAACATCCCAAGATTTATAGAGAGACCTTAAATACTGTTATTGTTTATAATGCTCCTATGCAGCATTAAGACAATATTGTAAATCCCTGATACAGTATACATTGTAGATTGTTATCATACTCAACATAAATCTGGGCTTGTTGCAATATGGTTGGAGGACCTGATGATTTCTTTTTTCAGTAAAAAAGAAAACATTCTCTAATTGTCTTTGTGGCACATTTAGCTTGTTGCTGCCTGTTCAGCATCTCTTAATTATAAACAGATTTGAATATATATATATATATATACACATTTTTACCTGTGGGGAACTTAAATGTGTCTGTGATGAAGTGGCAGCATGGTGACTTAACCAGCCAAGGGCCAGCTTGTTGTTTGTGCATTCTAGGGCCCACTGTCTTATTCTTGGCAAAAAAAGATCTGGTCTTGAATTGCAGCCAGAGTAGTTAGTACATGTTTTAGGAACTCAGCACACGAAGCAAGATGGATAGTCCATTGAGAAGTTTTCTTGAGAGTGGAAGGAAAAATAACAGGGACATATGTGAGTGACCTTGAACCTTTAGTCAAAACACGTCACTGAATCATTTGCTACCACATGCCGTGTTCTGATTTGCCGAAAACCAGCATTTCTTTTCTAGCTGTACATGCTGAACTTGTTACTACCCCTCGTGCAAAGGAAGAGCTGAGAGAGAGAGAGAAAGAAAAGGCGAAGGACAAAGCCAAAATCTGGACTTCCCTAGAGACTGGCTCTCAATAGAGGAACCTTAAAGTCTTTACTAATAGTGACACAGCTGGGAATCTGCATAAAAGAACTCTCAAAACACTGAACTGTTGAGCTATCTTTAGATAAGGTTAGAGGGAAAGCTAACACTACAGACTTTTTGACTCAGTTATTAAAAAACATTAAGGTTCCTATGCCGTGATTTTGTACTGTTATATTGGTAACTCTACAGCTGGGATATGGCATTTTGAATTCTTCAGGGAACCGGGAGTGCTGTGATCAACATTTCAAGATCTTCATGGGGGGCGGGGGGTGGGGCAAGCTCTGGAGAGCTGAATCAAACACTTCTCCATTTGCTTTCTCCAACAGCGATTTGTGGTGCAGCTAAATCAAAGTCTGATATGCCACACTTTCTGAAAGTAATCACCTTTTAGCAGCACATTGCAAAATAAGAGTTTAAATTAATACTAACAAGAGCTAGGAAATTACTTCTTTTCAAATGACAAGACCCATACTTCATGTCATTTTCATTTGGCTACAGAAAAAAGACAGATGGTCATATTGTCTGCCTTATCAATAGCAAGATGCCTGTTTATGCAAACCTTTTAAGATTTAGCAATCTGTAAATACCATGGCTGCAGCAGCATGAATCCGCATTTGTCCAAAAGGCTCTGTGAAGTGAAAATATCCAACCAAATAGTACAAACCGTGCATATTAACCGTCAACTTTTAAACAACCCCCCCCAACCTTGGCACATATGTTGTGTATTTTGGAAGACAGGGTGGCTACATGCAGGAGACTCTAAAAATCAGTTTGTTTCAAGAAGAGAAAACCAGATCAAAGCTGTCACTGTTTTTTAATTATTATTATTTTTCTTTAAAATTGCCATTAACCTAGCTGTTAAATTGTGAAGTTTATTGATGAAAATACCAGAACACACCATCCCTGTAATGACAGTACATCAGATGAGAAAAAAAATAAATGCTAATTTCCAGTGGAAGTGGTAACAGGTCAACATTATTTTATCCTGTTATAACTGCCACCTCCATATGTTTTTTCCCCTGTTTAGCTTTTTATGAAGAGAGGTGAAGACCCAGGGAATGCAGAAAGGCATGTTTAATTATTTGCACAGAAAACTACTTTAACTTTATGAATATTAAGTGGAAAGAAAAGCCTTTTATGAAACCATGCAAAGATCTGGTGGAAGAAATAAAAGATAATAAACTCAGAGCAGCATCATTTTTATTATAGTCAAATGTTTTATTCACCAAATACTGCATGAATCATCAACAGATGGGGAAAAAAAAGAGTAAGTGGATTGTAGGATAGGTAGAGGGCAATATACTGCTAAGAAGGGTATCAAATGTACTGTATGTAGCATTCTCTAACAAGGTAAAGACCTGGTTCTGGGAAGTATTCAGCACCCTCAGCTACCATTGACATGAGTGGGAATTAAAGTGCCCAGCACCTCAAAGGATCACACACCTGGGACCAAACCAATTTCAATTCCATATATTTTATACTCAAACTGAAGCTTGAATTACTTCAATTGAATAGAATTATTTGCCTTTAAGGGCCTTCATCGTATAACCCCACCCTATCTTTCAGACCCATTTGCTGATTGAGCTGTCATCTCCTGCTTTTACTTTGACACTGACACTGACGCCAGCCTTGATTGCAGGAATGTCTACTTTTTTGCCAAGCAGCTCTCAAGCCACCCGCCATATGAGAAATCCACCCACTCCCAGTCCAAATTCATAAAAATGCCACTTTTAGCCTAGAACTCAACTAGTGCAGAGGGAATCCAGACACCTAGCTACAAGCAAGCTCTTTTATTGTACGGGATGTGTTTGATTTGATTCTTTTGATTGATGCCATTTATTTTTATAGTGTTAATAAAGTGGGATTTCGGGGCAAATCTTGAGTCCATTTTCAAGGTTGGTTTGATCAGATCTGGGGACACAGGCAAGTTCTAAGGCCCAAGACTCAAAGGGTACGTCTACATTGGAACAGAAGGCTGCAGCACAGCTGCAGGTGGCCTGGATCAGCTGACTCAGGCTTGCAGGGCTAAAAATTGGAGCATGGATGTTTGGGCAGTGGCTGGAGCACAGGCTCTGGGACCCTCCCAGTAGGGTGGCAGAGCTCAGGCTCCAGTCCCAGCCAAAACATCTACACAGCAATTTTATAGACCCACATCCCGGCCCCATGAGCCTCAGTCAGCTGACCTGGGCCAGCCATGGATGGTTATTGTTGTGCAAACATACCCAGTACACCTGCATACCCATTTGTACAAGCTGAGAGAGTCCATGCACTGGTCAGTGCCATACCCATACTCACATACCCAAAGATTTCATAGAGTCGGGTGGATCTCTCAATAGGTGGTCATCGAGAAAGGGGTGGTTCCTGCTCGAGTCATCCCAATGAGATTTAATTGCCTTTAAGGGCCTTCATCTTATAACCCTGCCCTATCTATCAGACCCACTTGCTGATTGAGCTGTCATCTCCTACTTTTACTTTGACACTGAGGCCAGCCTTGATTGCAGAAATGTCTACTTTTTCACCAAGCAGCTCTCAAGGGTCTTCCTCCCTCCTTAGCCTAACCAGAGAACCTATTTTATCCTGTTGTCACGACCACACCTACACTTTATGCACATGCATAGGAGTTTCAAGCCTCTTTCCTTATTTGTACTTCCACACCCCATGAATGTTCAGTTCCTCCATTATTCATAGGTTGTTTTCTTAGTTCCCCTTATTCTCATGAACATCTATACACAACATGTGTCCATGGTAACACAATAATAAATAGATGATCAAATGAACTAATTGGCTACAAGAGAGAAGGTGGGCAAGGTAATATCTTTTATTGACCAACTTCTGATGTTGTAAGGTACAAGCTTTCCAGCTACACAGAACTCTTCTGCTTCCTTCCCCAGACCCGAAGAAGAGTTCTTTGTAGCTCAAAAGCATTTACCTTTCACCAACAGAAGTTGGTCTGATAAAACCTCATCTGTCATATCCTGGGACCAACACAACTCCCTCTGACTTCCCCCCTCACCCTAGCTGAGTTTTCTTAGGCTTTTTATGAAGCCCAGGTATTCCAGGCTGTCACCTGACACTGCTTAGCCTGAGAGGCAGCTAATTATGGCACAGACAGGGCTGGTTGAAGAAGGCTGGCCAGTAACAGATCTCCTGGACAGGCTTCCCTTTTACATTTCTCCATTTTAAAATTTACAGGCAATTAGAATCTAGTGTCTTTCTATATTAGGCACTCCAGTTCTTTCGATAGCACAACTTTTTAGGGCAGCATTGTAATTCATTGAAACCTGAGCACACATGGGGTTGCACATGGCTCCAGGGGCAAAGGCTATGAAGAGACAGCAAAAGCACATCCATCCCCTACACAGCAAATTTAAATATTTTAATTAGATCTGTACTTAACTAGTTTTCTGTCCTCAGCTGTTATGCCAGCTATGTGGAGACATAAATGGTGATTCTAAGGTATTTATTTAGCTTAAAGATCAATGGAGATCTCCCTGAGTCCTGAGGTAAGCTCTGCTCAAAGCAAATGAATTCATTAATAAATGGAAGCAATACTTCCTTTAAAAAAAAAAGATTCGATAAGAATTGTCCATTAGAACTCAAGTCATTTAACTAATGCTCTTCTCCCTGAGATCATAGAATCATAGAATCATAGAATCATAGAATATCAGGGTTGGAAGGGACCCCTGAAGGTCATCTAGTCCAACCCCCTGCTCGAAGCAGGACCAATTCCCAGTTAAATCATCCCAGCCAGGGCTTTGTGAAGCCTGACCTTAAAAACTTCCAAGGAAGGAGATTCCACCACCTCCCTAGGTAACGCATTCCAGTGTTTCACCACCCTCCTAGTGAAAAAGTTTTTCCTAATATCCAATCTAAACCTCCCCCACTGCAACTTGAGACCATTACTCCTCGTTCTGTCATCTGCTACCATTGAGAACAGTCTAGAGCCATCCTCTTTGGAACCCCCTTTCAGGTAGTTGAAAGCAGCTATCAAATCCCCCCTCATTCTTCTCTTCTGCAGGCTAAACAATCCCAGCTCCCTCAGCCTCTCCTCATAAGTCATGTGTTCTAGACCCCTAATCATTTTTGTTGCCCTTCGCTGGACTCTCTCCAATTTATCCACATCCTTCTTGTAGTGTGGGGCCCAAAACTGGACACAGTACTCCAGATGAGGCCTCACCAATGTCGAATAGAGGGGGACGATCACGTCCCTCGATCTGCTCGCTATGCCCCTACTTATACATCCCAAAATGCCATTGGTCTTCTTGGCAACAAGGGCACACTGCTGACTCATATCCAGCTTCTCGTCCACTGTCACCCCTAGGTCCTTTTCCGCAGACCTGCTGCCTAGCCATTCGGTCCCTAGTCTGTAGCGGTGCAAGATCAAGAAGATGATCAGGATTTTCAAGGAGGGGGGGTGCATCATCATTAAAAATCTACCCATTAGGACTCTAAAGAGGTGAGCAAGGGAAGGCAGAAATGAGGACGTCACCTTTCATTTGTAGTCAGGGCAGGACTGGTGAGTGAATGTGCTCAGCTCCTTCTTGCAGGTCAACACAACCTACCTTTGTGGCAGGATGAGTGTGGGCCCTCTAGTGCAAAGTATATGTAGGAGGGGGTATATGTAGGGTCTTACCAAATTCAGGGTCCATTTCGATCAATTTCATGGTCATAGGATTTTTAAAGTTGTAAATTTCATGATTTCAGCTTTTTTGATCTGAAATCTCATGGGGTTATAAATGTAGGGGTTCTGACCCAAAAAGGAGTTGTGGGGGAATCACAAGGTTATTGTAGGGGGGGTTGTGGTACTGCTACCCTTACTTCTGCACTGCTGCTGGTGGTGGCAATGCCTTCAGAGCTGGGCAGTTGAAGAGTGGCAGCTGCTGGCCAGGATTCCAGCTCTGAGGGCAGAGCCGCGACCAGCAGCAGCACAGAAGGAAGGATGGCCTGGTATGGTATGGCCGCCCTTACTTCTGCACTGCTGCCTGCAGAGCTGGACCCTCAGTCAGCAGCCGCCACTCTCTGGCTACCCAGCTCTGAAGGCAGCAGTGCAAAAGGAAGGATGGCCTTACTTCTGCACTGCTGCCTTCAAAGATGGGTGCCTGGCCAACAGCCGCCAGTCTCCGGCTACTCAGCTCTGAAGTCAGCACAGAGGAAAGGGTGGCAATATCGTGAACCCCTAAATTAGACAGAGACAGACACCTACAAGATCTCTATCAAGTGTTCTTACCACTACAATACCCACCTGCTGAAGTGAAGAAACAGATTGACAGAGCCAGAAGAGCACCCAGAAGTCACCTACTACAGGACAGGCCCAACAAAGAATGTAACAGAACGTCACTAGCCGTCATCTTCAGCCCCCAACTAAAATCTCTCCAGAGCATCATCAAGGATCTACAACCTATCCTGAAGGACGATCCCTCACTCTCACAGACCTTGGGAGACAGGCCAGTCCTCACTTACAGACAGCCCCCCAACCTGAAGCAAATACTCACCAGCAAGCACACAACACACAACAAAAACACTAACACTAACACTAACCCAAGAACCATTGGCAAAGCCCGTTGCCAATGCTGTCCACATATCTATTCAGGGGACACCATCATAGGGCATAATCACATCAGCCACGCTATCAGAGGCTCATTCACCTGCACATCTACCAATGTGATCTATGCCATCATGTGCCAGCAATGCCCCTCTGCCATGTACATTGGCCAAACCAGACAGTCTCTACACAAAAGAATAAATGGACACAAATCAGAAGTCAAGAATTATAACATTCAAAAACCAGTCGGAGAACACTTCAACCTCCCTGGACACTCCATTACAGACCTAAAAGTCGCAATTATTCAACAAAAAAACTTCAAAAACAGACTCCAACGAGAAGCTGCAGAACTGGAATTAATTTGCAAACTGGACACCATTAAATTAGGTTTGAATAAAGACTGGGAGTGGATGAGTCATTACACAAACTAAAAACTATTTCCCCATGCTAATTTTCCCCCTACTGTTACTCACACCTTCTTGTCAACTGTTTGAAATGGGCCTTCCTGATTATCACTACAAAAGTTTTTTTTTTCCTGCTGATAATAGCCCACATTAATCCATTAGTCTCGTTAGAGTTGGTATGGCAACCCCCATTTTTCATCTTCTCTGTATCTATATATCTTCCTACTGTATTTTTCCATTGCATGCATCTGATGAAGTGGGCTATAGCCCATGAAAGCCGATGCTCAAATAAATTTGTTAGTCTCTAAGGTGCCACAATACTCCTCATTCTTTTTGCTGATACAGACTAACACGGCTACCACTCTGAAAATAATTTTGGACTCCCCTGCAACTACCTGTTGGGTCAGAACCCCCAGTTTGGGAAACGCTGGTCTCCCCATGAAATCTGTATACTATAGGATAGGTAGTAGGTAGTAGTAGGTATCCTTCAGTCTCAAGAGACCATGGGTATGCGACCCTGAGAGGTAAAGGATTTACTTAGTTGGTTTTATGGTAGCAGCAAACGTGGCTGAAGAAACCCACACGAGAGAGACAATCTCTGCAGCACCTGTCACATTTAAAGGAGATGTTTTGACCTTTTGGGCTCTGACTTCTGTGAGCTCTTTTCTCCTCTGCTAAGCTAGACGGCTTCCTCTTGGAACTCCAGAGACCTTTGTTAAGCTCTTGTTTCCAAACATTGCAGTCTTGAGTACGATCTTCCCATTTGTCCATATCCATTTCTTTGAGGTCTTGCTTGCACATGTTGTTGAATTTTGGACACACACAATTTTGGACATCCTTTGGGTCTTTTTTCAGATGCCAATTCACTGTAGAGGATGTCCTTTGGGATGCATCATTCATTTGGCATACATGCCCAAGCCAGCAGAGGTGTCTCTGTTTGAGGAGTGTTTGCATTCTGCATATGCTGGCCTGTTTGAGCACCTCAGTATTTTGTCCTTCCAGGAGATTCCAAAGGTAATGCATATGAAAGCTGTTCAGCCTCTTTTCCTGATGAGAGTATAAGGTCCATGTCTCGCTCCCATACAAAAGTGTGCTGATATCACATGCACAATACACACAAATCTTGGTGTGTTCTTTCAGTTTGTTGTTTTGCCATACCCTCTTGTTCAGTCTAGACACTGTTGTAGCAGCTGTTCCAATGCAGATGTTGAGTTCTGTTTCACATGAAGGTTGACTGCAATAGTGACCCCAGGTATGTGAACTTGTTCACCACTTCAAGTTCATAATTGTTGATCTTGATGGAGGGTGCTTCCTCAACTCCTTGGCACATTATGTTCATCTGTTTTAGGCTTATAGTAAGCCTGAAGTCTTGGCAGGTTTTGGAAAAACCATCCATTAGGCTTTGATGATAAGCTTCTGTGGGTTGTCACTGCTGCATCATCAGCAAAGAGGAGGTGTTGGATAAGGGCCTCCCGAGTCTTGGTTTTTGATCTGAGTCTTGCAAGATTGAACAGCTTTCCATCAGATCTTGTGTGCAAGAAGACTCCCGTGGTTGAGGAACCAAAAGCTTGTTTCAGTAGCAGGGAGAAGAAGATCCCAAACAGAGTTGGGGCAAGTACATAACCTTGCTTAACACTGCTGGAAATCTGAAAAACCTCAGACACTAAGCCATCATATTGAACTGTGCTGTACATGTTTTCATGGGAGGATCGAATCATGCTTAATAGCCTGGGGGGACGTCCAATATTTTCTAGAAGCGTGAATAGTCCACTTCTACTGACAAAGTCAAAAGCCTTTGTGAGATCGATGAAGGCTATGTAGACGGGCTTTTTTTGTTCTCTGCATTTCTCTTGTAGTTGTCTCAGTGAGAAAATCATGACCTTTCAGCTCTGAAGCCGCACTGTGATTCAGGATAGATTCTGTCTGCAAGGTTCTGAAGTCTGTTCAGACAACTCGGGCAAAGGCTTTTCCCATAAGACTAAGACGGGAAATGCCACAATAGTTGGTACAGTCACTGCTGTCACCTTTGTTTTTATAGAGAGTGATGATGTTGGCATCTCTCATTTCTTGTAATTCTTCGCCTTCTTTCCAGTACAGGCAGAGCAACTCAAGAAGATGTTGCAGTAGAATAGGTTTTCTGCATTTTATGACCTCGGATGGTATGCTGTCTTTTCTGGGGGTCTTTCCATTGGGGGAGGCCATCTATGGCAAGGCTAAGCTCCTCAACATTCGGTTCATCGTTGAGTTGGTTCATAACAGGCAGGCTTTTGATGGTGCTGATGGCTGCATATGTAACAATATATAGGATATATGGACACAAAAGACCAGATTTCACAGGGGGAGACCAGATTTCATGGTCCATGATGCGTTTTTCATGGCCATGAATTTGGTAGGGCCCTAGTTATATGAGAACCTTATATTACTCCAGTACCTGCTCCTGCCTGACTTTCTCCTACTGAACCTAGCCCTATATCTCTCGTGAGTAACCATGCATGCCTAGTAGGCAATTAATTGGAAGGAGTGAATATCCAGTATCAAGCCATACTCTATTTTACACACATGGTTTTTGTGAAAAGTGAAAACATTCCTATTAAGCTGGTTTCCTTTTAATTTAGTTTATTACCCCCATCCATTCACAAGAGGATGAATGAGTCTACTTGCACTATACTTCCTTTTAATTCTTGTCTTCCAGAAGCCTGGACTAACTCAAAACTGTTGATTAGGTATGCTGATCTTTGACTCCAGACATGGTTGTGAGAGGTCTATACCTAGAATCAAACTATAATCTATATGTTAGGAAAACCTAAGATGATTAAGGAAGTGGTAATAAAAACAATTAAAGTTACAATGCAAGCAGGGGAAAATCAGATGTAAAATATTTGAAATACTTTACAATAAGCTTGCAGCTTAATAGGGCCCAGCAATTAGTACAAGGTTTGAATAGTTAGCCTATTGCTGGACCTAGGGTTGTAAAATTTAGCAATATGAATCTTATGATTAACATAAACTGCAAAATCAATTTTAATATAGGAGAGATACTTACCACATCACACTATGGTTATGTACAGTATGAGAATTAAAATGAATTAAAGCTCAGCTGTTATCTGTATACAAGGGAAAAAACAATATATTATGGCAAAAAGGATCAGTTTATTCTTTCATAGGTGAAAATTCTTCATATGGGAGAAATTATGCAAAATTCATCAACCTTAAATGTCTTTGGTTTTCAGTATTATGAGGATCCAAAGAGCTTAAGTGAAATGCAATGACAGCAGGTAGCGTTCTCCAAGACAATTTGCCCTAATCATTGCAATAAAAATCTATATGTACATGATCATTTGCAGTTTCAGCCTACAGTTATAAAGGATATAAATTCTCAAATTTCAGGGTGAATTACTTGCAAGGGTCAGGAAGGAATCCTCTTACACCTCTGCCCCCTCCTTCAAACCCTTCTTGATATTGCAATGTATAATTAGGTAGGTGTAGTCTTCTTATGAATTATCTCCTCATTGTCTATTGCTGAATACAGGAACCGGGACTCTCTACCACTCTTTGCCTGCCTTGTTTATTTAGACTGCAAGCTCTTTGGGGCATGTATTATCTCTTAGTATGAGTTTGTAATGTGCTGAAGCACAGTGGGGGTCCTGATCTTAGTTGGGTATCTCTAGAATCAATAATAATGATATTAATAATTAATACGTTTCTTGAACCAATAGTTTGCCCCAGTATGTGAACTCCTGTTTTGGAGGTAACATAATGACCTCAGAACTGTAGAGAACAGTTATTTCTAAATAATGTTCCTACTTTTATTTTTAAATAAATCTACTAAATCAACCATAAACATAGACTTGTACATTGTGGTGATATAAACAACGAATTTTAAATACATTACTACACTTCTTAAGGATCTGCACTGGAGGATAGGATAGACGAATAGATATTATCTTTATTAAATAATTTTACTTTTTTGTCAGTCCTCGACCTCCACGCAGGAAAAGGGCTTCCCTGAAAGTGTATTTAGGAATTAGCAGCGTGACAAAAGTACATTATGACCTTGGATAGACATCAGGCTTTGTACAGTATTTAGTGATGGTTGTATGAAGAAATTTCCACAAAGGTTCTAGATAAATATGATTTGACCTCCTAGATAAGCACAGATTTCCTCAAGCTCCTAAACGTATATGCTGTACCCAACATTTAGGATGGTACAGCCTCCCTCACACACTACGTCTGGCCTAATATGGAGAGGGATGGGACCATCCCTGCATTTCCTACTTGCCCCTCCCCACCTGCTTATGCATAGTGCGTGCAGAGGGAGCAGATCCTGTGCTCCTCTGAGCACAAGAATTGAGACTGTCCTTGGCTCTTGAGTAGGGCAGTGAGGCTTCTTATACCCAATTATCCTCTGCACATCTGCCCACGGGCCAATCACAAAGGCCAGTCACATCTGCCCAAGGGCCAGTTCTCTGAACATTTGCCCAAGGGCCTGAGTATTTAACTAATACAAAATCTGGCATGCCAACTGACATATTGTCAAGACAAGTGCATCTGGAATTCCATGTTCAGTGATGTGCTTTGTATTGTTAGAAATATAAGGCTTTATTAAAAAGAGAAAAGAATACTGTCAAACATAAGAAACACAGTGAATATGAATCAGTGTTTTATAGATTTCCTTCACCTTCTGCTCAGAAATTCAGTCAAGTATGACAGCCTTCAAGGAACCCCAGATTTTGAAAGTTACATGCCCTTCATTAATTCTTTGTCAAATCCGTTGGGTCGATCTCAGTAACGGCAAGCCAAGCATTAAAAAATCATGCATCAGACCCTAACAATGGCTTAAAATTATTATTTTTTATATATTAATATTTGGATACTTTTTTTGCCTTCTATCTTGGAGCCTTTGGGGTGCATGTTTTCAAGGTTTTCTCTGCTACAAACTTTTCTTTTTAAGAAAAATGAAGGCTAAGATTCTCATGTTATCACCTGACTCCAGCAGCTGAGGCTTGAAAAGCACCAAACATTGCATGACTTTTGATAAAGTTGTCAGAGCTGGCAACGCTGAGATCCACCTCCATTTGTCTGAGTGAACGTCAACTTCAAAATTACAAACTTTGCTTCATATGTGAACTGATGGGCCCACTCTAATTATAATTTACAAATCCAGCCTTTGAAAATCTTGCTTCCAACACCTCTCCCTTGTTTTAATTTCACACACAGTATGCTCTGTACAAAAGTACACCTCTTTCCTATCTGGGCCTAGGAGTTTTTCTCCATTGGATATGGTGGTACTCATTAAAATGCAGTGAAATTTTGCTGAATACAATGGAAACACCTTGTATCTTAATGAACATTAAAGAGTTCTGTGATTGCCCTACAGAGTAGAGCTCATACATTACTAGGAGGACTTGCTGAAATGCCTAAAGATGAGCAGATACAGCATTCAATATGTAAGCTAACTTCATACTTATTTCCATATCTCAGCCACAACAAGCACCATGGTTTAAAAATACAGACACTATAATATGACATTAGAACAACAGAATGTATAGACATCCTTATGAGCGCCATTTTGCTGGAGATTTGAACAACTGTCCAAGAGTGTCTGAGTTACATTATAGATTTACCTCAATAAAAAGTCCCTACTAACTGGAAGTTTATACATTAAATTTAAAATGTGTGTTTGCTCCAAGTGTGAGAACATTCATTCTGTATTTAAGGGGTATACTTCCATTTTTAAAATTCAACTTAGTTCTCATAATAGGTATCAGACTGTGTTTCTCAACTGGTGGGGGTCACAAAAGGCAATGAGGTGGTTGTGAGGCATCAAAATGTTGGTATAGAGGTATTCAGCCTCTATGCTAATAATTTTAATTGTACCAACCATGGCACTAATTCTGATGGTATTTTTTGTTAATCTACTCACTGAAAAATGACTTGAGAGTTATAACTAATTTGACATCCATATGGAATTCAGATGGCAATGATATAATTTGGTCATTACCTTTGAACCAATGATACAGATGTGAAAGGATGTGCATCCCCCTGAGTTATCTGGATCCCTGTCTAGTTCATTTTCTCTCTTAAAAAAAGTCAATTAAAAGTTTATCCGAAGGTAGAAATAAAATATTCTAAATGAAACATGGTTAAGCAGATCCTGATAAACCCCTGTCAAAATTGAACACAAGATGACCACAAGACAATGCCAGTGAAAACTGCTTATCCATATTGCTGTTCCCTAAAGAGGGAAGAAACTGTGATCCAATGTCAACTGTGATGTTCTCGCATTAGAGGGAAGAGGGGTTGGTTCCAAACCCATTGAAGACAATCAGAGTCTTTCAATTGACTTTAATGGGCTTTGGATCTAGCCCTGAGCCATAGGGTTCCATCTTCAAGAGAGAAGAACTAGGAATTCAGGAAACCTAGAAAAAATATAGGGATGTCTGCTTACGGGATATGATGTATGAATCTGATTTGGTTAGTTGCTGAGAAAGATCTGTTTGTTAGGTGGTTCAAAGAAGAGTTCTCTGTAGTATGAGACATTTGTATAATGCTGAAAAAAACTCATCTCCCCTTGTGAGTAGAGCTCTGTTTGACATCAGTGGAAACGATGCACCTAAAAAGGAAGGGAGAAGAGAACCTAAGTAAAAGACATTTGATTTCAAAGTGTTATGCTTGACTCATTAAATGACTGAAGAGACGTATGTACCATTAAGTTGGATCATGTCAAAGTGACCTGGGAACGGTGTATTTTTAAAGGTCCTTTTAAAAAAAACTCTTATAGGTTTCTCACTGATTAAATACCACTCTTTTTCCTTCCAAGCTGCCAGGTTTTTCTTCCTTAAAAATAATGATAATCTACTTATAGAGCAAAGCATTGAAACAGTTACTTATGTAAAAAAAGTTTCATATTCGTTCCCAATGCTAATTGTAGGGTTTATTCCTTCAGCAGGCTGTGAGTACTATTAGACTTTGAGGTTACTACACTAATCATTCTTGTTCTTAAATAGTAGGATAATTACTGAAGCAATATTCTATTCAAAGTGGAAATTAGATCCACCCCCTGGCAGATTTAAATTAGGAACCATTTTTTAAAACAATGTTCTACTTTTCTCCTTCAAATATGCAAGGTTGATCTTCAAAAGGGACTGGCCGCTCCATTCAATTTAGTGCTCAAAATTGGAAACAGATTGGCCAGAAGACTTAAATCCTCCACCACAAAACAAGTGCAGCATGAGCAGCATGAGCAACTAGACTAGTTAACATTGCTGAGTTAGTATTTGCCAATATCTGGATTAACATTACAACAAGTCCCACTTACATTTCAAAATAACAGACAGCGTAGTGATGCCAAATGCATACGTGTGGTTGACAGGCAATTATACTGATGGGAGTCTACTTTTTTCACTGTAAACAGGCATGGGTCCCTTTAACATAAATGCCAACTGAACATATGCAGCTAAGAAAAAATCAATTATTTCAGATGGATTTATTCCATACTACAAACTGTAATTTACTGTTGTGACAGATCTCACCATTACCAATATAATATATACACATCTATGTATGGATATAGTGATAGATAAAGGGATAATCTACATGAGAGCCAGCAGAGTGGTTTTATTCTCATGAGAAAGGAGCAGGATGAGTACATAATTCATGATTGCTAGTGCGAAGTGAAGAGACACTGTGTTGTGCATGGTTATTCCTCACTCAATAAAATAATCTGAGGTTTTTATCTAGGAACGGGAGTACAATGATCACCAGGAAAATGACTCAATGAACATGACATGTTGGGGTGCTACATTTAGTCTCTCTCAAAGATTCATATCAAATTTGCTCAGTTTACAGGTCAGAAGACAATTATTCTAACCGTCAGCCCTGGAAATTCAACTGCAGATCTGAGAGTCCAATATCTGCTGCTATAATCAATGAAAACAAAAATTCTGTAATGGAGCTTAGCTCGTAATTTATACTGACGATGCACCAGGTTGAACAGGATCAAACTTCCTCAGCTGTATTCTCATTAGACCAGGCTGAAAAAGAAGAATTCCATTTTGCATTTGAAGTTTTTAATGAAGAGAGTGGGCTACCACAGAATAGCTAATAGGATGGGTTAGGGCACTCACAGGGGAAGGAGGCGAGCCAGACTCAAACCCTGCTCTGCCAGATTTAGAGGAGAGGCTTGAACCTGGATCTGTCACATACTAGATGAGTGCCCTAACCACCAAACTATAGAATCAGTCCCAACTGCTCTTTGTAGAGCTGTTCCACTTTGTGTAAATAATTTAATATTCATTGCACCAGTGAGAGCAGCTAGCTGCATAATCCAATGGTTAACCTTTGTGTGGGGATGCCAAGGACCTGGTTCAAATCTCTGCTCTGAATTAGGCAGAGCAGGGATTTGAACCTGAGTCTCCCACATCAGTGCCACAACCCCTTGGCTAATCTGGGGTCTGTTTCAGTTTGTCTGTTTTGCTGGTGTTTTTGAGCAGGAATTTCCATCCTGAGCCTGAGAAACCCTTTCAACAAATCAGTTTTTCTCTAATAAAAAACATTTTCATTGACAAATTCCCAACCAGTTCTAATTCCCATGTTGGATCAGGCCAGAGACCCATCTGGACCAGTACCCTGCCTCTGACAGTGGCCAGCTCCTCAGTTGAAGGTGTAAGAAACCATGTAGTGAACCATTATGGAAAAACCTGCTCATAGGGGTCAATTCTTCCCAACCCACATTAGTTAATGGTATATTTATGCCCTGAAGCATAAAAGTTTATATTCTTTCTAAAGCTACCCTTTAATATAATATAACTGAAAATGTTTTCATTATTCATATAAATACCTAATCCTTTTTTTTAAAATCTACTGAGCTGTTGGTCTCAATTTTATCTTGTAGCATTGAGTTCCATACATGTTCTTTTATCAATGTTAAATGTGTTGCCTTTCAACATCATTGAATCTACCCTTACTCTTGTATCATAAAAAGGTAAATAGCAGCACCTGTTATGCCTCCTCTGTACCATTCATTAATTTGTATACCTTGATCCCTTTCTAAGGGTCTGATGCAAAGCACACTGGTCTTCAGGGCAATCAGAGCATAAATTAAACAGTCCCATTCTTTTCAATCTCTCCTAATAGAAGTCAGTTCATACCACTGATAATTTTCATTATCCTGATCTGAATCTCCCCTCTATTTCTGCTATTCATGTTGTGAGATAGGTTAACCAGGACTGAACACATTATTCCATTCAAGTGAGAAGATATGAATCAGACATACAAGGAGCAGAGCTGCTGAGTAAGAAGCGGGTAATTTTACATAGTAATTTTTCTGACTATCCCTGAACTTTCAGCTGTTAAAAAACAAACAAAATAATAATGGGAATACAACCCCCTGGAAAGAAGTGTCTTTTAACCAGTTCAGAGCCCTATGGGCCTATAGTGCACAGGCAACACTTGGTCTATGTCAAATACTGTAATGTTCCATTGTAATTGACCACATTGCACGTCCTTGTCACTCAAACCAGCAGAGGACTTCTCTGGACTTTAAAGGAGTAATATGGTTCCTCTGCTGTCTCAAGCAAAAAGAGATTTCTAGTCCAATTTATACCACTGATCACAGCTCTTATGATTGAGTAGTGGCCAAACGAATGCTGCCACTGGGTCGAGCAGCTAACATTATTACGGAAGGATGTGGGGTGAGGCCATCAAGGCCAAAGGTCATTCTTCATTTTGGGATGGTTACACCCAGATTCAAAGAGGATGCACTGAACAGTAGGCTCAGGTTTCTGTTGTGTTAGAATTAAGTAGCATTTACATGAAAGAATGGAATTGTTAAAATACAGGCTCTCTTGTTTTAATGTAAAGAACAACACTGCTACCACCAAAGATAAGAGGACTTGAATTACCACGAGAGATATAGAGAACTCAAAATATAAAAGAACTATAGGAAAGGCCAATGTTGTGGCTTACATGTAACATATCATGCTGCTAAGGACTTAGAGTGCTTTTTAAACATTATTTTGAAAAAGAATGACATTGCCTTTCATCAAAATGTGCACGCTCCCCAGACAACAGCTGTCTGGTTTCTTTCTGCTCCTTAGATTTCATAACATGGCCCTTCTGAGAAGAAATATTTAGGTGTCAGGAAGCAGGGGAAATTCAACTCTTGGCTTCATAACAAAGTATTCTTTCACTCTTCAAGTCCCTTCCTCCTCCCAAGAGCATTCCTATCCAAGAGGACACTATTCTCTCTTTGAGATCTAGAACAAATGTTTCAGTAATGTCTGCTATTGGGTCTTTCTGAGGCCAGGCACTAAGACCTCTCCAGAAAATCATCGCTTCCCATATATTGTCCAATACAGGCAACCACAAGAACTGTACAGCTATGTCCACACTTGGAGCTAGGGGTGTGATTCCCAGCTTGAATAGACATACTCATGTTAGCACTCACAGAGCTAGTGCACCAAAAATACTAGTGTAGCCAGGACAGCGGCGAGTGGTGGCATGGGCTAGCCACATAAAAATCTTCCCAGACCTTGTGGGTACATAGTTGGGGCAGCCAGCCCATACCATCACTCACTGCTGCCCATGCTATCAGAGCTATACTACTACTTCTAACTGAGAGCTTGATGAGAGGTAGCGTGAGTATATCTACTCAAGCTGGGAATCATACCCTCAGCTCCATGTGGAGATGTAGACTTAGTCACTTTTCCACTGCCATTAAGGGGATCACTTCCATGATGCTCCATCTCCTACCTCATGCCAGGCAACTAAGTGAAAGAATGGACTCAAGAATTGCACTCTAAGTCCTTAGCAGCATGATATGTTACATGTAAGCCACAACATTGGCCTTTCCTATAGTTCTTTTATATTTTGAGTTCTCTATATCTCTCGTGGTAATTCAAGTCCTCTTATCTTTGGTGGTAGCAGTGTTGTTCTTTACATTAAAACAAGAGAGCCTGTATTTTAACAATTCCATTCTTTCATGTAAATGCTACTTAATTCTAACACAACAGAAACCTGAGCCTACTGTTCAGTGCATCCTCTTTGAATCTGGGTGTAACCATCCCAAAATGAAGAATGACCTTTGGCCTTGATGGCCTCACCCCACATCCTTCCGTAATAATGTTAGCTGCTCGACCCAGTGGCAGCATTCGTTTGGCCACTACTCAATCATAAGAGCTGTGATCAGTGGTATAAATTGGACTAGAAATCTCTTTTTGCTTGAGACAGCAGAGGAACCATATTACTCCAATAAATGCCAGAGGAAGCTATGCCTGTGTTTGTGAATTCTAGCTTATCTTTCCTTTAGGGGCAGTAGGCTTCTTAACTGTCCATGTTGATAAAGAGGGTCTGAGATGGAGACAGAGTCTTCAGTCTACCCGCAAATTGGCTGAGTCTTCTAATTTCTTGGAATGGCAGCTCCTGAGTGATTTTTTTTCTTTTTCTGCTGTTGGCCTTCGCATAGAGCAAATAAGACAACTGTTGAAGTAACTGTCTAAGTAATAGCAAGGCATGCAGAGTAGAAAGAGATTGAGGATGCTTAGGAAATCATCACCATACCAAGACTAGAAACATGCTCCCTAGATGCCTATGTCTTAAATATTTTGTTGCTGAATGTCTGTGGTTCCCTTCCTCCCCACTGCAAGTACAGTAGTATGGAAAACTTCAAACAAATGGCTTGGTTTTTAAGCCTCAGCTACAAATCAGAGCAGCTCAGTGTGTAATGATCGCACACAACAGGTGGCCCCCAACGGAGTCTTTAAAAAACATTTTTAGGAAAGTTAAAAACAAATACTCTTTAAAATAATTGCTCAGCTGTGCTTTTCAGCAAACACAGAGCACAGCAGTTTAAACACAGCTTCTTGGTACTTGTGCTTTTAAATTACCCACATTACTTACTCAGGTGTTTCACTTTGCATGGCACTAAAAATGACTGGTAGGTCAATGCATGGCCCCAGAACAACACAATTAGTGAAATACACTTCTCTCGCCAGGAGTCAAGCCAAGCTAATCAATGATTAGCTTCACCATTTCATGCTATTACATCAAAAATTAAAATGATAGATTTCAAAGAGCCAAGAAAAAAAAAGAAGAAAAAAATCCTAGCCTTTGGGAGAGGAGGTGACTTTACTCAGCTTGAGGCTTTTTTAACTTTCGGTAAGATCATCCTGAGTCTTCTGCATGGTGGCACTGAAAACAGGGAGACAGTAGAAACCTGAACAAAATACAACCCTTATTAGGCCACTGCTGAACTAATAAATTTCTCTCGGACCGAGAGGCTTGTGTTTTAGAAATATCTGTTCAGTTATATGAAGAAGTCTTGGAAATAGTTTGTCTTTATTAAGGTTCTATGGTCTTCCAGAAATATGCAGGAAAATGGAACTTCTAAGACACACTGAGTACAATTTTCAAAAGTGACTCAGTGATTTAGGAGCTTAAGTCCCATTTTGAAAAGTGACGTAGGCACTTAGAAGTGGTATTTCAGATAGCAGTGTGAACTGCACCTTGGCAAGCCCTGACTTCTTAATGACAATCCCTTCAACATATAATGAATAATGCAGTGGATAAACAGAGATAGAATGTCAGGTTTCAGAGTAACAGCCGTGTTAGTCTGTATTTGCAAAAAGAAAAGGAGTACTTGTGGCAACTTAGAGACTAACCAATTTATTTGAGCATAAGCTTTCGGGAGCTACATGCATCCGATGAAGATGAGCTGTAGCTCACGAAAGCTTATGCTCAAATAAATTGGTTAGTCTCTAAGGTGCCACAACAGATAGAATGTGTCTCCTAGATCTGGGTACAGAGGACACCTGCTCTGTGTGGATATGCTACTGGCTGCACTGTAGGGGGATGTCAGCTTTCCATCACACACACTCTGCCTCCCCATCCTGCAGAGGGAGCCTCATGGATCTGGGGAGGATGGGAAGGGAGATTGGATTGTGGGAAATCTCGCTGTGAGAACTCTCACTGGGCTTTACTTCCTCTCCCAGGCATTTTTCCACAGGCGAGGGTGAGCTGACCTACAGGTGTTCTCCCTCTTGATCTTCCAGAAAAGCAAGTAGCATGAACTTTAAACTCCTTCACCTCCCTGTGTTTCTGACTGATAGGGGACACATTAAACTACAGAGGCAATTATCTCAGTCCCTGCACTCTTAATATCCACAACGAAGGGGCCATTTCATTTTAATTGAAGTGAAGCAAATATACTTGTCACACTAATTCCAAAGTACTTCAGTCCATCTCCTGTCATAAGATATATTTAACTAACTTATAACTTTCACGCTAGGCTGACAAGTCACAATCACTGTGTGCTGCTGTCCCATATTTAATCAGCCACAGTAATCTTTCAATTGTGACTCAAAAATGGAGAAACTGAATAATTTAGAGGGGATCAATTTTCAGCCACTACATTTATTAAGACCAGGAATTACACTGTTTAAATAAAATAATCTCTAGAGACAGAGAAAGGGCCCTAATAATATTTGATCTAAATGATGCCATTTCCAAATAATCTGTTAAAGTTTATGTTTTAAACCCATCGCTGTTGCTGAAAATGAGCAAATGTATTTTATTTTTTGGTAATATCTGTGTCCTAATATTTGGTTTCCATGATTAAAAGATATAAAGCTTTGAGCAGTCACCTACTTTAGATAAGCAAAAAGCTTCATGATTGTGCGTATAATACCAATGAAATAAAACCATATTCTCCCATGATTTGCTGTATTATTAATAGTGCTGCTGAGCTCATTATATCAAATTTAAAGACAGATCTAGCAGCGAGACATATGAAGGATGATCTGAGTTGAGGGCCTACAGCAAATTGCTTAAATCTTGATCTAATTACTCCTGAACATTCAGAGTTACAAGCTTTTCACATTTGGCAGGGAATTCATGAAAATTAGCTTGATCAGTGTCAGAAGATTTTGTGAAAAAAGAATTTTTAGGTGTTTGCAGTTACATGTGCTCATCAAATTATCTATGTAATAATGAATGAGCTGGCTCATGATTCAATTCCCACTTCAACAACTATGTCGCTTATCTGTGTTTTAACTTTTTGATATCCAGTATCTCAGTTTTGCATTGAAATAAGTGGAGTCGTAAATCTTCCGTGTGGTTCTATGTCACACAAAATCATTCATCATGATTTACGGTTCAAGAGGTGGGTTGTAATGGCCCCACTACAAGAGACGCATATCACAGACAGAACAATGGATGTTCAGTAAATTTTAGCTGGTGCTGGTAACTTGGAACACTTTTGTGTGAGGCAGCATTATGTACAATGTTATGTCACTGCATATTGAAGAGAGCAAATAGATTTCCCGGTGCTGGAAAAGTAATTAGAATGCTGTGCGGGGGGAGCCCAACAATCCACCCCACACTGAAATTTGCGAATTGGTTAGTTGAAGAGCAGATCAACGATTACTCACGCCTAAAGTTCAAGTACATTTTAAAGCAGCAATTGAACTTTTTAACCTCCACCAAATGCTTTGTGTGGCTGCAAATTGTAAACCAGAATATAAATTCACACATTTTAGCAGGCGTTTGAGTCATAATCACTCTCGGACCCAATATATAACAGCATATTTATCTTAATTAATGAGACCATTATACTTTGATTATGACACAGCAGTATGCATCGTCATTTTTATCTCTCATGACCCTTTCCTAAAAAGCATATGTGTTTCCTTATGTGGTGCTGTATTTCTGTCTGGGCTAATTTTTTTAAAATAATGTATAAAATAGCATAGACTGGAGAAGCATTAAGATGGCCGGTTTTATAATTTGGTAGGCTGGAATAATAAGTAGCTGACACATTGTAGAACTGAATTACAGGCTTCAGTGATCACAAGGGAGTGCTATTCAGTTAAAAGCAGAGGTTCTTTTTTCACATTTCTTATGCATTGTATCACACTGGGAAGTTCACAGGTGACACCTCTGGCCATCTTCCCTGTAAACCTCCTTTCCTCTTGGATACTCTTGCAGTCTCACAGTCTAATATTCAAACTTGATAGCCTGGAAAATCTAGGTGCTGTAAATGTCCCACCTCCACCTCATACCCCTGATTTAAGCAATCATCTCAGTCTCATTTCATCTTGCCCTAGGGCAAAATTCATCCCCTCTGTAAGGGTCAATAGTCAATAGTTACATCTGCTGTTTATGCCACTCTTTCTCTGACTTTGTCATTAGCAATTACTCCCCTCATTCCAGTCTCCGTCTATTCTGAAGGCAGCTTTGGGCCTTATATTAGAGTTGGTACTTCTTTTTTGCCTTGATGGTCCCCTCACATCTATTAAATATGCTGTGATAGCCCTCAAGCTAGCTTTTACTCAACCCTGTTCCAGCTAAAAGTTCCAGGAGATTCAGTGATTCAGGTCCTGATTCAGCAAAGAACTTCAGTACCTGCTTAAGTTCTATTAAAATCAAATGGGAATTAAATGCGTACTTAAAGGTAAGCACATACTTAAGTACTTTGCTGAACAGGGATATTTAAAGTTAAGCATGTGCCTAAATTCTTGGCTGAACTGGGGCCATATGCCAGAGCTTACTGTCCATTAACCATGTGGAATGCACAACTCAATCTCTCCAGTGTATCATTGCTCATGTTCCTGATGACTCCTTACCCCGCTCCCCAAAATATCTTCCCCACTGACCATTGTGTGAAGTTTGCTATAGTCTTGTTGCTAAACAGCTACAAATACACTCCACCATTACTGACTTGAGCACCAGGTGCCTCATATTTCCTTTATCTACCAATAGTATGGCACCCATCCCCATACCACTGAGTATAATCAGCTTTTATCTCAATGTGATCAGTCTCATTTAATCAATGAGAAAAGTAACTCTTCACCAGTTCTGACTTTGCCACTTAGATCCAACCCCCAACCACCACTTTATTTCGCCTGAATGTTTCCCTTTACGTTGGAAAAAACCCAAATCTTCCTGTGTGTCTTTTTCACTTTCTAAATGCTACCCTATCTACCCTCCCTTTCATTAGAAAAGTTCTGAATATTGTATTGTCCTCTTAGCCCTATGACCACTTCTTCAAACTTTTCTTTCTTGATGACTTTTATTTAGAGGTGGGTAAAATATTTTTGGTAAATTGACTATTCTCCAAAAAATGTGGGGGATTTTGGGAAACTGAAAAAAATTGCAAATTCACGTTACATTCAATAAATATTTTAGCTCCCCTCCAAAAAAAAAAAACCCTGCATTTTTTTAAATTTTAAAACTTTTTAAAATAATTGATACTCCAAAGCTGTCGGTTAAAATTGAAATTTTGTTTAGACAGTGTCAATTCAGTTTGACACTTGAACCATTTTCTTTGATCTGAATGATGTTTGTTTGTTTTGTTTTTCCTTTTGTGAGGGGAAAAAAAAGTATTTCAGGTTAAAATAAACCAATTTTTTTTTTCAGATTTTTCAGTTTGGCCAGCAAACTGAAAAATCAATTATTCCCTCATCTGTACTTTTAATATGGCCCTTGGTCTTTTCACAATGCTGAGGTTACCCGTTTCCCAGCAGTAATGACCTATTTGTTTCTTCTGTTCAGAGATTCTCTCTCTCTCTCTCTCTCTCTCCTCATTCTACTTAATAATCTCAGTGCAACTTTCCTTGTTGTGTGCCTCAAGCAAAAATCTAATTTTTCCACCATTCTCTTATTTTGCCTTTTTCTCTAAGCATTTCTTTTAGTTTATTATTTACAACTCCCTCCCTCCCCTCTGAGGTATGGGTCCAAATTCATCCTTGATGTAACTTCATTAAATCAGGTCGGATCTCAGTTACACTGTTGTAAACCCAGAGCAATGTTATTCATCAGAATCCGTTCCATTTAACATGCCCTTTCTATCTAACTTATGATTAACACTTTATGCAAAGCCTTTTATGATATTTAATGTGAAGGAAATTACATACAAATAAATTGCATTACATGCTGTGTAGTGAAAAATCACTTCACATTGCTTCAATGTCTATATTATGTAAAGTAGCATGATACAAAATGTACAATTTACAATTTCTCAGTAGAAAGGGAGATATGTAAACAATGAGGTACCAGCAAATGCAGAGATTTCCTGTGACAGTGTGGATTGATTCCCGTGGTGAACTCACACTCTTGATATTTAAATTCTTCAGGTGATAAAACCCATGGGAGGCGCACCTGTCTGTGGGTTCACAGAAAACAAAACAGGCAACAATTCAAAGTGTTTTAGTTTAAATGTCATGTGTGTTCTCAATTAAACAGGATCATCTCATCATCACCATACAATCTCCATTTTACTGCTGTTTTCCCACCAAGCTAGATTTTTATTTTCAATAAACTGAGGTACAGGGACTAGCCCAAGGCCATAGAAGAAATTAGTGGTGAATCCAGGACTAGAACACAGGGGTTCTTCACATCTGCCCTGAATGCATGCCTTTAGGGGCTGCCCACAGAGCCACAGGTATGTAGTTAATAACAGCTAAAACATTAGATGTGCTGCCAAAGAGGTACATATCATGTTACACATGCTGTTGCTTCATTTCAAAATACTGGAAAATAACCGGCTGATCTTGTTTAATAGGGAACACTTTGGGAAATTGTGTCAAAGCACAAGAAATGGCTTAATGGTCGCTACCAATCATATTACTGTTCAGGTTCTGAAAGGTACCAGTTGACACAAAACAGAATATTCTAGACAGTTTGATTTCAACTGATGACCATCATTAAAAACCAAAACAAGCCAAACACAATGTTATACAGCCACAGTCCAAAACATTGGAGTTTACAATGGTGATACACTATTGTTTGAGCTATAAGTGATCATGCTTTTAACAAATACGTTAGGGGATGATTTCTCTTTTGACTTTTCATGATTTCACAAAGCTTTTCACAAAGACACATAAATGTAGCCTATTAAAAATAGAATCCTCTCAGACATTATTCATCTCAGAGCCCTTGAAAAGACTGTCTTGCATTTTATGTTCACTGTAAAGGATAATTTATGGGCTTTATCTCTGATGGACAGCTATCAGTCTGCCTTTTCATTCTCTTCCGTAAATGCATAGATTGATTTGTACTGTAAGGAAAGCTGTAATTGCCAAAGCAAGTCACTGGACTTGGGCTGCAAATGAAAAATGCACATAATCTACAATAATTAAGCAAAAAGTAATTGACAGACAGTTGTACAACAAATGTTAATTACAGAGCTATTGAGGCTAGATAGCACCATAGGTCACTACAATAGCTTTTGCCTCTCCAGAGACTTAGGTTCAAATCCTTATTTAGGTTACAAATAAAAATGAGTTTGGCAGCCTTGTCCTACTCCCCATTTGGCCACATTGAAAAAAAAATCCAACAACACAGAGTTGGGCACAATTCCATACAATTGGCAGCATCTGCTCAAGGGAGACCCAGGCCACGGATAGCCTCTTCTCTGTCACACAGAGTTGCGTCGGAAGCTTTCCTGGCGTTTGCCCACAACATCCCTGGCTGAAACTAGAGCCCCAGTTTTTGAGCACTAAATTCACCCATATTTTAAATCTTGAAAAACACAAAGGGTCACCTGAAAAATGCTCTTTAAAAGCAATCAAATCCAAAGCAAAGAAAATAAGAGCCATACTGCATCATGATATGTGTCAAAGGCCCTGCATGCAGACATCAGTACATCGACGGTGTATTGCTTTGTGTGGGTGTATGAAAAGTTGTGAAGAGACTAATGTGCAACGATTAGAGAGGTGTTACAGCTTGAGGAGCCCTTGTGTCATATGAGGGGCTTGTTAACCGGATGTGGAAACTCTGTACTCACACAGACATATGGAAAGGGGGAATTTAAGGGGAAGTGTCAGACTAGGTTACCAACCAAAAAGGACTGGAGAAAGTTTATTATATACAGACACCAGCTTACAGGAGAAACAATGTGGATTAGGGACACGCTGAGCTGGATGAGAAAGGAAGGTAATTAACATGCTCCAGGTATGCAGTCAACACAGGTGTACAAGTATTGTAAAGTATTTTTACTAGAGTGTACCTGGAAATCTTTTAGTTAATCTGCTCCTTATGGCAGTTTGGGACCCAAAGGCCCCAAAGAGGATGGGGCTCTATTGTGTTAGACACAACAACTAAGAAGCAACATACGCACATGCACAAACACAAATCCTGTCCCAGTGTAACTGACAAAACCATGATAAACAATTGATGCATGTTATATGCCAACTGTGGGCAACCTATACTTCCCAAGAGCAGTATTCCCTTCCAACTATATTCAATTATTCTGTTCCTGTAACTTGGAACATAAAGTCCTTGGGTAAGAGACTGTGGCTGGGATTTTCAATCATCCTAAGGGGCTTAAGGCACCCAAACACCACCAAAATTCGCCATGATGTGTCCTTTGAAAATGCCAGCCTGTATCTTTTTAATTACTGTACAGCAGCATGCACAAATATAGTGCTACATAAATTATGTCATAGTCAGAACTCCATTATGTGACATGTGTGAATTAATTAGTTGACAGGGATGCTTTTTCTGGAATAAATCACCAGATATGACTGCTAAAGTTCAATGATTACACAATATGTATTTCATGAGAAATATAATCCTACATGTTATGAGGCCTACTTCTACCAGAGACCTATGCACCGGACTCTTGCAGATTTCAAATGGAGCACTGCTCCATGGGGGAAGTGAAGCCAGAGTTTAGCTCATTGTGTTTGACAGCGTGACAAGTACCACAACATTGGAAGAACAGTTATTCCTTCAGACATGATACCTGATCCCCATTACTGGGCTCTAATTTTTTAAATCATGATTTATAGATGCTACATAATAGATTTTGGACTAGATAATGAACTAGATTTTCAAAATCCCATGTAATGGTTTTACAGCAAAACGTCTGTACATCCATTGTACACTGATCATGCCCTCAGCCAGTCACATGCACGTGCACATGACCATCCACCCCATTTACTCGGTAGAAATCTTTTCCTCTGTAGTCTGAGTGGGGAAATCTCCACTCCATTTCCCCACAGGCAATAGGAGTGGGAGCTAGGATCATCTTGTCCCGTTCAAGGATGGTCATTGGAGTAACATGTTCTTTTCCTCCCCATGGAAGACCGTGCTGAGAGTTCTGATTTCCTATCTCCTCTTCTTGAGCGTGATGGAAAGATACCCCTATCATCCCCTGGGTCCTTTCCCTATTTGCCTGAATCTGGGGCAGGATCCAACGGGAGAGATGAAGACACAGATATTCGGTGCTAAAAGGAGTCAGTCCCATGCACTGTGCTCATGTTTGAATTGAATGGCAACCAGCAGCCTTAAAAAGTGTCATTTAGTCAGCTCAGCAGATGTCCCAGACCCATGCTAATGCTAGGCCCAGGACAACATTCACACCTGTCCCTGCGATGGTGGCCCTGCTTGTAGTGGTAGCATTAAGCTTTGTACTTTTGCCTTAGGATATTTGGCCTTCACTAGACTTACATGATAAATCTTTGATCTGTGACGAAAGCATCAAATGGCTGCATCTCTTTGTTGCTTTGTTCTACTACTGAAGACACAGCTTTGTATATGCCTCGTTTCTCTATGGGGAGCAGCATACATCAAATATTTGCAAAAATCACCTCCATTTTAGTATGTTTTCTCCTTGCTTCTCCTTACAGAGAAGCTGAAAAATGTATGTAAATGTATTCAAGCTATCAATTGCTGGTGACCTTGCAGTTGTGAGAAGCAATGCCATTTTTCATTTGTCAGGCATTTCAGCTGCACTAACTGCTGTAGTGAGATAGAGCTGAAATCTCTGCTTAAAAGTTCCCCAATTACAGTCCATATGTCCAACCATTTGCAATGGAAATGGAAGCTTAATTTCATCCATCATAACATAAATGCCTTTCTTCTCGTGCTGTGCTTTTGTGTCTGCTTTTTCAAATTTGCTTTGAATTACAGTGGGCACTCAGTACCATGTAAAGATTAGCAATCACTTAGAGCAGTCATGTCAGCAGAGGAAATTGGAAGAACCTTTGTTTGACCTTTATTCATCATAGAGAGACCCATTCTTGCTCCACTGAAGACCTCAATGGGAGCACAGTCCAGGTTTGTAACCAAAATGGGATGATACTATAACAGCATTTTACTGCAGTAACATTCAGAGCATATTATTATTACATCTCTGGGCCTTCACAGTGTACGCTGGGGTTGCTAAATTGAGAAGTAATTTTAACTTTGCAAGTTCCATGAGCATTGCCTATAAAGTTCATATGCCATTTGGATAACACATACTCACAGGGTTTGAATTAGTTCATTTTTTTATTAAAACTATTTGCCCAACTATTTGTTGTCTTTTATTATGTAAAATCCCATTGACATGCCCTATAGATTTTAAGGTCAGGACTGTAAATATTTGTCTCTTGTAGAATGATTAGCTCACTAAGGCAAATCCTGACTGTTGAAGTCAATGGGAGTTTTACCGTTGACTTCAGCTGGGCCAGGATTGTATCCCATTTGCTGTATCAAATAATAAGTAGTAAGAATTGGGGCTGGGATGTTAGAAAGTAGCATGCCAATAAACTGGGACTGACATATTGGATTTGCGGCTCCTTGGCAGGGTTACTAGAACTAGAGGTCCTGGGGGTGTGGCACCAGGTTTGATGTAATAATAGCGGCTTCCATCATATTCAAGTTTTATAGTTTTGTTCAACGGTTTTCAGTACCCCCCTCTATATAAAATTGTTCCGGTGCCCATGGTCCTCTCAATCAGATATTCTATGGGATTCGGAGTGCTAAGTCCGTTGGTCTTCTTTAAAAACCCCTCCCTTGAAAATTGCTGAATTATAAGAGAATTTACAACTCACTTCTAATTAGAGCTGTGTCATGCACAGATTCAATACAACATTAACAGAAATATCCAATACTATGCGCCTAATTCACCACTACAATAGACCGGAGTTATGCAGATGTAACTTCTTTGAAATGAAGCTCCAGGCATTTGATGCCTAGCTATTTAGGATAGCATTTTTCAAAAGTAGTCATCTTTACCTTAACTCTACTCCCTCTCAAGTCAATGGGAGATTTTCCACCGACCTAGGTGAAAGCAGGACTAGGCCAATGCTGAGTGCTTTTGATAATCCCACCCTTTTACAAAAATTATCCCTTGATTTCAATGGAAATTTGAAAAGAAAAAAAGGTTTCAGTTTATGTCAAAACTGATCCAAAGGAGCCACATATTCAATAATATATCGGTGGCAGTTTATTGTCATACTAGTGTCTAACTGTGGTGTTAAACATCAGTTTAAATAAATAAATAAAAAGATACTGACATAACACTCCAGGGGTTCGACGTGGAACAAACCAAAGCCAGGCAATTAATTGCAGTTCCCTGAGGACCTGCTGCAATACTGTGGTGAAAAAGAAGACAGCATGCCTGAATATGGAATTTCCTTGCTTCTCTCAGTTTCAGTCAAACCGTTTCCTCACAGTTATTGTTATTTTTTTCAAGTGTCATATGCATCAGGTGTAGTTTGCATCAGCCACTGTATAATAAGATACTGGGATTCATTTCGATGGGATGGGCCGGCCCCATCCCTACAAGGAGCATAGCCATAACTCAGTGATGCAGGTCACTCCCCATTGACTGTAGAGACATTTTAAGTATAGTTATTACATACTGGATTTATATAACTCCCCATCTCTATAACTGTCTTTTTGATTTTCACTCCACTCATCCCACAGACACCTGACTGTGCAAAATTAGCTCTTCCGGAATGTGAATGGGATATGAGAGGAGAGGAGATCAGAGAGAAACTAAGGAAAGGCGAGGAAACGGAAAGGTGAAAAATCATAAAGCATAAAACAACTGAGTGCTTAACTAAACTGTATGTTTATTGATTGATTACTTACAAGTATATACATTATATTATGTGTGGTATATTTTAAATGAGTTTACCGAAATTTCCCCCCGGACACTATAGATTTCTGCATATAATGTATTCAAACGGGAGTGGTAAATCTCTGAAAATGATACACGCCATGAAATACGGGTGTTGCAATTCACATCTTTGCATAATGCAAGACTTTTTCTTCAGCTTTGACACCAATGGAAATGCAATGGCGTTCAGTGGGATTTTTAAAGCTGCTGATTCCAAATTTCTATTAATTTCTAAAGGAAACTTGATATCCAAAACCCTTAGGCAGTTTTGAAAATTTCAGCCTTAACTGATTTTGTCCGTGCTGTTTTATCTTTAAACACCTTGGGTCAGGTGGGCAAAAATTTCATTGACTTCAACATGGCCAGGATTCCATTGCAGGAGACTACATGAAATGTAGTTCATGTACTGACTCCAAATAAGTCTGATTTAAGCGGCAGGAAACCTTAATTTAATAGGTTTGGTATTGTAGCTGTGTACTGGAACTGTATTATACCAGTTGTATGTATGCAATAAAGTTGAGGTTATGTTTACACCACATTCTGCTGTCAGATCTTTCTTCCACCTGGTCCAATTCCAACGTTATACAATATAACACCACTATATATATATATATATATATACACACACACACACACACACACATACACACACATAAATTATTCATATGTTAATAAATACCAGTAAGTATGTGCATAAAGACTATTTAGCAAACATTGTACAAAATGCATTCTACTACTGGTAAATATTAACGAACTATATTTAATGGATATTCCACATACAGAATTGGCTTTAAAGATTAATTCATAAGCTTATGTAATATAGTTTTAAAAAATCCCACAATTGCATGAAAGGAAATAAAAGCATTTCTATTGATCTTTATTGTACAGCTCTGATTCTTATTCTTCCAACGTTTTCTATTTGGAAGTCACTGAAGTGAAGTGAAAACCATTCACCCTATTAAACAACAGTTTGCTTCCTAACAGGAAGTGATGGCTAATTTGTTACCCTTTGATCAGTCACTAATGCTAACTTCATATGTGGTCTCTCCATGTTTTTGGTGTTAAACTGCTATAGATTAAAGGATTTAACTGGTTTCAGAGTAACAGCCGTGTTAGTCTGTATTCGCAAAAAGAAAAGGAGTACTTGTGGCACCTTAGAGACTAACCAATTTATTTGAGCATGAGCTTTAACTGTTTTCTATGGTATCAGAGAGACAAGGTGGGTGATGTAATATCTTTTATTGGACCAACATCTGTTGGTGAAACTAACAAGCTTTCAAACTACAGAGCTCTTCTTTAGCTCTGGGAAAGGTACTCAGAGTGTCACAGCTAAATACAAAGTGGAACAGATTGTTTATCTCAAGTAGTTAACGCATATTGTACTAGACCATACAAGGTGAATTGGGCTGTTAACATCTCTGCAGTCATAGGTCAAAATGGGGGGGGGCGGACTAGTGGGTTACAGATTGTTGTAATAAGCCATAAATCCAGTGTCTTTAGTAAGACCCTAATTTTGAGGGCCTATCAAGTTTGCTTAATTATTTGCTCCATTATCTTTCCAGGTACTTAAGTGAAGCTGACTGGTCTGTAATTCCCTGGGTTGTCCTTATTTCCTTTTTTATACATTGGCACTATATTTACCCTTTTCCAGACCTCTGGAATCTCTCCTGTCTTCCATGACTTTTCAAAGATAACCACTAATGGCTCAGATCTCTCCTCAGTCAGCTCCTTGAGTATTCTAGGATGCATTTCATTGGCCCTGGTGACACAAAGACATCTAACTTGTCCAAGTAATTTTTAACTTGTTCTTCTCCTATTTTTCCTGTGAATTTACTTCATTTTCATGGGCATTCACTATGTTAGACATCCAATCTCTATAAACCTTTTTGGTGAAAACCAGAACAAAAAAATCATTTAGCACTTCTGCCATTTCCAAATTTTCTGATATTGTTCTCTCCCCCCTCCTCCCCCCACATTGAGTAATGGGCCTACCCTGTCCTTGGTCTTTCTCTTGCTTCTCATATATTCAAAGAATGTTTTCTTGTTACCCTTAATGTCTCTAGCTAGTTTAGTCTTATTTTGTGCCTTGGCCTTTCTAATTTTGTCCCTACATACTTGTGTTATTTGTTTATATTCATCCTTTGTAATTTTACCTAGTTTCCACTTTTTGTAGGACACTTTTTTGAGTTTCAGATCATTGAAGATCTCCTGGCTAAGCTAGGTGGTCTCTTGCCATATTATGGATCTATGGCATCAACATTTCAGACAGTGATGAGTTGACACATTGGCCTTGAATACCGAGTGCTCTTAGTTCGTTAGCTAGGAACTTAAGAATGTACCTAAAATTAAGCATATGAATTACAGTGACATTATTTTCAAAACTAAAACCTGAGATACTTTTGTGTGGGCAATATTTTCAGAGTCACCTAACACTCCTACAAAAGACAAAAAAAAGTGCCCATTTTCTAAAAGAAGTGTGTTCATGTTGCTGCTGTCAACTGCTGAGTCAACAGCAATGTATTTATGCATTTCTCAATGAAGGATTTTTTCCCACTAATTTAGCGTTCTGAATGAATTTATTCTGAAACACTGAACAACTGTCATTAGCATTCACTTTTCAGAAAAGAAACAACTTTAATAATGATTTTTCTGTTTGCTCCAAACAATGTTCATCACACTAAACACTTATTCCACTGGACTGTCCTGCTAAATTCTACTGTGAATAGCAATACATCTTGAACCATTTGTGCTTATAAAACAATCAAATGTTTTGATTGATTAAATGAAAAACAAGGACATTCCAGGTGCAAAAAATTAATTTCAGGTCCTGAAAGAAGACACTGGGCTGTCCTATGAAAAATGCAGGAAAATCCCAATAAAACAGGACTATATGGTCACTTTAACATAAATAGATCCATTGATATCAGTGGGACTACTTGCATGTTTAAAGTGGAATAAATGCGTATGTGTTTGGCTAGTTTCATATCAGACAGACAAGTCAGTATTTGAAACTTTAAAAGGCAAGCAGTTTCCGTGAATGTGCTAGGTTATTCAACCTATAACAGTTTACCATCAACAGCCAAAAAAGGCCACATATGAAATGAAATTAAATGGATTGAAACAGCTAATAGTATTTATGTTTGTATTTATTTAGTGACAGGGAAAAGAGCATTATTTTTATTGGACGCAGTTCTAAGACAGCAGCTTATAATATAAAGCAATTTTTGCAAATGAAACTTCTTTTCATTTAGTTAAACTCAAAGTAGAGCATCACAATCGAAAGGGGAGAGGGTCAAACCTAAATTTAGCTTGTTGCATCATTTACTCTTGGTCTGAGTCTAACCCATATTACCATCAATGACCTGTCTTCTGGATGAGATGTAAAACAGAGGCCCAGAGCAGCTGCGGTCATTAAAGATCCTATGTCACTTTTCGTAAAGGTAAGGGTGTTAGGCTAATCTTGGTGTCCTGGCCAGATTCCAACTTGTATAATTACTTTCTGAGTACCTAAATTCCTGCTATAATGTTATTTGGAGAAGATAATCTTCTCTACATCTCCTGAAAAAACCTTGTTGTGAATAATGTTGTTGGGGCTGAATGGCAGCCACATTCCATGTTCCATTTCAGTGGCAAGGTGACCGATCCTTTTTAATGCATAAATCAGTTTGGGATCATTCAAGATAAAAAGCATTAATAAATTCAGAATTATTATAGCAGTAACATCAGTGAGCCCACACCCAGAGGTGAATGGCAGAGATCAAGAAAAAAAAATCCAAAGAAAATTAAATATTAAATATTTAATTAAAATAGGTGGATGTCATGGGCTGGTGTAAATCAGCATGAGCCCATTGGCTTCAGTTCATACCAGCTGAACATCTCTCCCTATTCATTTGTCTTTATGTTTCTTGTATCTGTTTACTCTTCAAGAAAGAGTATATTTGCTTATTGATTTGTCCTAGCCATTAATTATAACTTTAGTAACTACTTTTACTCTTACATCTAGGAGAGACCTTTAGTTTGGAAATGAAAACAATACTGGCAATATTACAATTAAACATACTGAAAGTCAGCCAATTAACATTACGAAAATATCTCAGCCTAGTTCTGCAATCTTTACTCATCTGAGCAGTCCCATTTTGTCAGCTATATGTTGTTTAGGAAATGAATGTCCCATTTCTAACGTTAGCTTATTTTGTTTAGTTTAGTTCAAGCTTATAGTTCAAATCAGGAATTTGCTATGACTAACAGAAAAAAGAAGTGTGGGGGGGACTATTTAACTCACTCCTAGGAAATCCCCATGTACCAGTTCTTTGTTTTGGTTTATACTTACATATTGTTTCTTTATGTACAATAACCAAAAACAAACAAACGAACAAAACACCTCCAAAAACAATTCCATTAGATTCTGGAGATCATGTGTCTCTGACTTTGACATTGCAAACTAATTTTCAATAAACAGAACATTTTTTGCAAAGAGCCATACAAATAAATATTGATTTATTAGCTCCCAGGGCTTCTTGTCTTCAGAGATATATTATCCAGGGGAATATTTTTCCAGAAAATATAATGTTAAAAGACCTACTATTTTTTGAACACATATAGGCATTTTTCCAGGCCACCTCATCAGCAACTAACCCCCAGTTCTACAATGGGATTTACATGGGTCTTTATTCCAGCATGAAGTCCCACTGAAATCAGTGGGATTCCATGCAAGCATGAAGGTTTACCCACTGCAGGATCAGGGCCCTAATGTGAAATTGACCACAGGTATTGCAAAGATAATAGTGAATGGAATTCAATAATTGGAGCTGTATGAAAAATGTGGTGTCCCCCACATTTAGACTATAAACTATTATTTTCCTGTATATCTATTTTTTCTGTCTTTGTTCAAAATGTGTTTTGAGCATAAATTCAGAAGCCTTCATAATGCTTTCGTGGCAGGAAAGCCTCTTTTTGGTCAGAATCTTTTTATTAAATCTGATAATAATTGAAAGCACACACACAAAAGAATGCTAGCTTAATTTGCAAAAAGAAAATTCTCATTCATAAATCAGAGTTATTAATTTTGAAATACATTATATCAGGTCTTAAAAATGCACCCAAAATGTGCAGAAACCATGGGATGTTACATTCCATGTCAGAATATTGTTATGTATTATTATCAGAACCTAAACAAGCCAGACAAAGCAATTCATGATCTAGGAGCTGTATTATAAAAGGATCAAGATGTATAAGAGACATTAGGACTTATTCTCCTTTGACTTTCCAGTTATATAGCCATTTACACCTATACAAAGTCATAGTAAAAAGCAAGCAGCAATGTGAATGAGTGGAGCTTTCTGATTTAGTAGCGTTTTGCATCCAAATTACTCTGGTGTAAAGGAACTCATTAAGCACCTGGCAGAGGAGAATCAGGCCCTTCATAGTTCATTTCTAAAATGGAAATGATTAGAGATTGTCCTACATGAGCATGCATGAGGTGGGAAATAGAACTGACTCCACTTCCAGAAATGATAATGGGGCTCTATGCTAGGTCTTCTGTTAAGTTACGTCAGCTACACTCAGACTCTCTTAATATAATGAGATAGGCACAGGCACGTCAGCTTGGCTTCTACATTTTGGGATGAAATTTTGCCAAGAATGTGCAAAGAAGCCCCGGACCTAATAAATCAATATCTAGTTGTATGGCTCTTAGATACAAATGTTCTGTTTATTGAAAATTAGTTTGCTATGTCAAAGTCAGAGGCACATCATCTGCAGACTCTAATGGAATGGTTTTTTGGGGTAATGTTGTGGTTATTGTATATAAACAAAGAATATGTAAGTATAAACCAAAACAAGAACGCTAAGAACTGGTATATGGGGCTTTCCTAGGTGTCAGTATTTGTTTGCGAGTATTTTTTATGTTTATTTTTCCTTTTTTTTTTAATGACACAGGAAAATATTTATAGGGCACGAGATACGGAAACTGTCATGAGAAGATCAGATATGTTATTTTGACACCTTAAACATCTTCCTCGGGCATTCAAAAGTCAGGAAAACATATAAACATGTATAGAAACAGAGATAGGTGCAGCTTTGAATGCACAGCCCTAAAGTGGAATAGCACTTTTAGAAGACATGCTTGGAAATTTGAGCAAAAAAGTGCCAGAGGAGCAGTAAGGCTATTTCAGTCGCTGAACATACTGTCACACCTTCAGGTGATAGAAGACTTGGAATTACACTGTCACTATTAATGATTGTTATTAAGGTATTTGCAGAGGCCCCAGATTGGTCAGGGGCCCATTGTGTTAGGCACTGTACAATCACTGTCCAGAAGAGACAAGAGAGAATTAAGGCAAGATACAACAAGTTGGGGTACCAGATGGGAGTGAGTGGAAGAGGGAAGATGAGAGAAGTGTGATTAAAATAGTTACTAAGAGTAGTTAATTACAGGTTTGTGTAATTTTGTAAGATAGGTTTATATATTTATTTTACAGTGATCTCTGCTGATCAACATCAATATGTACCACAAGACTAATATAACATTTTAATTACAGCTGATAGAAACTACACTAAGGCATGCGTTATCCCTTGTACAGTACAGTCATTTGCCATTTCAACCACGTCTTCATTGGTCAGGAGGAAGGTTAAGATTTTATCATGATTATTTTTAGTAAAAGTCATGGACAGGTCACAGGTAATAAACAAAAATTCACGGGAGCCCATAATCTGCCTGTGACTTTACTAAAAATAACTGGGGGAGGGGGAGAGAGCTGGGGGGGGAGAAATGACAGCTGGAGCCACTTGGGGGGGACTGGCAGCCTGAACCCCACCACCATGCATGCCACACAGTCCAGGCCCTAGCCCTGGTTGCTGTGGGGGAGGGCATATGGGCCCAGCTGAAGCTGAAGAGGGGGTGCACAATCCCAGCTCCAGCCCCAGCTTCAGCTGCTGACAGCTGAAGCTGACTAAGTCACAGAGGCCTAGTAAAGTCACGCCATCTGGAAGTGCCAGGACCTCCATGACTAAATTGTAGCCTTAGTGATGAGACAAGAAAAAGGGAGATTTTTATCATCTTGTGGCTGGGAAATTAAGAACGGGCATCATTATTATAATAGTAAGTATTATTCTTGAACTTGCCCAAGCCAGCACTGAGGTCCACTAATATTATATCAACTTACAAAGCTTCCCCAAGGACATCCCTACTTCAGACAATGATAAATGGCTCTGTAAGGTTAGAAGAAGCTCTTCATTATTGTCTCCAAAGTGCACGGGCAAGCAAATTTCCTTGTTAGACAATTGCTTCAGCATTGCCAAGAAACAATAGAAATATCTTTAATTTCAAATATTCCACAAACTGAAAATCTCATATTCTCCCTCAGCCTGTTGTGCTTGAATACAGCACAAGACCTTAAAGACAAAGGAATACTGGAATTTACACCACACTCCCATAAATAAGTAGGTGTCAAGGCAGAAGCCCTACAGAGTGAATCTCCCTTTACAAAGCTTTTTTTACACAGCATTTGGAAAAAAAGAAAAAGTATATTTCATCCTCTGTTCCAACTTCTAGAGTAGACGTATCCAACATTCCAAAACTCAGTCAGTCCAATAATCCAGTTTATGGTGCTGTTCAAATAAATAAACAAAATTATAATACATACAGTTGTGGCACACTTGAAGTTTCTCAGCTCCTGGAACTCTGTACAGCTCCTAGGGGTTCCTACCCTATCACTACAACCATAATGGCCACCAGAGTCCTCTGACACCATTTACCAGCATGCTTGGAGTTGGGATGGAAACAGAACAGACTGGAAACTACAGCTGAGGCCAGTGGGGCAGCTTCTGCAAGGGGTGATATGGACAAATAGTTTGCTGGGCCAATGATGAGATAGGGTGCTCGACCCCTCCATGGGAAGAGACAGCCTGACCCAGAGACAAAGAGGGTAGGTTTAGTTTCCTTCAGTTTTGAGCTTTGAATTTGGAGCTGAGAGAGATGCAGAACAGTTCAGGGAGTCTCTTATTAATTCCTCTCCCAACAAAGGGAGTCTGAACTGCTGTGGGATCTAGTGTGGGGTCAGGCAGTTCCAGCCCTGTGGAGATAACGTGTTTGGATGGCAGAGATTTGAGCCGGTGCTGACTACCGAGAGCCAGCCAAGACCTCCACATGGCTCCAGACCAGAAAGGTAGGAGAGGAACTTATCCTACCCAGAGGCAAAGACACTGTAAGAGGACCCTTTTTTTTGTTAGAGCCGGTCAATATTCACAGCACTACAGCAATCACCTCCAGACTCATCCTCAGTGTACCATCTGCCTGGGAAGGTGCCAGGGAGCGACCTTGAGATTGGGAAAAATCATGAAAGTTTGGAGGTGTGGAATCTGTTGATTTATTAATGTAGTATTTATTAGTTAATCATAACTCTCTCCTTCTCCATATCCTATTTTCCTGCTCCCAGTATAGTTCCCTCTTGTTATATTTTTTGGTGTGACTTTTCTTTGCTGGGGTTTGTGTTAATGTACTTTATTGTTTCTTGTGTACTGTTTTTTTTTAATACTGCTTGCCAGCAGTAGTCGCCTTATTCAGTTTTCTAAGGGACAGCACCCCTTGTGTCCTGGACACAGTGAGGCATCACGTTGGGTGGTGGCACCAGGTGCCACAAGAAAGAACCGAGGACCAAACCCATATATGGAGAGGGGAGAAATCACTTCAACAGGCAATCAGCAAGGAGGAGGCTTGAGCCACACCTCAGGGAAGGGCTACATTATGTAGAAACACTTTTGGGGGGGATATTTCGGTGTTATCTCTTCTGTACACACCATCAGGTATGATGATGCATTATTATATATTGACAGAAAGCATCCATATGGGTGCTCTTAGTGTAAGGAAAGGATATCTGTATATTAGGTTCACCTTTCATTGAACTGTATGTCAGTGATACAGCGACCAGCAGTTCACAGCTAATTTGACTGCATCTGCATTGAGAGAATGAGGAATGAGGTTTACATTGTCAAAAATGGAATCTGCGGTACCGAAAGAGAAAGCATAAGATGCTCCAGTTGAACAACTTGTATCAGTTATCCTGTTCACGCAGAACTGAAACCCACTGTTTTTATCATAGAGCAAGTTGCAAGTCATTTGCATTTGCTTTGCTCTTTCCACTCTTGTTCACTTCTCATTTTTCCAGAGGAATTTTCTAGACAGTGTCTCCTTATGATCTAAAATATGAGACATTTCTTAAAAGGCAAGAGGAACGTATCTTCTATGGGACCCTTGTTATGTTAGCCATTTTATCTAAAGTGCATAAACTAGAGAATGAAAGTGATAAGAAGTAGACCTAGTTGTAAACTACTTTTTTCCTACAAAATATTTTGATGAAAATAAAGGTTTATTTTCATCAAAATGTATAGATCTTTGTCAAAAAAGTAAATACCAAATATTTTTAAGGTTTTAGCAATTGAAAACTGAAAAAAATGGGGTTTAGTTTGGGTTTTCTTTACAACCTTCCCCCCAAATTTTGACAATAATGGAAATTATTTGTAAAAAATCCCCTTTTGTTGAAAAGCCTTTTCTGTTCAAAACCATATTGATGGGAACTTTCTGACCAGTTCTAATAAGCTGTAGGAATTTTGCAAATATTACCATAGGAGCAGAAGATACAAAGCAGGCTTCCCAAAATGGAAATGTTCTCTACCTCTCACCCTCACCTCTTCATTATAGGTAGGTGACAAAAGGGAACGTTTTCCCAAAGTAATTTCCATGTTAAGGCAAAGCAATTTCTACGTAGCACACTTAAAAGATGGATTAAATGCAGTAGGAGTTAGCTGGTGAAGGAACCTATGCTGAAGTTTGTTATAAAGAACCTATATGTTTTATGCCATGACTTCATGTTTCTTTCTTCTTGTTATTCTGACCCAATTAAAGTCATAATAGTTAATTTACAAGGCATGTTAGAGTTATTGCATTTTGGGGGACCCAACAATGAAATCATTTCAGCAATTTCCTGTCAAAAATTTTAAAAAGAAAATCAATTTAAAAAAGTTTTTGTAGAGTGTACATTATCTTTGTGGCCCCCATAAAGGCTGTTAAATTTAACCACTTCTTTTGGAGAGGTTGAAACCATTCTGCTGCTACCCTGTGTGTGAAATCAGACTGAAACAAGCTAAAGCAGTGCGTGACCCCAGAGAGCTCATAAAAGTGTACCCATGGGTTGTAGTGCCCATTTGAAAAGCAGAGTTAAGTATATGCCTGTTCAATGCATAAGGAATTCCTGTGAGAGACTGAACACATGAGACTTGGCAGATATTTACTACTGTGATGACTGTTTAGACTTCATATCCAGATTGCATTTGAGCATGCAAGAATCAATTCTCTAATTTAAAATCAAAGCAATACATATAGCCTCTGTAATTTAGCAAACTTAACATTTCTTAACTATAGAAAAGGGGTTTTTCAGACTCCTAGATCTGGCCTGTCTAGTCCACACCCTCCACAAGGCCACATGTCATTCTGAATCCATCAGAACACATTGAAGTAACTGGAATTATTCTTTATTACATATAATCTTGCAAAGTAAAACAAAAAGAGGTGAAATGTAACAAGAATACTTAGTGTAATTTACACATCTAGGACCAAAAAACGTTGTAAGTTAAAGCAGTTGGCGTTCATTATCTTACACCCTCCTTGTAGTTTCTTTCCATATTACTCCCTCTTTCTCAGACCCTCGGGTTGTAAGTTATATCATCTTAGACTATCTCAGTCTCAGTGGGCTAAATTCAGAGAGATCAGAGGTAGGTGTAATTTACACTTTGGAAAATGGATACAGACCTAACTCATGTGCAGCTTAGACACTGTGGAGGCCACAAGAAGATGTAATTCATGCCAACTTACACTCTTCAATGGGACTACAATGAAATAAAGTACTTCTCAACAAGTGCAGACTCAAGCCCCAAATCAACTGGTTGATGAAAGAAAATAAATACATAAAACACTAAAAGAAACAGTTAAGCTTTTGAAATGTACTAAAACCACCACATCCATTTAAAGTAATCTATGTTTCTGTAAAATGACCAAAGATGTTTAATGACCTGTTGAAAAAAGCATTTCTCTTTCCCAAGGAGCCTAGTCTCTCTGATATAGCATGGCATGAGGCAATTTTGTAGTTACTGGTAAAATTGTCGGGCAGTCCTGTGTAATTTGTGGAAATGCAATGTTTAATTTATAATTCCCCACAATCGGACCTTCAGGACCTTTAGCCTTTTCTAAAGCCTGACTTCATCCCTCTTTCCTCTTTTTTCAATTCATAATAAATAGCGATACTTCAAAAAGCCTAGTTATTAGTCCCCTCACTTCTAACTCGTCGAACAAAGTGTTACACGATTCTTATGCAAACATCTGCAGCAGACATGGTGCTGTTGCTATGGTATAGTGTGGTACAAAATATTTGTAATCCTGATGCTGAAATTTGCAATGAAAATACTTCCCTTCAAATCATAATCACCTCCATGCAAGAAGCTGGTCCTGGGGGAGGTCTAAAGATAGCAGAAAAGTTTCTGTTAAACCTTTTAAACATGAGAAATGGAAACCATAGGTCTAGTCTAAATAATAGCAAAGGGGAAGTTTCTCTGGGTAAGATATAATGCTGTAACAGAAGACTGGTACTAAATAAAATACTCCACTGAGATGTCAAAAAGACATGAATAGGGTATTGTTTGGGAATTCTTTCTACTGCCTACAACACAACAGGAAACCAAGAGCCAGTTAAATGTCCTATTAGGACTGTAAATGTACCTATTGTAGACCATCAGGTTTACAGCAGACATTTTACTGGTCAGATATGGAAATCCTGCTTGCTTTTAGGGTTGCCAACTGTCTAATAATGCAAATACCCTTGCCCCACCCCTGCCCCGTCCCTTTTCCAAGACCCCTCCCCTTCTGAGGCCCCACCCTTTCTCATGTCAGCCCCGCTGTTGCTCACTCTCACTCACTTTCACCGGGCTGGGGCAGGGGGTTGGGGCGTAGGATGGGGTGCAGGCTCTGGGCTGGGGCCGAGGGGTTCAGAGTGTGGGAGGGGGCTCTGGGCTGAGCCTGGGGCAGGGGTGCAGGAGGGGGTGAGAGGTGCAGGATCCGGTAGGGAGTTTGGGTGTGAAAGGGGGCTCAGGGCTGCACCAGGGGGTTGGGGTGCAGGAGGGGATTTGGGGTATGGGCTCTGGGAGGGAGTTTGGGTGTGGGAGGGGGCTGGGGCAGGGGTTGAGGGTGCAGAGTGCAGGCTCCAGCTGGGCAGCACTTACCTCGGGTGGCTCCTGGAAGCAGCAGCATGTCCAGCAGCAGCTCCTATGCTCGGGGCAGCCAGGTGGCTCTGCACACTGCCCCTGTCTGCAAGCACCGCCCCTGCAGCTCCTCTTGGCTGCAGTTCCCCATTCCCAGCCAATAGGAGCTGCGGAGTAGGTGCTTGGAGTTGGGGCAGTGTATGGAGACCCCCTGGCTGCGCCTCTGCCTAGGAACTACTCCAGACATGCTGGTCGCTTCTGGGCCACCCGGAGCCAGGGCAGGTAAGGAGCCTGCCTTAGCCCCGCTGCGCCACAAGACTTTTAGCTGCCCAAAATCTCCTGGATTGGCTTCAATAGCCCCTGGGAGATCAAGCCTGATTCTGGGGGACTCCCGGCCAAACTGGGAGGGTTTGCAACCCTACCTGCTTTTGGTCTTTCCGTTTAAATATGTTGCAGAAGTTGGGATACCCAATATTCATCATTCATCTCAAAATCTAGTTTTATCAGGGTTTGGCAGTTGCCAGAAGGTAGAGATCATACTTCCCCTAGGCCTAATAAGCACCATTAAGCTAGATACCACGGCTCCCCATGTAATCACCCTTTTTTTCTAAATTCAGCCAGGGCAACGCAGCTGATCACTTTTGATACAGCAAACGGCCATGTTTTCTCTGTCCTTATCTGCACAATTTGTATGATTGTAGAAGTTAAATGGGCTGCAATAGATGGGAGGTTATGTCTGAATCCCAAGTAAATACTGTAGAGCTGCAGAACCAAGACCAAGCAAACATGGTTTCAGATGCTACGGGGCCAGATGCTAGCACTCTGGCTGTGGCCAACTGAAGCCAGAGGTAAACCTGCCTTGTGTGCCCTCGTCCTAATCAAAGAATTCTGCTGATCCTTTGTGCTCCTGGAATAGATTCATAGATTCATAGATATTTAGGTCAGAAGGGACCATTATGATCATCTAGTCTGACCTCCTGCACAACGCAGGCCACAGAATTTCACCCACCACTCCTACAAAAAAAACCTCACACCTATATCTGTGCTATTGAAGTCCTCAAATTGTAGTTTAAAGACCTCAAGGAGCAGAGAATAACTCAGTTCTCTTTCACTAAAAGAAAAGGAGTACTAGTGGCACCTTAGAGACTAACCAATTTATTTGAGCATAAGCTTTCGTGAGCTACGAAAGCTATGCTCAAATAAATTGGTTAGTCTCTAAGGTGCCACAAGTACTCCTTTTCTTTTTGCGAATACAGACTAACACGGCTGTTACTCAGAAACTTCTCTTTCACTGTTAGTAGTTAAAATTCATTAGATAGCATTCTCATTGGTAAAGGTGCTTCAGGTTTGTTTTTAATTTTATAACTTCTAATAATTATTTTACGAAACATGATTTCCCTCCATTTTACCAGACCACATCATTGACACTTTCAAGGATTTTTTTTGGGGGGGGTCTTTTAATTGTCCTTTATTTCCTTAATTATTTTAATTCTTTCCAATCAAAGCACTTTCCCCCTTTTCAGATCAATGTAATTTGTTTAATCTCATTGCTATCCCTTTACTTACCTAGCAAGTCTTTCTAGTCTCTATCCATCTGCAAGTTTTCGGGAATGGAAATATCTTCACACTGTACAATTCAGTCCGCACAGGATCACTAGAGTCTCTTCTCCTGCCTCTTTACAGCAGCTGCTCCTGGTTACCATTTATTTCTACTGTCTTTCAGAAAGTCGGGTGTCTGTTAGCCCCTCACACTATACTTCGTGTTCTCTACAGGCTTAGAGGCAAGATTTTTAAATGCAAGTAGTGATTTTGGATTATTCCACTTTCTGTTGCCCATTTGAGATGACTCCAGGGGCCTGATTTTCAGAAAGTGGTGAGCACCCATCCTGGAGGAGTCTCAAGTTGGGCATCAAAACACTGAAGCAAAATTACCACTCACTTTTGAAAATCATGGGCTAAGTGTTTATTTTTATTACAACAAAAAGTTGCTCCTGGATGTAAATTGTATGTTGGTAAAACATAGTTATTGAATGCATTGTATAAGAATCCCCGTTCTACTTGCATAACCTTCCTAGCCCCACAGTACAGCACAGAGCTTTCCTTAAACAAGATTGTTGCCAAGATCCATATGAGGCATTTGACACAGAGATGAAGCATTACTGAGATATTCCAAATATTCCTTACTTTTTCTTAGGTTGGCCTTAGCTGGAGCTACTACAGGAACCAAGGCCCAATCCTGCAAACGCTTACATGTAAGTTTACTTTACTATTATGAGTAGTCCCAATTACTTCAAAGGGACTATTCATGGTAGTAAAGTTAAAGTGTGTGCATGAGTTTGCAGAATCAGGGACCAATATATAAACCCACAGAAATAGTTGACATAGAAACACAGATGAGATGAACAACATCTAATCAGTTGCCACACTAATTTAATCAGGTTCATATGCAAAATAAGGAAAATGTGTGGCATGCAAGTGAAATAAATTAATATTAGCCAATTCCAAATGCAATGCAGTGCATCACTGTAGATGTTTTACTGATACATATTATGCATTATCAATTATAATAGCCTCTACAATATGAAAAGCACAGGAGATATAGTGGATGTGGACTGCATTTAGACTTCGGATCATTGTGTAAAAGAATAACTGCCACATTATATCTTTCTCATGTACACAATTCTACATTACTGAATACACTTTTGTATTCTGTATTTCTTCACCTAGGAAAAAATCCCTTTCATGTGAATATCCCAATATAAGGAACAACTCACAATTTGCTCAATACCTGTTTTTATTTCAAATGTCTAAAGGAAGCTCTACAGTACCACTATTGCAATAGCCAATCTAACGTGATTTTTCCTTGTAAGTACAGACTTTGGTGGGAGGCAGTGAGTCTGCATGTGTGACTATAGGGAGCTATTTGGCCCAGACCCTAACATTTATACCAACGCTAATAACATCTGTTACACCGTCACTGGTTCTAATACTCATGCATTGATGATGAAGGAGGCCCACAACCTACCAAGAGAAAATAGACTTCTATATTCTTGAGTCAAGGAGCAAATCAAAAATGTCAGAAACATGCTGGATGTGCTGGCCACCAGAGTGGATTCAAGAGTGGCAGGAATTCTTCCAAGCCTAGTGAGTCCAGACATCAAGGAAGATGGCAAGCTGACTGGAATGGAGAGTGCCTGGAAGGACAGCACTGGCGCCTTTGGAAGAGCAGGAAAATAACCATAGAAAAGGAGTATTGTCATCCTCCATCACAAGAGGACTCGGACCCAACTTTCCAGGGCCTCATTGCCACTTCTATGACTCCAACATGATGTCTTCAAAGTCTTGAGCAACACTCTTATTTTTAAGCGAGCACTATAGCGCAGGCTGAAGGTCTGATCCTACACCATTAAAATCAATGGGAGTTTTTGCCATTGACTTCAATGAGTGCAGGATCAAGTCTTTCAACATTGGAGACAGGAGAAATAGAAAGAAAGAATGAATCTAAGTACAAGCAGTGATATCTGAGCATGGGCATGAGCAGAGTTCATTTTGAATCACTTTTATGCTTATGTAAATCCGGATAATGAGTCCCATGTACTATAGTGATTGGCCTCCTATAAATACCAGAGCCCCAATTCTTTCCTGCTTTCAATGTTGTGCAGTGATTTACACCTGTACAAAGGGAGTACAAAATGTTACCAAATCACAATGGTTGCTGTTTTGCATAGATGTAAATTAATCTGCAAGATCTGAGTTATTGCAGAATCAGAACCTACAGCTAAACTATACTGACTTTTTAATAGCAACCATTTTATGTTGATTTTAAATACTTTGCACAGGTGAACATTATACAGCGAATACAGTTCCTCATTACAAATGTATTTGAAGATCTTACTATGACCAAATTCTAATCAAAAAGAGCAATCAATAAAATACAATACTGATGACAAAAATAATAAACATTGTACAACATTTATTATCCTTTAAATAACATCAGAAATATTAAAGAGTGTGAAAGAAAACTTTGAAATAATCACCCAAAATAGTCTGGCAAGTTTCACCTAGAATACTTGACCTAGTACATGTTTCTTGATTTTAAAGAGAGACATTTAATTAAAACTGTTCTTGCTAGAGTAATTATTATTGCAGATAAAAAGATCTGCAAAACTCTGGGCTAGTGGTTTGGTAAAAGCAACACAAATTATTTGATATTACTATATATCATGTTTAAAGTGTGATATACTATCTAGCTTTGTATAGTTTAAAAGCACATTGGGGTTTTTTGCTGGTTGACTTAGCACACAGGATGGTGTAAGAAGCATTTCAATTAAGCCCATAGTCAAACAGACATCAAGCAAATTCTACCTTTATTTGCAGTGCTGTGCATAAAATTATTCAAGCATCACATTAAAGAATTAGAATTCACAGAGTATGAAATCGGACGAAAGTTTCTTCCTTGAATAGATATCTCTTCCTCTTCGTAGTATGCAATTGTTTAACAAATGACATTTAGTAATGTATGTGAGTAATTGCCATGTTTACTGCTCATTACCTCTTTAAAAACCCAAGAATATAGTAATAGCACTGATTTTTTTAATAAGAAAATAATTTTCATTATAAAGGTTAAAACAAAGGAAGTGATCTTTCTTTATAATTCAATAGTTTAGCTACTGTTTCTTTGTGGTATTTAAATTCTTAAGATTAGCATTTCAATTGCATTTGTGGAGACTATGTAAAAAGATGACTTTAAAAGGTGAACTATTAATTTTACTCACCAAAGTGATTTTTTTTCATTCCTCACAATTTATATTGTCATAACTACAAATCTCCTGAGACAAATGCATCAGCTGTATTCCCCCTGCTCCCCAAGAAGCACAAGATTTTGTTTCCTACCATGCGCCACTCCAAAATAAGAGGTTTTATGGCAGATACACAGGATTTAGGACCCAATATTTCAGCTGTTACTCTCATGTGTAAAGATGAAAAAGGTTTTATAGAATCGGATTATGCAAATTCCACCCCACAATGCATGCTAAGTACATTGAACTCCATTGGAGACAGTGGGAGTTGAGGGTGCTCAGTACCACACAAGAATGCTGAGCACCTTATGGCATTGAGCTCTGAGTCTAAAGTGGCAAGGTGCTGTGTGCCCTCATCTCACTGGGAGCTGAAAGCACTCAGCATCTCCCTGTAGACACCATGCACTGTGTAGGTGGTGGATCTTTGACCATAAATTGCTTGAAGTCAGGACCCCATGACTTCTACTAGTTCAGTTCAGCATCAAGCACACTATTGTAGTACAACAAATAACTAATGGCAGAACTTCAGACCCATGCCTTAGCTTAAATAAAATAGCTTATTGTGTTCTTTGGAAAGCACCGGTGGTATACAAAAATATAGAACTGGAAATGGCTTTACACTTAGTCTCCAGCCTCCTTACAAAGCACAGACAAAAGAAATAGAAGCTATCAGGACCGGCTTAACTATCTACAAAGTCACATAGGCAGAATCATTGCAACAAATATGCTGCTCTTAAAAGGTAATCCTGGAGGATCATGTATTAGGATAGTATTGTAGAACTACTCTAAATGTGCCTGGTGAGGCATATACAGTTGCTATTCACTCAATCTCTGCTTGGCCAAAAGGTTGGGAAAGTTTGGATTTGTGATTTAAAGAAATCTGCCACATGATATGCTGTAGAGTATAGTTTTAGTTCCTGGAGGAAACATTTCTTTCTAATATCAATGACTGCTTAATTATTTACTCCCTTAGCTTTCCGGGTACTGAAGTTAAGCTGACTGGTATGTAATTCCCCAGGTTGTCCTCATTCCCCTTTCTATAGATTGGCACTATATTTGCCCTTTTCCAGTCCTCTGGAATTTCTTCCATCTTCCATGACTTTTTAAAGATAATTGCTAATGGGCTGCAAAGGCTCTGTGCTTTCCTTTCTGAGAAGGCCTTACATGCCCAGTCCCCAGAAATATTAGATCGGTCTCTTTTATAAACTCAACTGCTGACATTTGGTGTCAAGAAAGGACACTTGTGTGGCACTGGTTTCCAGAAGGTTCCCAAGGCTCAATGTAATCAAGGGAAACAGGTCATTCCATAATCGGGAACAGGCAGAGGCAGTTTTCATGAGGAACCGTATTGATACCATGGTATGTAACTGTCTTCTTCTTATTTCTATTTTGCATGTGTGGGGGAGGTATTCAAATGCTGCCGTATTAGCGGCCATCTAGGTACCTAGGCAAAGAGAGCCACATTCGGTGCAGGTTTTCTAAAGTTATGTTTATTTTGTGTAGAATTATATCCTTCCAGAGTTTAAAAGGCATAGTCATACAATGGTTTAGCTCTAGGTCATAAATTATAAAGTCCATAGGATTACAAATGGTTTTTCACCTAATAAAGGGCAAAGCACAAGCATGTGTTTAATTAAAATCGGATTTTAATCTACACCATGTAAATATGCATCCACTACGAAGGGAATAATGGAACACTCTTAGGATGAATGAGGAAAGTCCCCCGCTGAAAGTCTGAACATTACTGATGGGATTCTGTTTTGTAATTCCCTTTGCAATTATCCTTCAGCTGAACTGGGAACTGCACTTCTGACACTCTGTGGCCCATCTGGCCTCAGTCACAATCTAGGGAAAATCCAAGAGCAAACAGTCCATTCTGTGCCAAGGAGAATGAAAATCAATTTTAACCCAAAGAATAAGAAATATTGGTGCAGATAAATCTCATTAAATATTAAAATCTGCTGTAGCCAGGGTACAGCACTGACTTGGGATCTGTCAGGAAGAAAAGCAAATATTATGAAACTACTATTCTCTAAAAAGAAAAGGAGTACTTGTGGCACCTTAGAGACTAACAAATTTATTTGAGCATAAGCTTTCGTGAGCTACAGCTCACTTTGAGCTGTAGCTCACGAAAGCTTATGCTCAAATAAATTTGTTAGTCTCTAAGGTGCCACAAGTACTCCAGTTCTTTTTGCGAATACAGACTAACACGGCTGCTCCTCTGAAACCTACTATTCTCTAGGATATGACAGATCTGAGCTGAGTCAAAATACAAATAGAGAGGAATAAAAGCCAGTTTTATCACAACTGTATATTTAATTAATGTATTTAAATAGACACAATCACTGTCCATACGTTACCAAAACATCAATACACATGAGTAATCAAACTCATCTAAATACAATGGACAAGATCCTCAGATGATGTATATTGGTGCAGCTCCACTGAGTGGAGTGCAGCTATATTGGCTTATACAAGGTGAGGATCTGGACCCTTGTAGTTATCTACCATTAATCAATTTTGAATTATTAAATACCTGCTCCACCTAAACACCTGTTACCAAACTTGTGGCTAGAAGGTGAGCCCACTGAACCATCAAATACCTCTTTGCAAATGGACTTGAGATCATTTCTCCCCTTTTGCCCTCCGCAGCAGGCAGGGAAAGTGTAGGATCCTCTTCCAAAAATCACTCCACCACTTATTTACATTTTACAAGCGAATTCACCACACACCTGATGCATACATATTATTCAATTAGCTTACACCTGGGGAAGAAAACGCAGAATTGCAACTGGCCATGATTTATGGGATTGCCATATGGTGTCAATAAATACGCCTTCAGCTGATCTCTCATATTCCCTACAACATACATCAACACATAAAATTAACACTCATTAAACTACTGTTAAGAGCAAGCATTCTGGAAACACATTTATCCACTAGACAGCTGGAGATGCCTGACTACATTTTCAGCACTTGACTGATTGGTGACAACTTGAAAATATATTCAACACAAAGGAGAGCTGAGATACTGTAGTTAGTGAAAACATTAGCATTCACTTTTTTAGTAGCACATACAACCTGCCTGCTAATTTCTTCCAGTTGCAGGTAAATCCACAATGGCTTAGAAGCCTCTTTTTATTTTCTGCTGGTGCTGTGGTAGGAAAATGAATATGCTCCTGAATAGTGTCCAAGATTTAAGGTACTAATACAAGTAAAGCCAACATATTTGTTGAATGTGTGTTTTAGAGAGGTCTTTTTTCTTGTTATGGAAAGGGCACAGGTTACTTTGCGTTGCAGAGGAATAGAAATAAGCAATAATTAGCCCTTCTCCCCAGGTGCCCAATGAGAAGGCAGCAAGCCCTAATTTGCCTCTCCAAGACAGAACACGGAATGTTCATCTGCCACTCCCAGTTCAAACAATTCAGCTCTCAGATTGCTCTTTGGCACTACCAAGGAATCTAAGATATATTATGAATCAATATCTTATTCCTGCAAGGCCTTGTGGAATGGGTAGTAGGGAGGCAAGGCTGTTGCTTTGTAGTATAATTGGAAATTATGTGTGCGTGTAGGTATGACTAAGTGTTAAGCAGAGTTCTCCAACTCAAGCAGAAGTAAGTCTCAAGAGTTCAGAATGTAAAAAAGGGTTGATCAGTAGGTGGAGGAACTGTCATCCTCTGCATGCACCTGCATCACTGCGATGCCAGCTGCTCTCCACTGGCCTTACTCTTGCCACTAGACAGGAATAAGATGACAGCCTTGCAGCAGTGCTTTCATTATGTAGGGTCCCAGTGCACTTCCTGTTCTGTTAATCACTTTTAAACTTGCATTTATAAGCACCACACTACAAATCTGCACTAAGAAAACAGCCTGGAAAGATCCATTTTCTCCCCAGTCTGTCCTTCAGGCAGTTTACTAATGTCAATATACCTCTTTAGCCACTGGATTATTTGCACCTGAGAAATGAAATCAAGTGAAACATGAAGGGGTATAAAAGATTTATGAGTATGTATAATGATGTGTAAATAGCCATATACCTGTGTAGAAGTGTACTGATGTCTATAACCACATGTGCTTATGTTGGTGTAGTCAATATGTCAAGCCCATCTAAACCCAAACTCATATTCTGGGTTGTGCATTTGAAAAAGAGCTTTCACAAAAGAGTTTATGATCCTCAGAGATGTTCCCAGTAGAAGTTTGGGTGCTAAAAGCTTGTCAGGATCAGGTCCCCATTTCTTTAGGATTTCAATTATCTTTCATCTGTGTTAGTGGAATGTTTTGATGTTCTTGGCACATTTCTTTAAAAAAGGCATAAATAATTAATTTCTGACTGATGTAATCTCAAAATGGGAAAATATTGTCTGGTGGCTCCACAGGAAATAGGGTTTTAATGTCCAGCCTGATGGAAAACATCATGCTTGGTCCTTGCAAAGATTCTTGTTTTTATTTGTTGAAAGGCAGTCACAGAGCAGATTATATACGCTGGCTGTGCATAAAAGCAGGGTTTGTCCTGTGTGCATCCACTTACCAGTGTGGAGGTTAGGGTGACCAGATAGCAAGTGTGAACAATCGGGACAGGGGTGGGGGGTAATAGGTGCCTATATAAGAAAAAGCCACCAAAATTGGGACTGTCCCTATAAAATCGGGACATCTGGTCACCCTAGTGGAGGTAAGAGTCACCCCACATCAAAGTTATTTACTAATACAGTCATCATTTTAAGTTTAAAGCTATTTAGTAATGAAAGGGGGGGGGGAGAGAGAGAGAGAGAGAGAAACTAATCAAACAGGTACTCTCCACAGTTTAAGGGAAAATTGTTTACAATGTACATGCCCCAATCACTTTCAGGTCACAGTTAGCTCTCGTTCTAACACCACAGCATGTAAACAATTACAAATGAGAAAAATAAAGAGGGGAAATGAGTTCCAAACACCAGGGGGAAATGTTCCTGTGCCAAAGTCACAAATACTGCATAGCTCTCTGTCCAGAACCTCCTGATCATTGGCTGCTGTGTTTCAAAAGCCTTTCTTCCTGCAAAACCTAGAAACCACACAAGCTTCACATCTGCAGTTTATATCTGAACAATATTACACAAAGCTTTTTCTAACACAGCTCTATATGACATCACTTTAATCAAATGAAGATAAGTGGCTGCTCACATATTTCCAAATCAAAAGCATGATTGTACTTTATTAGTAACAGCATGAGGATGGTGAATTTGCACCTAAGTTTGCCTGTAGTTATTGTTATAAAATATTGCAAAATATGTCATTTAGGCTCACAATTTTGGTAATCTCTGCCCATGATGTTCATTCTGTATCTGACAGTTGATTATATTCTGAATGAACCTGAGTTTGGCAAGAAAGGGATTCTAGAGCCACTCACAATCAAATTTCACTGCCTTCTCAGGGATTAAATAATCCCATTGCATTGTTACAGATCCATATCAAGAGTGGGGACCCAGTATGCAGGCATTGTAGAGACACAAAAGGAAAAGAGTGCCCCTGTCCCAGAAATTGCAATCCAATTTGAGACAAGACTCAAAGGGGAAAGGAGGTCAAGCATCATCACATTTTTTGTTTTTGTTTTAATAGGCTAGCTTCTATTCACCTTGATGGTTCCTAATAGTTCCCTTTTAAAAAAATAAATAGAATCAGCTGTGCCTGTCACACATCTGGGTCATCTTTGGTTGGCTAATTTCTGTAGTTGGGTCCAGGGGATGGATTTGAAGGATGAGTACATGCCATCATTCCTCAGTACAGGAAAATTAGCCCCACCCATGATGTCAGATGAGCTTTAATTTCAACTTGAACTGCTGCCTCATTTGCAATCCAGACAGCCTCATTTCTGAACATCTGCTTTGTGTGAAGTCCCAGTGAAAACAGACAAATTCTAGAAATGGTTTGGCTTGTGTGGCTGTCTTCTACACACCTATGATTTAAATCAACTTGGGGTGACAATTGCTTAGCACATTCCATTTCTAATACTTTTAAAAACATATTTTAAGAATAATGTAGTTATTGACCACCTGCTTAATGTATACAAATGTTCACACATATCAGCAAAGAAAACAGAGGCCAAATCATGCTTGTGAGTAGAAATTTACTCCAGATTTACAGTGGTGTAAGAAGAACAGAATTTGGCCAGATGATTTTAACTACTAATGTTATGTACAAAATAATTACTCAAGAGTAATTGAGCGGTGTCGTTAAATTGCTCCTGAGAGAGTCATCTGATAGTAGAAAGGCAGCAGTTACCATGATAGTAACTTTTTCACATGGGAACAGCAAAGAGAGAGTATTGAAAGCTATTAAATATTAAGATTAACAAAGCCAACAAGCACTGTACAAGGCACCTACAAGATTATTATTTCCTAGCATCTGCCCAGCAATACAGATTAAAAGAGTGAGGAAACAATTTGCCATTGAAAGAGCAGAAGCCATGATTTTGTACCCGACCAAACTCAGTGTCCCATGATGATAAAGCATTCATGTTCCGGATCATTCATTCTGCTAATGCACTCTTGGAAGAGATGAAAATGAGTGGAGTGTAAACAGAGCAAACTGTGAAGCACTGAAAGATTGGAATAGACTTTGGAAAGAAAATACAGGCATAACACGACTGGTCTCTCTAGTACAATTCCCTGATTACATGGCTGAGAAGAGAGCTACTGTTATCCTTCTATAATGAACATTAATGTAAAGCAGATAGTAGATCCACTCTCTCCTCATTGCTCTATTATTCTATTTTGAGTCATGGTCATGATGTATATGCAATACTAAGGCAAATACAAGCTTTCTCCTGCAATACATTTTAACCCAAAACGTCTAGTGTTTGGGTGCATAAGGAATCCAATATCCAGCTGTTTGTTTAAAAGCTATGAACACATATATGAAAGTGGGGCTGCGTAAAAGGCTACACTCTGACTTGGACTACACTCCCCTGCTAAGGTGTAAGAGCAAGTAAAACTCTCTGAGCACCCCTGCATGGCCTACCCAGACTTGGCATATGGGATTATACAGGTGCTCTGCATCTGCTTACCCGTTCCTAAAAGCGGGTGGGAGGGGTGAGAAGGGTGGGGAATGGGCAGCATTGTGGCCCCAACCCCAATCTATTCATTGGCCAGAACAGTTGAGCAGGCATGGAGGGTGTTTCACTCACTACACCTTCAGAGTAAGAAGGAATTGTGATTCAGAACTATGTCCGGGCTTCATCTACATGAGGAAGTTCAGAAAAATTAATCTGAATGAACTAAAGATGTGAATTTAAAGTGGATTAGTTAAACTGCATTAAACTCCGTTGTAGACACTCACATTCAGAATGAAGGTAGCCTTTCTTCAGTTTACTTTAATTCACTAGGACTTGCCTATACAGATAAGCTAGCAGGCACTAAGTTAGGGAGTGAATTTAGAGCATATCAGCTACTCCACGCTATATCTCCCCATGTAGACACTCTTACTGCACATTAAGAGTGCCCTTGGGAGGTTTAGCTTAGTACACTTGCAAAGTGAATTAAGATAATGGGCACAAAGGCAGTCTTAGTGTGCAGTAAGTGTCCACAAGGAGAGTTAATTCGGAGTAGCTAGTGTGCACCAGCTACTGCAGGCTTTTAACAGTGTAAATAGGCCCTAAGAGCAAAATGAGTTTAAAAAACGTATTTTTGTTATGGATCTGAAATAGCAAAGCTCTCACTTTCTGCCCCAATTCCAGATATCTGCCAAGGACAATTGGGATTTTGTTTGTGACTATACGTGCTCAGCTCAATGTTTTTCTTTTCTCTTCTTGCTGCTTTTTTACAAAATAAATATTTTATTTTATTACTGTAATGACGAAACACATAGCGTGTTTGTACTTTATTCACATTTAATTCTACATGTTAGCAGGTAGCTCTGTCATTATTTTTAAAACAATGGTTTGTTTCCTTGGTTTTGCATTTAATTTCGAGGTCAAATCCTGAGATATCACCTCCATTTTTACTCTGGTTGAAATTAATTGGAGTTTGTCCACCTGGAGGCCAAATGAAGTCAGCGAACTCAGGATCTGACCATATAATTGTGTTTGATATTTTCTCTCCGTGGCTCTTTCTTAGCATTTCATGTGCTGTCAGCTGTGAACCTATTGCACCTCCATTTCTGTACTTTCCCTTTGGGTATTCCTGAAGCCTGACATCTGTACAAAATCCCTTTCAAGTCCAAGTCAATGCATGACAAAACATAAAAGTTTTTGCCAACCTTAAGTTTAGAGAAGCTCAGAGCTAAATGTTGCTCTCTACTGACCTGGTGCATGGAAGGATTGGAGAAGGATGGGTAAGAGGACTTAAGGAGCATTATTCCCTGCGTATGTATCAGGGCTGGATCTTTTCCGAGCCCTGTACGGAATGCTAAATTGGACTGCCTGCTAATGTGCTGACATGCATACTGGGGTCTGTTCCTGCAAACCCTTAACTCAGGTCTATAGTCGTTATTCACATGACTATTCCCTACTGTATTATTATCATTATTAATATTTATTTATATTACAGTAGCACTGAATCCCCTGCAGCTGTTTTGGGGGTAAGGATTATGGGATTGCAGAATCAGGGCCCATGTATTGAGGGGAGCATAGCCTGTGGGTAGGGGAAATGTACTGACTGCTGCAGACAGCAGGAGCTGCTAGGCAGGAATATACATCACTTTTGTTCCAAGGAGTAGAAAAGTGTACTTCCTAGACTACCCTTCAGGCCAGTTATAATAAATCTCCCCTGACAAGAGTCCTTTTACAGAAGATGTGTCTTTGTTCCTTTTCACTGTGCTGGCCAGGGCATGTTTCAGATCTATATGGATTCGTAATGAAAAGCTACATTTTATCAGTTCATCATTTACGTGAACACACATAGTGATATTGATGGAGATTGGACCCTCTGTTCTATGGAGCGCAGCACACGGTATACTTCAGGCACCCTTTGATGGGCATGTGGAGCTGCAAATTTGTGTTCAAGGAAATACAGTGGAAGGAAATATGTTAGTATGACTTGAACTCTTCTGCTTCCAATATGATGTCTCTGTGCAGTAATTAGAATAATCTTCAATATACTTCACAACAGGCTGCATTATTCTCAGTCATCGCTCACTCTTTGCTTAACCATGAAAATAAAGAAGGAACAGCTATTTGAAAAATATGCCTAATCAGGGTAACTGCCTATAAATGTATTTGCAGGGTGTAAACACCAAGGATGAAGAAGACTTGTTCACTGTGGAGGAATTAGTAGGAGTAATGGGCTGAAATGAAGAGGAGACATTTAGGCTGAGTATCCAGCTAACACAGCCTGGGGAGGTGGTGAACCATCACTTGGAACTTTTTTAAATGGGCTGAGCAAGCTGCAGCACTAATGAACATACTGTTAGCGATAACCATGCACTGACAAAGAGATGGGGTGGATGTATTTTATGCCTCTGAAATTCTTGACTGTTTCATATACCGGGACAGCATGAGAAAAGATGCAAAACCAAGAATTAAAAGAAAGGGAGCTGTTAAGAGTGAGAATGAAGCAGAGAGAAGCTATGGAGATGTAGACTGCTGAGTGATGAAAGGGAGGATAAGGATCTTGAACTTTGGCTCTGGGTACCCTGTTAACCATGGGAAATTCAACCTTGAGCATTCAAGGAAAACAAACCCACAAATGCAGCAGCAGTTTCCTCTCCCCTTCCCACCAACATAAGCCAGCCAATCACCAGGAAACACTACAATGCAAAATCCCCTGCAACACAGGTACCAAACAACAACATGAACCACAACACCTTGGCCCTCTCCCAACTGCTGAAATGGCATCAGGATAATTGGGACTGAGGAGAGGGAATTCTAAAGACACAGTGACCTTATGGGAAATAGATTTCTCCCAGGTAGAAGACTTGCAGGAATGGGCAATACTGAGGATGGTGGGCGGCTGTCAATAGAAATGAGGTGGAAGGGAGAGCGTTTGTGTGGGAAGTTTGGCAGCAAGGCATCCAAGATCTGAGATGAATCCTGCAATTAATGATAGTTGGCTCATTTAATATATTATTAATTATTGTTTCTGATAACTAACTCCTTAGGGTTTAGTGTTGCTCATTACTTCTAGTCTCTAGGCCTTTTGTCATTTCTCTGATTGGTTTTGGACTCTCTGAACTGATTGACAATAGTAGTACACAGTAAGGCAGTGTTCCAAACACTGTAATACATCAATTTGCATCTTGTATGTCTCCCTTTGTCAAACTGGGAGCCCCTAAGGATGTGTTATCTAAACATGCTGGCCACTGGAAATCCTGGCCACTGGAGTTTTGCCACTGACTTCACTGGGCCAAGGTTTCAGTCCTTGTTTCCACAGTTGTCAGGAATAGGTTTGGTGGGTTCTGTTTGTTTTCCTCCTTGGTAATGCTGGTGCCTATGGCAGTATAACTAATATGTCCTTATCTGGTCAATAGGCTTAAATTAGTGTCATTAATATAAATGGGATTTTCCTTGTTCCTTATAAAATGGCACTGTCAGAGCTTTAAAAAGTAGGATACCCATTTGGGGTTTTTTCATTGGAGATGCTATTAAGTGACAAATTATAATTGTTTCAAGATGAGGTTTCTTTGAGAAGGTGAATAGTGTTAGGATACCTATCTTGATCTGCAACGTACTGCATATTCCTCACGACGGTAAGCAATATATTCCTCATGACTGCAATGTAAGATTTTTACAGGTGCTGAGGGCAAATGAGACAGATTTTATTTGTGAACCACTATATGCAGGATATACTGATTAACATGTGCAATAGTAATTCTGTACAAGAGCAGTGCTTCCAAAATGCGTTCACACGCATCCAAATGTCTGAGAAATAATACGAAAACGAGGGCAGTTTTAGCTAACCTTCTTTCGGTAACCCAGAGAGGTCAAGCATTTGATCTAGACAATTAAATCCGGCTGCTAAACTCAGCATTAACAAATGTTTCTATTGCACAACACAAAAGGTTGTGAAATTGTGGGAAAAGCCACGATGGGGCAATGGAGAGGGGAGAAGAAGCTCTTCAGGCAGTTCCCGCTCTGTGAAGCAATCTTTTCCTTGACTGCATAAAATTCAGATAAACAAGAAGGGGGGTATGGCTAAGGTTTGGGAGGGAAGGGAGGAGCTTCACTAATTGGAATAAAAGAAAAGGAGTCCTTGTGGCACCTTAGAGACTAGCAAATTTATTTGAGCATAAGCTTTCGTGAGTAGCTCACGAAAGCTTACACTCAAATAAATTGGTTAGTCTCAAAGGTGCCACAAGTCCTCCTTTTCTTTTTGGGAATACAGACTAACACGGCTGCTACTCTGAAAACTAATTGGAAGAACCACCCTAGAAGCTGTGAGATACTAATGCTACTGCAAACAGTAACATCTCCCCTGTACACTATCTGATTAGAGAGTAGAGTTGCGGCAGCATGGCTACTGCTGGGCCTCTTCCCTATGTGCTTCATTTTAGGGATGACAGGTTAGTGGTTTTCCTGCGAATTCAATCCCGGGCAGCTCTGCTGAGGGTGCTAGTTGGGGTGCTACTTAATGGGAAGTAGACTGAAACCACAAGCCAGCACAACTCAGTGCATTGTTAAATGCAATAGTAGAGGGAGTCCCATGCCACAACATTGAGATCTAGCTCTGGCTTTGGAAACCTCTCATTCAGGGGTTGAATTGGGAAATACAAAAGCAATGGTAATCTCCCAAGCTTAGCCTCTGTCTGATACAACCAAATGAGATGATACTGGTAATAAATAGTGCAAATGTTCTAATATCATGCATAGTGTGCTGAACTTAGACTTGGACCCCACTGTGTTCCTCAGTCTCAATTTACCATCAGATGTCCTGCTAAATGCCTTAAACTCAGCTCCCTTTGATAAGACTTGGATGCCCCACTGGTCTCTGTGAACTTGGCTCCTCCTTGATGGGACTCAGACACCAGCTCTACCCTCTTTCTTGTTGGCTATATGAGACATATTGGGAAAAATATGTGTTCGTGCAGTTCTTCACTGACACCTGCCGGTGGTGGCAAACTTTGATGTCAATCATTGATTGTGCAAATCTGAATATGTCCTTCCCTCTCCTTATTTGTGATCTTGGATTTTTGGCAAAATAATTAACAAAGTTGCGTGATAGCATTGTCACTGGGCCTCTGAGATAACACTTCTATTGAGATAAATGGGGCAGCTCACACATTTCTTAGAGCTATTATTTCAGGCTGTTACCTTTCTTTCACATTTTTAGGGTTATTTCTTCAACCATACCATCTACACATTTTTTATAGGACAGTTTAAATTCTGAAGCACCAGATAACAGCTTCCAAAAGAGTGTGGGCTGACTAAGCTGCCACAAGCCATTCCAATTCAAGCCCTACACTCCGTGTTGAATATCTGGATCTTGGGTTACAGTCTGGACCCATCTCTGCATTTCATATTTGAAATGACTGGATTTAATTTCAACAAAGCCTATTAGTAGAAGGTATAATGACAGAAAGGAAGCATATGAATAGGGAATGAAGAGGAGTGTGGATGCAGAAGATGAAGATATTTACAAATAAATCTGTTTCTATTTTTAAAAGCTAGAAAACAGGGAAAGTGGACAATTGAGTCACAGAAATGTACCAGAACAATTGTAGCTGAAAGCACATTACAGCAGAATTCTAATGTTGACAATTACATGTACATGGTATATTTATACTGGCAGGCAAACTGGGGACATTCATTTGTACCCCCCCCTTCACACATACCACTCTCATGTAGACATTTCTTACTTACTTCATAAAAGAGATAAGATATATTTTGAGGCTGGTGATATCTAATAAAACTGTGCAGCTTGGTGTGATTTGTATTCTCCAAACTGACAGAATACATTTTCTCACAATCAATGTGGCTCTAAGAATTCAAAGTTCAAGCCATTAATTAAGTAAGGGAGTTCCACAATGGCACATATGTCTTAATGGAAAGTTGGAGATCAATTTCTAGTACAGTATCAGTCTGGCTCTGCTAAATACCTCTGATGACAAGAACTTTAGTGCAGTTCTTCCATAGGCGGTCCAGGATCCTTATTCATAGCATTACATGGCCAATGGTGACTAGATTTTAATAGTCATTCTAAACAGTAATGAGTAAATATCCAGGGCCCAGCCTTCACTTACATGTACACATATACATGCTTACTCTTTGCAAGTGTAAACATCTATTTCCACAGAAGTGTTAGAATTTGTATCTATGGGGACAAATGAGTTTATGGCTGTGATTGTGGCACTTGTGGGAATGCAGGTGCTTACATCAACAAACTATGGTATGTACCAGAACGTGTGCATGCCAAAATGTATGCTTGCAGTTTTCCATGTGCTCAAAGCCTGGCTAAAAATTTGCCCCTAAAAATGTATTCAACGGAAGAGCTGATTGGAATTCCCCTCCCCTGCACCTGGGAAATTTTCCAAGTCAATAAACTTTTCCCCCACCATTTTTGTCAAAGTTTGCAGTGGAAAATTAGGGTTTTTAATAGAAAAAAGCAAAACCCTGAACTTTTACTGGGCTTTGGTTTTCCATTGAAAAATCAAAAATGTTCAAGTAAGTAGGCACTTTCCATCATTTCACCTAGCTGAAAAACCATTGAAAAAAATGTTTTCATAGAAAATTTCCTATCAGTCCTATTCAACAGACAGCTCTGATGTATTCTGAACCACGCTACAGACCACAGAACTCCTTTAGGGAGTCATGACTCTTGGCATTGCTCACATATCCTCCAGGAGGAAATTCTATTTCAGTTCATATATGGCCCCTATCACCAAGGCAAATCTTAGCCACTCTTTAACAGCTGAAATTGCCAACCCTCCATGGTGCTCACGTCCATCACCATTATCTATGCTATTTATTAAGCCACTGTTCAAATCCCCATCAATAAACTCAGTGGCGACCCTTACATGTATATTAATCACTGAAGAGAAACCTCAGGCTTCCAAATCAACGGTCATATAATTGAGAACGTTCTGTAGAGCCTGCAATAGAGCTTTATAATTATATTTTTGTTAACACAAAACACAGACTGAGTCCTGCAAAACCTTACTCGCATGAGTAATGTGAGTAGTCCACATTACCTGCACTGGGTCTACTTTGATGGATAAGGATGACTCACATGAGTAAGATTTGAGAGGATCAGGCTTTATGTTTAAAAATAAATTATTCTCCATTTTCTAAGTAAATTGGCAACAGAGAAATCCAGATTAAAAAAGCTTTATGTCAGTTGGGTTGCCAAAATTAATTCACTTAAAATGAATATCTTGCTGTACTTGAACTACTTATGCATTGTGATGGCACCGCTTCTGCTGCCAAATACATTCTTCTAAGATTTACAGAACATTCTAAACTATATTTGAAACTATAGTTTGAGTAGATCTGTTAAAAGCTATTGGGTGGGCAGGTATTGTCCACCTCCAGTTTTATACAGCATTATCCAGCACCCCCTGAACAGATTTATAGAGGATTGCTACACTACAAACCCAAAGCAACAGTTCATTTATTTAGAACATTTGGCTGAGCAATGCCCCTTCCTGCCATGAAATTTCTTGGAAACATTTGTTTAAATTAAGTTCATTAAGACTGCAATGCAGAGAAAGTGTATTGAGAGTTGTTCATTGAATTGCAATTCAGAAACACACCAGTGATTTGGGAGCTCACACAATAGGCAAGCTAGGACCAAGTTGTGGGAGGATGTTGCTTTTGTAGAAGGTTTCTCAAAAATAATGGGCCTGATTCTTCCCTGCCCTGCACTCTGTGTAGCTTTTTATAGCATGCAAAGTACAGGAAAGTGGATGTGAAATTCCTCCATATTGATTTACTAGCTTTGTACACACATTTTGTACAGGTTTAAATGCCTGCACAAGCTGCAGGAGAATGGCCTATAAGTCCCCTTATTTTCACCAGGCCCAGGCTTTTACTGATTTAGGTTTTCCTTTCAGTGGAGATGCAAAAATTAAAGCAAACAAACAATCTGTTTGTCAGAGAAAAATCAGAGTGAAGATATTGGGATAGATCTTCAACTGATTCATTGACTTCAGTAGAGCTCTGCCAATTTACACCAGCTGAGGATCTATTAGGCTTTTAGTATTTAACATTTTCATCAGTTCTGCAGTGAAAAGGGAGGCAGCAAAATCCATCAAAGCAAAGTCAAATAAAACTAAGGTATGCTGGAATGGTACTGCATACAGTCACCAATGCTTTAGTATCTCAGTGACTTCTGAGAGCATGACCCGCTTCAGGACCCTTTATCTCTTTTCATATACACAGTAGGCTCAACCCCTAAAGGGGCTGATGAGCATTTACCTTGACACAGGACAATCTTAAGTGATACAAAGTCAGTGCAGATGGTTTTATGTCACCCATCTCCCACCACTTGGTATAGGGGCATGTTGCAAATGGGGGAGGGAAAAGGCAGAGGCAACCCAGGCCTGCCAATAGTGGGGGAGCGGGCAGAGTGAGGGCAGCTGGCTTCAGTGCTGTTACTGAGCACCGGAAGGTGGCCTTTGTGTCAGGGATGTGACTTTTGCTGTTAATGTGAAACAATGCCCTCATTTGGCCAAGTTATAAGCCTTTGAAAAATTGCAATGTGCACATGCTCAGTAGAAACTTGCAGGGAGCCTACAGCTGGGAATTGAGGTGAGGAGAAGACTGGGACTAGGATGGGGAGCCCAGGGGCAGAGAATAAGACTGCATAAGCAAAGAAACTGTGATGGAATGCGGAGTCTGGGACTTGGACGAGAAGATGGGGGTAGGGGAAAGACAGCACTGGAACAGGGACAGGCGGGAAGACACAGAGACAGAACAGGACAGGTTTAGTCTGAACAGGGGCAAAATGGTCTGACTCCTTGAGCACAATCCCTTCCAGAGCCAGGAATGGAACTCAAGATTCCTTAGTCTCATCATTCCTCTGCTGTCAGCAAATATCTATGAATCCCAATGGCAAAGCGTGCATTTCATCCCCCTCTATTGCTGGTCCACTTAGAGGCTAAAAAGCTACTACTGCTATTGGTTACTTCATTAGTTCAGGTGACAGAGGTCTGTGTGGTGAATTGAAAATTCCAACCCTACCAGTGAACCATGTGAGTGTCAATATGGTGCCATAGGACATAATTTCTGTTTCTTCAGTTGCACAGGCAACCTTAACCATGGCTGTTGCGGTTCAAATACAAGACAGAACAAGGCTTTAAGCAAGCAAGCAGGCTGGTCTGCCGACGGGCTGGTCTCCTGTCAGCTTTCCACCCTCTCTTTTATTCTTTCTCTCCCCCCGCGCATTACATACTCCAACAGATAAAAGGAATACATTGTCTTTGTTTAATATTCTTGTTTACCAATATCTATCTACCGCATTCCTTGCTCTCAGGCCTTGAGCCCAGTCCTGGGAGGCTTCCCACGGTTCATGTCGTCTGGGCGAGATTCCAAGGTTCATGCCCTTGAGAGGAGCCGTGTGTGTTCTGCTCCTACACAACACTCCGGGTGTGCCCTGAATGTTGCCAAGTGCATGAACCCTGCATGAATGCTACATCCCCTCCTTTTTTATTTATTTGTGCTCGGCCATCTCATGGTAGCCATCAATTTGCTTTTGCAAGCCAATTAACTCCCGGACAGACAAGGTCATAACTCGTGGAGCCTGCCAGGGCGGTTCTCGACAAAGCCTTAACAAAAAGGAAATACACTGCACACAGCAACAGCAAGAAATAAGCCCAAGAAGGTAAAATGTAGTTGGCCGGGCCCCAATTAGCCATCCTAGAGTACTGGGAAGAGAGGTTCGCGTAAGCAGCGAGCATCGTCTCATTCCCCATTTCCTCAGGGTGATGACATACTGGAATAAGGCACGTACCTAACAATTCTTCAGCTGCTACAAAATCAAATAAACAAAAGTGGGTAACATTTGCTATTGAAGCCAATCTTTCCCATAGGTTATATGTCATTTGGGCCCGTAACGGAGGAGGTGCTCCTGAGTCAACCCCTACAGGAAATAGCAGGCACATAAGGCACACAATCAATACAGAATTAGCAGTGATTTGGGCGAGAATGGCCACAAACAGAGTCTCAGGAGTCTCTGGCTGTTGGTTTGCTGCCAGTCTTCGTTGGGCCGCGGCAACCAATGCTTTCACTGCTCCCCATGTCACGGGCTGGCTTGGGACGCTACGTCTCCTCTGTCTCCATCCCGCCCTTGTTGACCCGGGAGGCACCGCGTTCTCTTCCAAGGTCAGCTGAAACTCCGGTATGGGGTTCGACAGCCCCTGGTGCCACGCCATGTTGTTTCAGTGCCGGTCACACATACCAGGCTGGAACCCACAACGGTCCTGCAGGGAGAGACACAGCAGCATATCCCCGACCCCAAGTGATTAAAGGTACTGGGCCCAACCATTGCGGATCGGGCAGCTGACGGTAATAGACACGCGGTCTTTCCAGTACCTCGGACTTATGAAAATGCCAATCCGCGGGGGTCTTCTGATCTGTATTCAATATTATTTAAAATAAACAAAAGGACATGCAATTGTTGCTGAATGTCTCCTAAGGTTCGGAGACGCAGCTCCCCTTGTTTTAATTGTTTGTCAAGCAAGGTTTTTAGCGTGCGATTTGCACGTTCAACAATAGCTTGGCCTGTGGAATTATAAGGGATTCCGTGTTTGAGATGGACGTCCCACTGGGCACAAAAGGTGGAGAGGGCTGTGGAGCAATAGGCTGGGGCATTATCCATTTTTATCTGGCTCGGGCGACCCATAACAGCAAAACAGGCTAGCAAATGATGAATAACTTTGGGAGTGGCTTCCCCAAATTTCCTCCGCCCAGAGGAATCCCGAATAGGTATCAATGGAAACATGTAAAAACGAATAGGGGCGGAATTGTGGCACGTGAGTGACATCCATTTGCCACAGCTGATTTGCTGTGGTACCTCTGGGGTTAACGGCATAAGAAAAGGTAGGGGCAGCAGCGGCACAATGGGGGCAGGAACGAACAATAGAACATGCATGATCAGCAGGAATGTGAAACTGTCCGGCCAAAACAGAGGCAGACTGATGAAAAAAAGAATGGCTTTCAATGGGGTCAGAAAAGAGGGAATTTACCTGACCACGTAATGCGCGATTGGCGCGCGCATTGCCTTCAGTGAGTAGCGCAGGCAGAGGGGTATGACTGCGAATATGAGCAACAAAATAAGGGAAATTACGAGTGGTGATGAGACAAAAACAGGCAAAGAAGGTCTGCATTGAGCTGAGGGGTAATGAGGGCAAGGGGTAAATAATCAATTACCTAATAAACATAATGGGTGTCCACAATTAAATTAAAGGGACAATCAGCAAAAAATTGAAAGGCCAAAATAACAGCAGCCAGTTCTGAGCGCTGCGCGGAACGCTGAGGCAGCCTAAAACGAGAATGCTAACGAGGGGGGCCACCTAATTGATAGGTGACAACACCGCGATGTGGAGAGCCATCAGTAAAAAGAGTGACGGCTGAAACAATAGGTCGAGAGCGGCTAAAACGATGTACGATTAGTGGCACCTTTTGCGTAATCTCCAACCGAGGATCTTTCAGGGGATTATAAAAGATCTCTCCCACATAATCACAAAGAGCAACCTGCCAGGCCAAGGAGGTGTGATACAAGGAATCAAAATTCACTACGTGATAAGGGGAACACAATGGCAACTAAATCAGTGCCCGTGAATTGCACTGCACGGTGGCGGGCTTTACGAACAAGGTCAGAGAGGGCGTCTAAATAAGGATAAATATTCCGAGGAGGAGTGGAAGACAAATATTCAAGCTGTTGTGCCGTGACCTGGGGATCACTAAGCAAAATATCATCTATATAATTGTAGACCTTTAGTGTGGGGTATCGGGCACGAAAAGGGGTAAGGGCCTGATCCACAAAAAGTTGACACAAGGTTGGACTATTTTGCATTCCCTGGGGCAAGACCTTCCACTGATATCTTTGAGAGGGTCGCTGATTATTATATTCTGGCACCGTAAATGCGAATTTTTCGTGATCTTGTGGGCAAAGGGGGATTGTGAAAAAGCAATCTTTTATATCTAACACACAAAGCTGATTGGTTTGAGGAATTAAATTCCGGTTTGGCAACCCAAACTGCAAGGGGCCCATGGGTTGGATGCGTTTATTTATTTCCCTTAAATCGTGTAACAGCCTCCATGCACCAGATTTTTTCTTAATAACGAACACCAGGGTGTTCCAAGGACTAGTGGAGCTCTCCAAGTGCTGTGCATGCAAATGTTGTTGTACAAGTGAATGAAGCACTTTCAGCTTTTCTAGGGGGAGAGACCACTGGTCAATCCATACGGGCTCTAAGGATTGCCATACCAATGGTAATGTGGAGGGCAAGGTGGATGGGGGAGGGTATTGGGCCATTATATATTAATATCGAGGGTGGTGTCCAGCTTTACAAGTAAGTCACGGCCCCAAATATTGAGGTGGACAGGGAGCACAAAAGGGCGGATTGTAGCAAGGGCACAGCCTCCTGGTTTAGAGACCGTGACCCAAGACAAACTTTGGCGCCCGGGTTTGCTACCCCCGATCCCCCACAACTCTTTAGAAGGAACTGTTGGCCAACTGACCGGCCAGTCCTTATCACAAATCACCGTAACGTCAGCTCCAGTGTCCACCAGCCCTGTAAAAGGAAAATTATTTAAAAGAAGTGTTAACTGAGGTTTCAAGGGGCAGAGCGACATTGTTAAAGCAACAAATTGAGAGGACGTGTCGTGAGGCAGCGACTGAGACAGCGTCGATCCAAAGCCGCCTCTGCCCCGGGCTCGATCCTCTGCGGCTGGCACCTGATAGGGGACTAAAATCAACTGTGCAATTGACTGTCCACACGGGAGCAACTGGGGAAGATGGGTCCACACCTGAACCTTAATAACGCCGGTGTAATCGGCGTCAATGACCCCTGGGATGACAAAAAAACCCTGTTTCCCAGCGTGTGAGTGAGGGAGAACCAGACCCACAAATCCGGCAGGGAGAGGTCCCGTCACCTGCGTAGATATGGCGCAAACCTCCCCCGGCAACTGAAAATCAGCGTCCTCCTGCATAATCAAATCAAGCCCTGCACTTCCAGCAGCCGCCGCCCTCATGGAGTCTATGGATTGTAACGCAGAGGAACAGTTGTCTGAGCGGGGAACACCCCTGTTTGGTCCTGGGTTCGGGGGGGACCCGTCGTGCAGTTTCCCGACCCGCTACAACACTGATTAGCCCAGTGATAGCCCTTCCGACACTTGGGGCACTTCTTTGAGGGGCGGGTGGGCGCCGTCGATGAGCGGCACTCCCGCTGAAAGTGACCCTCCTTACCACAGCGATAACAACGTTTCCCCTCTTTCCTGCTTTTCCGCAGGGCGGCAGCCAGAACCCCAGCTTTATGTGCTTGTGTGCCAATGTTTTGGCACGCCCGCAGCACGTCCGACAGCTCTAGAACACCAGCTCTAGAACACTAGAGAGCACGGCGGCAATCCTCATTCGCATTTTCAGTTGCCATTTTTAACAGAATCTCCTGAGCTGCGCAGGGTTATCCACCTGTTGGAGGATAGCCTCCTGCAATCTGTTGGTAAAATCCATAAAGGACTCTGATGCACCCTGACGGATACTGGCAAAGCTTTTGATAGGCTTGCCTGAATCCGGGACCTTCCGGAAAGCATGCTGGGCGCAGGCAGAAATAATGGGGAAGACAGCCTGCTGGAGTTGAGACTGCATCTGAACGGTAGCAAACGGGCCCTCCCCTGCTAACTGCTCATAAGTGACACCTTGCGCTATATATACACCTGGGCTTGGCGTTCCGCCGTCTGCCGATACTCACTAAGCCAAATAACATACTGACTGGGCGTCAGCATCATGCGCAACAGCGCTTTCCAATCTTCAGGGACCAGGGTGTACCCAGTACCTAGCCCTTCAAGGAGACCACGTACATACATGCTAGCGAGGCTGAACTCACGAATCGCTTTCTTTACCTCTCTGATCACCGAGTAAGGCAAACTGACCCAGTTTGCAAGCTGGTTGCCTTGGCCATCATCCTGCCAGGTCACCAGGCAAACTGAGACCAGATCAGCTAATTCCTCTGCTGTAAGATCTGGGCGAGTCTTCGCTGCGTGAACCATTTGTTGCACCAGCAAAAGCCCCTGAGCAGACGCGGATGACCCCCCTGGGGGCCCCGGAGCATGGGGCCCCAAGGGGGGACGGTGACCACTCACCGGCTCCAGAGGGGAAGACAAAGGAGGCGGCAGTAATTGAGGCACTGGGGGCGAAGCAGGGGGAGGGATGGCTGCAGGAGCGGACGGGGGTGGCGAGATCGGCAGCCCCTCTATTGGCACGGGAGAGGGTCTTTCCGAGGTGACACGCTGTGTCGCATCACCAGGAGGGGGGATAGCTGCAGGAGCAGACGGGAGTGGCGAGATCACCAGCCTCTCTATTGGTGCGAGGGAGGGCCTTTCTGAGGCGACACGCTGTATCGCGTCATGGCAGAGGTGCCAGGCATGTAAAGCCTGCACTGGGGCCTGAGGCTCTTTGTGCAATGTCTGGCCCAACCGCTCCCAGTCTGCTAGCTTAAGGGTTCGGGCTTCAGGGTACCACGGGCATTGGGCACTCACCTCCTGTAGCAGGAGAGTGAGTTCTCGAGTGGGGCAGTCATGCTGAGCCTTACGCAGCAAATACTGTAGCTCATTGCGGTGTTGCACTTGCAAAGCAGAGAGGGAGCTTCCCATACTTACCACAATGAAAAATACTCACCGGGATCCGCGAAGCGGATGAGTGACGCATCTGAAACCCTTGCCGGGCGAGGCGAGTGCTGAGGGCCCCACGTTGGGCACCAGTTGTTGCGGTCCAAATACAAGACAGAACATGGCTTTAAGCAAGCAAGCAGGCTGGTCTGCTGACGGGCTGGTCTCCTGTCAGCTTTCCACCCTTTCTTTTATTCTTTCTCTCCCCCCGCGCATTACATACTCCAACAGATAAAAGGAACACACTGGCTTTTAATATTCTTATTTACCAATATCTATCTACCACATTCCTTGCTCTCGGTCCTTGAGCCCAGTCCTGGGAGGCTTCCCACGGTTCATGTCATCTGGGTGAGATTCCAAGGTTCATGCCCTTGAGAGGAGCTCCTACACAACACTCCGGGTGTGCCCTGAATGTTGCCAAGTGCATGAACCCTGCATGAATGCTACACATGGCATTTCCTAACTTTTGAGTGCTTGACTTTGTAATCTTAATGTTACTTTACCATAGCTTTTGTGTGTGTGATTATACAGATAGTAAGTGACAGATCTTTCCATGGTAGGCTAACTTACTCCTGTATGACCATGGATGAGTTGGCTTCCAAAGCTCATGAACTTAATCCTGAGGAGTCACAATCTAAAGGTTCTGTGCAAAGAACATTGTACTTTATCTATTTATTACACCAGTGGAATATAAGGGACAATGACATTCACTTAAATTTTACTTTTCTCTCTCTCTCCTCTGTCTTACCCACCCCCAGAAGACAGAACTGAATGATCAAACTCAAAACAGGATTTTGATGACCATCTCTTAAGAGTTCATGTGATTGAGTGGAAGAAATTGCTGTCCGCTTTTCACTGTCATTAGCCATGCATCCTCAGGGTAGTCCTTTTAGCACAACATCCTGTGAGGAAATGCAAATGCCATTGGTTTTATTGTCACAGGTGCAGAAATTGCTTCTGTAATATCTCTTTCCTGTTCTTCTGTTGCTGCTGATCACTGAATCAACAGATTCAGTTTTAGTGCTATGGTCCTTTATCTTCTAGACATAATTTTGCCACTTATGTTGTTATAAGCTTCTTCCCCATTCTCTTTAACAGTTTTACTGATTTAATGGCTATATTCTGTATGCCTATCGTTTTCATAGACACACACAGTTAAAGGTAGCATGCTGTACTGATCAAATACTTCAAGTCAATCACTTTCTTTGGTAGACACTGCAAGTGTGGTAGTAGTTTCTGATGGGTGAACCTGAACATTTTCAGAAGTTTGGTTCAGTTTGCATAACACTCAAATGTATGAATGTTTGATCTATATCACTTGGATTAGAAAAAGTGGCAAGAGATCTCACTTAAAATAAGCATTCTATTATGATAATTCCACCTTCCTTCTTCCTAGGACAGAAATATCACAACAGCTCCCCCATTTTGGTGCTTTGTTTCTGATCATGGTGGGAACCAGGAACTTCAGAAACATGTGAAAATGACTGTAATAATTTCAGGGTAACTGCCCCTGTATCCTCTCCTCCACAGTCCATTCCAGGAGTGTCCAGTCAGGTCTCAGGACTCCTGCCATCACCTGTCTCTGCACAGAGACCCTTGTTCCACTCCTTTCTGATCAGGGGGTTTTTAAGTCTGTACAGCTCCCTGATATCCCCTGCAAGCCACTCTGACCATAGGCCAGCACTTGTGCTTTGCTTTCCTTCTGAGGGCTCTGAACAATGTATTGGCCACAATTACAAGCTATCACACAGCTCTTTCTAAGCAAGCACATTTATTATTAAGGTAAAAGCATTACAGAGAAAACAAAAAATAATTAAAAGATTTAAACACACACTATAGGGCCCTAGTAAGTCAAAGCCTTTCCAACTTCCCATTGGACAGAAGAACCTGTCCATTTGCTGAATCAATATGAAGGCTGCAAGTCAGTTCAAGTTCATCCTTTTATATCAACCCCCCCTTTTTTTTTGCAGTCTGGAAAACCCAGCCTGTATAGGCAAACCACTCCACACTATCAGAGGCTTATTCACCTGCACATCTACCAATGTGATATATGCCATCATGTGCCAGCAATGCCCCTCTGCCATGTACATTGGCCAAACCAGACAGTCTCCACATAAAAGAATAAATGGACACAAATCAGACGTCAAGAATTATAACATTCAAAATCCAGTCAGAGAACACTTCAATCTCCCTCGTCACTCAATTATAGTCCTAAAAGTCGCAATATTAGAACAAAAGCTCCAAAAACAGATTCCAACAAGAGACTGCTGAATTGGAATTAATTTGCAAACTGGACACCATAAAATTAGGTTTGAATAAAGACTGGGAGCGGATGGGTCATTACACAAAGTAAAACGATTTCCCCATGCTTATTTCCGCCCCTCCCTGCCCCTGTTACTCTCACCTTCTTGTAAACTGTTGGAAATGGGCCATCCTGATTACCACTACAAAAGGTTTTTTTCCTCCTGCTGATCATAGCTCACCCTAATTGATCACTTTCATTATAGTATGTATGGCAACACCCATTTTTTCATGTTCTCTGTGTGTGTCTGTATATATCTATCTTCCACTGCATGCATCCGATGAAGTGAGCTGTAGCCCATGAAAGCTTATGCTCAAATAAATTTGTTAGTGCCACAAGTACTCCTCGTTCTTTTTTCTGATTCAGACTAACACGGCTACCACTCTGAAACCTGTCCATGGGGTAGTTCATCTCTAGAGTTGTCTAGTCTCAGTGACCCACCTTACTCACCTGCCCCTCCACACACACAATTTTTAGTTCCCGGAGGAGTTGTAGTAACCCTCCCAAATAGAGTAGAAAAGAATCATACATAAAGCACTCATAAATTTAATACAAACATACTGTATGGATATCGGTCACAACACCTACTGAAAAAAAAAATCTAAACTTTTCTGAACCTCGAAAAAGGTTGGGGGTTAGGTTTGCTTTGAGGGTAAAGTCAGTTCCTATTTTTTATCCTCCCCCATCCAAAAAAACCCCCATCAAAACAAATAGTTATTTTATCATTTAAACATGCAGAAATTAGAACATTAGAATTCAAAAACAGATCCTTGTCTTCATAAAATTTTAAAGGCAGAGGTGCTAGATAATATATAATATAATATTTGTGAGTAAAATTTCCACTCAAAAATTACCCCATTTTGAGCCCAAACTGAGTCTCACAAATCTTTCACCAACTGACACCAATTTTTGTGAATTGGTGGTGAATGGTTAAATCATAAGACTTAGGTTTTGGAGTTTAACTGCAAATATTTTGAATAGCCCATTTGCAACATGGTTCTTTCCTGGCCTGGCAACCTGACTGAAATGTGTATAACCAAGCTAAAGCCTTGGAGAGTCTGGATCCTCTGACTAGGTTATAATTGTGATATAGATGGATCTTTATGTGTACTGGACTCTGTAAAAAGAAGCAAACACACAGAATGAGAGTGACACACACAAAAGACCAATGCATAATTTAATAGCCTAAAGGCACCTCAATTAAGCAGAATTACTGACCCAATTAAGCAGCAATACTTACCATTAATCATTAAACTCAAATAATCTCATTCAGAGACATTCCATTTAAATAGTTTTCCTGTACTGTGTTTTCATATGTCTTAATTACTATGGGGCGGATTCCTGAAGAAGAGAGGTCTCTATCCAGAACACTGAGGGCACATTAATAACTTCTAGTACATGGGCTACAGAATTATTCTCACTCACTTTCCCTCCTGGCTCAATGACTGTACAACTGTGGATAACTACTTAAACAGTCATTGGGCCAGGGAGAAAGAATGACTCTATTGTCCAGTGGTTGGGGCACCCACTTGGGAGGTGGGGCATCCTAGGTTCAGTCCCCCTGCTCTAATCACTCTCATTTTGTATCCAGGGTGCAACAGCTTCAAGAGGAGAGACTGAGGAATATCAGCAGAATTTTGCATAGCGTATCAGTTAGTGCATTCTGCTGAGAGGTAGGAGACTCCTGTTCAAATCCTTTTGTCTTCCTGTTGCAGAGAGGGCAGACTTGAACCTGGGTCTCTCACATCCCAGGCAAGTGCTTTGTCCACTGGGACAACAATTATAAGGTGGCACCACTATCATCTCCTCCTCTAAGTGTTTTGTGCTGGATGAGGCAGGCGTATAACTCATTCCTGCAAGAAACTGCTTTGGCACTTAAGCCTCCTAAGTCTATAGGGTTCCCATTTGTGAATTGTTAAAGAAAGCTAGGCACCTCCCTGCAGCTTGAACTCACCCCCCTCTGCTTGGCATCTCCCACTGGCAAGCTTAGGCTGCTCCCCACTTACTGTGCTGGTTTTTGTGGATCATATTCTCTCTCCTCATTCACTGTATAGGGAACCTAGAGTGCTTAACTTGGCTTCATGGATCCGAGTGTTGTTCCTGTGATTCTAGATACCACTACACTCAGTGTTGCAATGCCTAAGTCCCTTCATGGATGTTTTGGAATTTTGACAGCTTGAGTTGAAAATTTCCAATTATCTACAGAAGCTTAATAAATACGGTGAGGAATACAGATAATCGCAACATAAACTTCATGATGAATCAGCGTTCTATAGAGAAAATTCAAACATCATAGAGCTATTTGCTGAAATGCAGAATTAGATACAAACAACTGAGAAATGCCATTTATTTGTTAATATTGTATATAAAACTATGTTTACCCAGGAACCTTGGGCTATGCATTCCTCAGGTACAATTTGTTGCAACATTAGCCACCCTTGGCATGTGAATCACAGCAGTTTCAATGAACAATAGTTTCTAAAGTGTGTGTGTGTGTGTGTGTGTGTGTGTGTGTGAGAGAGAGAGAGAGAGAGAGAGAACGTAGATATATCATATATAAATGTATATCTAGAAACAATTGTATTTGTGTCTTTTTTATAAAAAAATGGCATGGAGTTTAGAAAAGCCACCCTATGTACCGGCTTTTTCATTTGGAGTGCCCAGATTTCACTTAATTTTGCACTCCCGAATATTCATCTGACAACAGGTAGTATGTATAAAAATAATCTTCCCAGTGTTTTTATAAATGTAGTCTTACTGTATGCCAAGTGTTTAAAGTTCATCTGACACTTATAATGACAGGGCTTGTAAGAAAGCCATCACACAATAGTGACATGTTCCGTGTAATTATTGGATGCAGCACCTAAAGCACCGTACGTATTTGCTTAACAAAAAGGTAATTGAGAGAGAACATTGGTGTGGTGGTGGAGAGAGGCATTATTGTGTGGAATTTCTGTTCCGGCACAATGGCTGTATTAACTAAAGCATCTAATTAATTTTGCCACAAAAAACAAGAGTTAGAATGCCAGTTCACTTTATGAGCTAAAAATAACAAAAGAAGATATTATCATGTTTAATATAGAGATATGGAATACAGGATGGTATGAATTTGGGCGGCACACATTGCTGCATGAGAATCACATTACCCTTAACGAGTGCTGATTAATTTTTTTACACCACCCTTTGTTTTGTGTATCACACATGGATTACAGAAAGACATCTTTAGGAATGAAGAGTTTTATATGCATTTATTGAGACTGGGTTTTGTATCCCTTTGCCTATAAACACTTGTGCCTTGGATAGCAGTGGCCAGATCCTCAGCTGATGTAAATCAGTATAGCTCTGCTGGATATACGATGATTGATGCTGTCTGAAGTTCTGGCCGGATATGTTTAATTGTACAGGACCCGGAGCTCTAAAATGCATAGCTTTTCTATATTTGAACTAGAAACAATTACTAAGTCTCATTGCAAAGCACGGAATCTTCACTTCCAGTGGTGCAAATCCTCCATTTCTAGCCTTGCTGGGCTGTGAGATATCAGACATTGGAATTGTGAGACTTTTATGTATAAAAAAGCCATCATTATTAATATTATTTGTTATTTATGCTCTAATACAGTGGCTCTCAACCTTTCCAGGCTACTGTATCCCTTTCAGGAGTCTGATTTGTCTTGTGTACGCCCAAGTTTCACCTCACTTAAAAACTACTTGCTTACAAAATCAGACATAAAAATACAAAAGTGTCACAGCACACGATTACTGAAAAATTGCTTACTTTCTCATTTTTACCATATAATTATAAAATAAATCAATTGGAATATAAATATTGTGCTTACATTTCAGTGTATAGTACATAAAGCAGTATAAACAAGTCATTCTCTGTGTGAAATTTTAGTTTGTACTGACTTTGCTAGTGCCTTTTATGCAGCCTGTTTTAAAAGTAGGCAAATATCTATGTAAGTTGATGTACCCCCAGGGATATGCATACCCCTGGTTGAGAACCACTACTCTAGTAGGTCCCATAGCCCCCCCCCACGTCAGCCCTGTTGTGCTAGGCACTGTAACACCATACAGAAACATGTGCTCCTAGACCTGAGGAGCATACAGTCTAAGAAGGATGTTTGAGGCCTTGTTGGTGCTGGGCCTGAGGCAGATGTACATTTTTCAGGAGGCTGGGGAGGGAATTGAACTTTGGTGGGGAGAATGAGGAAACATTTCCCAGGCCGTTTTATTTTAAGCAAAAGTGGCTGTTTAACTCTGCTCAATCATTTGGAATTTGAGAATAAGCTGTGCCGGTTATAGGGCTACTTTGCACAGCTGCAGGGTACTTGAGAATCTGTCACTGTTAAGGTCAGCACTGATGTATTCTAGTTCCCTCATAACACAACACCTAGGGGCTACTATGGAGGCCAGACTTAGATACAGCATAGACCTACAGGGGCCTCACACAAATGGCCAAGGACTCCAGCAGGTTTTGGGAAATGTACAGCTGCCATGGGTATTCTTCAGGGAACAAATCCCTTCCCTGTAGGGAATGAATTCAAGCTCCCTGAGTTTCCAGTTGCCTATAAAAGAGTAACTCTGATTTGGCCCATATTTCTTTTTTTCTTTTTCTTTTTTTTTTTTTTTTAAGGCATGCTGCAAAGTCACATAACCTTGACATAAAGTAAAAAAGAAAAAAAAAGGATATTATATGTGCACACGCACACACACAAACACACTTAGTATTTAGCTTTTAGACAGTTCTAGGAACATTGGCATCCATTTTAATTGATTACATCACAATTTTCCTCAACTTCCCCAGAAAAAAGTGCTGTACCCCAATCACCTTAACAGCAACCTACTTCAAAAACCTTATTTCAATTTTTCACACATTCTGCTGGTGTGTGTGTTCACTATTAAACTCTTATCTCCCAGCCCACTGCAATAAACCAGTATTTCTTAATACCCATTCTCAATCTCAGACTGAATAAAAAGGGAAAAATCTGTATCCCTAAAGGAGAATGCTAGCATTTCCTTTTTTATTATTAAAGGTTTCCATTATTTTATAGATAAAAAGGACTAAAGCATGAAAATGCATGTTGCCAATACATTAGTTATAGCCATTGTGTCATTAATGAAAGATGTTTGATGGTATACAGAAGTAGGGACAACATAACACACATGAAATATAACTTCCTATCCTTAAACTAAAGCAAACAGAACAATATAGATAAGAATATAACTATTTTATAAAGGGATGGATAACTCATCTGCAAGCTATTTTGGCCATTCCTATAGATGATTGCGGGGGAGGGGAATCTTATGCCAATGACCAGATCTCGCACTCTATTTTTTTATGATTTATCAACAAACCAGAATAAGTGCACGTTACCACTTCAGCTGCTGTTGCTAAGTCCAATATTTACTTAGCAACCATTGGGTACCATCAGTGTCAATACTGTCTCCTGCAGAGGATGTCACCGGTGGCTCACAACTGGAGTAAAGACAGGTTTCAGAGTAACAGCCGTGTTAGTCTGTATTCGCAAAAAGAAAAGGAGTACTTGTGGCACCTTAGAGACTAACCAATTTATTTGAGCATGAGCTTTCGTGAGCTACAGATTCATCATCTGATGAAGTGAGCTGTAGCTCACGAAAGCTCATGCTCAAATAAATTGGTTAGTCTCTAAGGTGCCACAAGTACTCCTTTTCTTTTTGCGAACTGGAGTAAAGAACATCTGCTGTTAACCACCACCCAGGCTTGAGTATTCCTTTTCTTTTTTCTTCCACTGCTAAGCAGACTGGAAATTATCAATGGCCACGTTCCAATGGCAATGGCAAAACAATGCCATAATAGTTGCTTACATTATGATGGGCAGAATGGGAGTTCAGTATAAAGAAAATGCATTATACAGTTAAAAAACTTTTTGTTCTTATTGGCCTGCTTTTATCTTCTCTTCTTGAGTTTCCATTTTTCTCCTTTATCTTGCTTTGGCAGAGGCACTGAGTATTGATGAGTCATCACATACAATTGTTTCTCAGGTAATTTCTTCTGGTACTGAAAACCAAAATCTGTACTTTTCAGGTACCATGTGGGGCCAATTATGCCATGAACTTAAAAGGATACGAAGTGGATTCCGTGTTGGTAGACATTATGCAATCTAAGATATTTTCCTATTGTCATTTGCTTGCTGACATTTAAATTCCGTGTCACTCTGAAGGCAGGAAAGTTGTTTCTCACTGTGCCATTGAGACCAAACTGTCATGAAGAAAACATCACACAAAGATGTACCTTTTGATGGTACAACATGATTATCCTGATCTTATATTTTATTGTGATTTCTATTGATTATTTTTTCTGGCTTTTCTCTTCCCCAGAATAAAGTTCTTACTTTGATGCTTTTCTTTGATAAAGTTATAAAGCTGTGCCAAAGACTTGAAATCTGTCATGGGGCTTCTCCCTTCACAAAGAATAAGTTGCAAATTATGTCCCCATGTTCTTAAAAAGCTGCTTGCCTCTCAATCAACAAATATTATTCCATGATACTATGAATCTGTCATATTTTATCTCAGCTTTTGACTGAGTTCTACTGAAATATTAACTAGATTCCTTACATATGACATTGCAAATACAGTGTTTGTTCTGCACATCTTTATTAATATTTATCCTAATGTGGCTTCTCTAGTTTCCAATGGTCTTTTATTTTGGAATGTCACCCCCATAGAGTTCTTGTCTCTTTCTGACAGAAGTATTGCTCTATTGCAGGTTTCCTAAAACAGCTGTCCTGGTCTCAACCAGCTGTGGGCTATCATCCCATTGAAAATGATTCTGAGCCAGCTATTACTCTCATTTACATTAGAATAAATCAGCAAAGTCACTGAGAAATTTAAGAGAATAACTAACTACAGGTTCTTAGGTAGCATAGCACAGACAGTATTTGCTGAGCCCTTACTTTGAGACTTGTTTCATAAGGATGCTCTTGTCATAAGGTTTCGGCTCTCCCAACCCATATAATCAATTTTAAACTGCTTGTAAAAATACATCCTATGATAATTTGCAAAAAACAGGGTTCCAGAATATGGAGAGAGTACAAATGTGTCCCAACTGAACCAAGGTCCATCTCTTTAAAGGCCAGGCCCATCCATTTTCACATTTAAGAACGTAATAGATTTTAAAGGTGAATTGCAAAGGTTTTGCTGAAAAGACCTTGTTTGCAAGATCCCCAAAGAGGAAAATGTCTGCAGCTGTTATTTAAAAACAAATATTTGGCACTGTAATTTAACAAACGTGACGGGGATGATTAACTCTTTCTGATATTAAGGAATGTCTTATTGCGGATGCTGTCATTCTTCCACCAGAATGAAAGACCTTACAGCTATTACTGCTCATGGTATGCCTGAAAGAAGATGCCTTATCCTCTTTACCCATTATAACTGTTCCTGTCATTTTTAACTCCTGAAATAACTCCCTGTGATGGGGCATGACTCACCACTGCGGCCATCCTGGGAATTAGCTCCGGTTCATCGGTGCGCTCTCATCTAGTGGTGTCTCGCTGGCATCACTTCTGTCGTCATGACCCGTGTCACTCTCAGGACCGCAGTGTCCTCTTCTGGACACAGCCCTCTGGCTGTGCCCCACTCGGTTCTCTCCCCACTCCCCTTCTGCGGGTGGGGGGAGGAGGGAGGTCAGCAGTCCTCTGTCCAGCTACTTGCCCCGGTGGCAGGCTGCAGTCCAGGGTCTAGCCACCTGCATCAGTGGCAACTGGGGCCAAGGTATGTGTGTGTGTGGGGGGGCAGTCACACAGTGTGTCACCCCCAACCCCCACCATCTGTTTCCCTGGGCCATTTCCCTGCAGCCCCTGGCACCTTCTCTGACCTTGTATAAGGGCCCCAGTCTGGCAGCGGTCAGCCAGGAGCTCACTCATGATGCTCTGACCATAGTGCTGTCTCTTCTCCCTCTTTCAGGGCAGCCAGTCCTCCCTTCTCAAACTCCAGGGAGTGACTAAAGCTTCTCTGTTCAGCAGCTCTTTTTATATGGCCCAGCCTGGACCTGATTGGCTGAATCTCTAACCCTTCTCCAATTGGCTGTCTCTACAAGCCCTTTCCTAATTGGCTGCCTCTTGCACAGCCTCCTCCTCCTTCTGTCAGTGTGGGACAGATGCCCAATCACACTCCCTCAAAAGTGTTCCCTGATTTTTTTCATGGACGGCTTTAGTGCATAGCTAAATTTAACTCAAAATTTAGTTAATTTAACTTAAAAAATGAACCCTATCAACATACAGGTCTTTTTTTTTTAAAGTCATTTGCTTTTCACCTTTATGTATAACAACATGTCATAAGGTCACAGCACCTGCTATCCAAGGACCTCAGGTGTGTCACAAATACTGATGAAATAGCACCACAGGCTGAGTAGAAATATATTACAATCCCCATTTTACAAATGGGCACCTTAAGACAAAGAAAATTTAAGTGACGTGCCAGAACCATAAATCAGTGACAGACGAAACAACTGAACCCATATATCCCAATTCTCAATATTTGCTTTAAGCATTAGATTATCCTTCCCCACTAAAGTAACCTTAGGAACTGGAAAAGCCATGTTAATAGTAAGGAGAGTCTAGAGAGCTTCCTTGAGACCATTTTTTGAGAACAAGTAGATGAGTGGAGAGAATATGAAAGATAAAAGCTCATGTCAACCATTATATCTTCAGAGTCTGAATGTTAAACAAACTATGCTCTCAAGATGATCCCCCTCAATCCAACCATTCTTTGGGTGCCAAAACAGTCTGTATAAGCCTGGGGGAAAAGGCATGATGTGTAACAAGCAAACACCTGTAGAAAACAGGAGAGCTTAGTTTACTCCTCTGAAGTAAGCAGACCATGCCATAAAAATATTAGCTACTGTGGGTACAACACATGACATTAGAGTGTTGATGCAAAGTTATAGTGCAAAGAAAGACTGTTTTTTCTTTTAGAACTAAAGAGATCTGGCAGGAAAATGCTTCAAATCTTGTATGACTGTCTTTTACTTGTTGTTCTATTATTCCTGTTATTGTCACAGGTTCTGTACCATACTTTTTAAAGGTATACTACCAAAATTGGGGAAATATTGGAAGAGTATATTGGTGCTCTATCGCAGATCGACAACTTGCAAGGGAAGTTTAAGGCAACTCTCTAATGGTAGGAAGTTTCTTGTGCAATAATAGCTAGGTGGATCCTCTGGCACAACTGCCCAGTTCAGAGGACATAAACCTAATAGGAGTGGAGATTCAGCATTCCTTCCACTGGCTCCTCTACCAACAGCATGTCAACCCCTGCTGAAGATGTGGGCAGAGTCTTCAGCACAACCAAACACGGACAAGGCCCTGCCAGATGCTCCTGAGGTGTTAGAATCACAGAGGGCAGCAAGAGGGAATGGGATCTCCCAAGTGGTGTGTGTAGGTAGCTCATGGAGAGAAGCTGGACCTTGTACAACCCCTTGTAACCTTGGCTTATGTTGGGTGACTGGGGCAAGGAAATAAAGATCACTCTCTTACCGGCAGACCTGTGTACAACACCTTTCTTACACTGGTCAGACTCAGCAATCATAGAATCATAGAAGATTAGGGTTGGAAGAGACCTCAGGAAGTCATCTAGTCCAACCCCCTGCTCAAAGCAGAACCAACCCCAATTAAATCATCCCAGTCAGGGTTTTGTCAAGCCGGGCCTTAGAAACCTCTATGGATGGAGAGTCCACCACCTCCCTAGGTAACCCATTCCAGTGCTTCACACCCTCCTAGTGAAACAGTTTCTCCTAATATCCAACCTAGACCTCCACCACTGCAACCTGAGACCATTGCTTCTTGTTCTGTCATCTGCCACCACTGAGAACAGCCTAGCTCCATTCTCTTTGGAACCCCTCTTCAGGTATTTGAAGGCTGCTATCAAATCCCCCCTCACTCTTCTCTTCTGAAGACTAGTTCCCTCAGCCTCTCTTCATAAATCATGTACCCCAACCCCCTAGTCATTTTTGTTGCCCTCCACTGGACATTCTCCAATTTGTCCACATCCTTTCTGTAGTGAGGAGCCCAAAACTGGATGCAGTACTCCAGATGTGGCCTCACCAGTGCAGAATAGAGAGGAATAATCACTTCCCTCTATCTGCTGGCAATGCTTCTACTAATGCAGCCCAATATGCCGTTAGCCTTCTTGGCAACCAGGGCACACTGTTGACTCATATCCAGCTTCTCGTCCACTGTAATCCCCAGGTCCTTTTCTGCAGAACTGCCGCTTAGCCAGTCAGTCCCCAGCCTGTAGCAGTGCATGGGATTCTTACATCCTAAGTGCAGGACTTTGCACTTGTCCTTGTTGAACCTCATCAGATTTCTTTTGGCCCAATCCTTCAACTTGTATAGTTGGACCCTATCCCTACCCTCCAGTGAATCTACCTCTCCCTTCAGCTTAGTGTCATCCATGAACTTGCTGAGGGTGCAATCCATCCCATCATCCAGATCATTAAGAAGATGTTCAACAAAACTGTCTCCAGAACAGACCCATGGGGCACTCTGCTTGATACTGGCTGCCGACTAGACATCGAGCCATTGATCACTACCCGTTGAGCCCTATGAACTAGCCAGCTTTCTATACACCTTATAGTCCATTCATCCAATCCATTCTTTTTTTAACTTGCTGGCAAGTTTACTGTGGGAGACAATATCAAAAGCTTTGCTAAAGTTAAGATATATCATGTCCGCGGCTTTCCCCATATCCACAGAGCCAATTATCTCATCATAGAAGGCAATCAGGTTGGTTAGGCATGACTTGCCCTTGGTGAATCTATATTGACTGTTCCTGATCACCTTCCTCTTCTCCAAGTGCTTCAGAATGGATTCCTTGAGGACCTGCTCCATGATTTTTTCCAGGGACTGGGGTAAGGCTGATCGGTCTATAGTTTCCCAGATTGCCCTTCTTCATTGTTCATGGAGACAATCCTTTAGTGTGGCAAAGTATTTTAACCATATTTTAGCCACTTCCCCCTAGAGAATTTTTAAAACAATTATGAACCTCAAAGATACAGACTGTATTTATCGTGTTCAACACAAACATCATTAAAATAGAAGACTTCTCAAGCTGTCTTTTTCATATGTCACACTCAGTGTTCTCAGAGTAGAGCCAGCATGCTGTTACATGATTTGCATTCAAAGCATAAACTGTACAGTTCAACTTTCAAATTTTAATGTCGGGCGATAAAAATCTTACTGTACTGACCAAACATATTTCCTAGAACATTAAATCTTTCATGAACCCTCCTGCTCTACCTTTAAACAGACATTAAGATTACAAATCACAAATACTGAGTGCTTTAATTTACTGCAGTTCACTATAACCATGTCTACCAGGGCCCCTATAGTTAAGGGTCTGCAAACATTTTCATTATACCGTTACTCTGTCTTAGCAGCCCTTATGACAACTACTTTCATTTGTCTTGGGCAGGAAACGGTCATATAGGTTTTTTAAACAGCGTATAAACCAAACCACTTAGGCCACATTTTGTTTATAGTATCAAACAACAGTTTTTCTTTAGGTTTCAATTACTTTTTCTGACTTTACGTAGGTAAAATGCAAGGCACATTTTTATAGACGCTTGATCTTTGGCTTTCTGCCTTTTGTAGTTGCTTATCTGTCGGAAAAAGTAACATCCCTAAAGCATAAATTTTTAACGGTGAGAATAATTACCCACAGGAACAATTTACCAAGGATCAGGGTGGATTCTTCATCACTGATAATTTTAAAATCAAGATTCGATGTGTTTCTAAAAGAGCTTCTCTAGGAATTATTTTGGGTAAGTTCTATGGCCTGTGCTCTACAGAAGGTCAGATTAGATCACAATGGTCTCTTCTGGCCTTAAAATCTATGAATACTGTCAGGGTTCTGTTCTCTTCTGGATACAATGGCTACACCCCACTCACTATGTTGTCTTTGCTCCTGCCTTTTGATTGAAAGAGCTTTGCGGCATGGGCATACCCTATCATTATACAGTGTCATATATAACTAATAATAAAATACAGTGTGCCTTTTTCCATAAAAGAAGCAGCTCCAGTAGTGAAATCAAACATTTGAAAAGAATTTAAACTATTTTAGGAAGTGTGTTTTGTTGGTATCACTGTTACATGCAATTAGATTTCATAAAGCACAACCTTCATTTGATGTGTCACAGCAGCATGATCTGAAATACAATATCTTGGCTGAAATAAACATTGTTTGCCGGCAACCTCAACTGTGTACTTTCAGAGTGCACTTCCAGACAGTTGTTATAATTGCCTGTGTACCAGTACATGGAACCACAGAAATTAGATATGGCCACCTTTAAAGGCCATCTCGTCCATCCTCCCACCAACACAGGTTTGTTGCTTACAGTATATTCTCCAGTGTGGTTTCACTACTTCCTCTGGAAGATTACTACACGTTCTGACAGATCTCACAGTTATACATTTGTCAGCATAATATTTGAGTCCAAAAGTTAAGACATGGTTATGAAGGAAAAAGGGTCCCGATTCAGGAGACTTGTTCTTCTATGTCCAGGGTAGTTTGGGGGAAGAGGAGTGGTGTAAAATTGGCTGGACTGTGAGCTATATTTGTGACTCAGGTATCCTCAGGCTGCTAGTCTCGTCCCAAACAGCAGTTTAGAGGGCGCTTTAAGCTGAGGCAGCTGCAATCTCATGCTTGTTTCAACAGCCAAAAAGTACAAAGCACAGTAGCTTTGGCCACCCTTCTGTCCCCAGCCAAGTGCCCAGGACCAGCTTAAGGCAATCTGGGGCTTAGGTGCACCATGATGTGGGGCCACCTATGAGCCCTCTTCTGCACTTGAGCCTCACTCCCTCAATCAGAGTGGTGGTGGCTGGAGGACTCGCTTCCTGGAGAAGCATGGCCATGGCTCTGGGACCCTGCCATAAACTGGCTAGTAGACCTAGACAAGGGTGCAGCAGTGGGCATGTTAGCTTTTGTATGCATGCTCAGGAGCTCCTGGAGGCATTCTTCTTGAGGACAAACACCACGTCAATGAAGTTTGAAAAGTGGTGTAGGATCCAGTTGGATGAGGAGAACTATATATAAATGCCAGGGTACATTTTATCACTCCAAGTTTTTAAATCTCTCTCTAAGCTGGGGAAGGTCTTATCTCTGGTACAGTGCGTCCTTGAATGCATTTTTTCCCTCCAGCTTCACATTCCCACTGCAATCACACTGCCTTACCTTTACAAATGATGCACACAAATTAACAATGTTTAACATTTTAAATTTGATTTCACACCTCTCAGCAAATTCTGTGAAATTTCTATGCTTCATCATTTACAGTTACTCACAAAGAGTATGTGTGAAATAACTGTGGAGGCAGCAGTGAAAGTAGAGAAGCAAAACATGAAGCTGTAATAATTCAACTGAAAAAGTCTGTACAATGTACACAGGTAATAAGATTTATTTTATTTTTTGCATTCAGATCTACCATAGTGCTACAGAATCCAGCAGCTGTCTGAGAAACAGGAAAATGAATATTATAGTGCTGCCAAAACTAGATGACTCTATAATTATCAGCCTTTTTAACTTTCTCATAAGTTTTCCATTTACTGACAATGGCTTAAGCATATTAAAATCACACCTCACTCAAATGCATTATGCTTTATTTTTCCTTAACTAAGCTTTTAAAAGAAGGCTTTTGTTAAGCTTCAGCTGCAAAATAATTTTAAAAATCTTGTAACTTATCAGTTTTCACAATCTGTCTATTGACAGAAAAAAATAAATCACCAATCACAGCCACTGTTGTCAAAAGTAATAATTGGCGCAGCTATTTACAGGACTTCAGTGATGCACAATGCATGTCTCACTTAACTGAGCAAACAATAAAATGCCAATAATTGTACCATATGTTTCTATTCAGATATTGATAAGAATGTTATCATACTTTGGAGACACCTATTCATTGTGTTGTGGAGTAGATATGAAAAAAATTCTTGATGGGAGTTGTTAATATGAATTCACTCCATGCTAAGTGTATTAAAGGAATTTCAACCCATCAGGAACTAATCACATTTCATTTTCTATTTTATTTTTTCTTCTCATGGTCAACACATACCAGCACAGCTAAGGTGTGTGATAATCAAAGTCTTCTTCATGGCTGAATAAATTTAATACTCTTGCTTCATCAGTGCAGCGTATTAAAAAGTCCCTTGACATATTTAGCCTGATTGTTTAAGGTATTACACTAAAGCCCTGGTATTACAGATTTCACATACAGCATGTTGGGGGTGTCTTTGCTTTCATTTATCTGTAACATGACATAAAAATTGGATTCAAATACCTTTCTTTGCAAAAAAAAAAAAAAAAAAGCAGGACACTTGATAAAGTCCAAATGTAATCCCCACCACAAAAATGGAGAGCTAAATGAATAATTATTTGGTATTTGTATTAGTAGGCTAACACAAACAACTCAGATATTTTGAACTGTAAGGAAATAATTCAGCAATGTAATGTAATATGAAATAGATATTTGTTTTATAGGCACACTAGTTTTTTTAAAAAACAAACAGTTCCAGTTTGTTTAAAATGCCAAGTTATTTTTCTATGGCATAATTTAATAAGTGTATTTAAAATGCACTCTCTGCTCCTGTAATTCCATGTGTTAGTTTAATTTAAACCATGCATTTTCCTGCTGATTTGTTAAGACAACTAACATTTTTGTTTGTTTGGCATAGGAGACCAGAGAATTAGGGGTGATTGGAAACTCTTATGTGACCATCTAGTAAAAACTTGAGCTTGTTTCTGAAATTAGATAATGCAGTCTCCAGGGAGAAGGTATCTTTCTGCTGCTCCTTTCGAGGAGATTCGCTGCTGTCAGATTCACAGAAAATATTCATAAAGACCATTGATAAGGCTGGTTGTGCTGCCTTTTGGCCAGAGCTAAACATCTGGCAGTGGCAGGAGCTTGAAAGAGGCAAATATGATAACAAAAAGGAGGGATACATTGTCAACTCAAAATGCGGAAGCAGATGGAAACCCAGTGAGGCACCTGAGTTCAGACCTATGCTCATTGAGACATATCCCAAGGCCTTTCAAATACCACCTAACTTTGAACAAGGGAGAAGAGGAAGAATCCATCCTGGAAGTCTTCAGTGTGGCATGAACTCTCAAATATACCATAGAGATGAAAGTAACTCTGAACTTGAAGGGATTAAAATGTTAAGAGGCTTGTGAATAGCTTGGGTATTTTTTGCACCTGATTGACAGCATCTTTGAAATAGTGCACAATGCCACCATTCTTAAATGTCAGTGTCACCTAGGATAACTGGGTACTGAGAATCAGAAACCCCATGTTCCAGTTCCACTACTGCCACTGACTGTTTAACTTTGGGCAAATTTACAATCTCGGTGCCTGTGATTCCCCACCTCAGTGTTGTGATGCTTAATTTAATTACAATTTGTATCATGTTTTGGAATACTGACCTGCATATAACTGTGCAGGGAGTGGTTTATATGTCTTTATTTTGATGGTGACTGGTTTTTTTTCTCCCCTTTTTTAAGAAATATGTTTTTAAAGCAAAGTTTAGTGCATATTGTAAGCCTCCAAGTGGCAATGAAGCATTTAATCAGAGTCTGATCCATCTCCCACCAAAGCCAATTTGTGTCTGTCCCTTTCCCCAAAACAAAAATTCCTTTTTTGGGAAAAGTTAGAAGTGGGATTAGGAGGTAGGTGCCCTGAGGCTCACTAGAAAATTCCAGCCCAGATGTAGTGGTTTCATTTAAATAGGCAGAGCTGACTTAAGCTCATTGTGGGTTACCTGTGGACCCACTCAGCTGGACTCACACAGTGTAAGCCCACGGTACATGTATCTGCTCCACCATCATCCCTTGTGGAGAAGAGAATCCCTCAGAAAGCCACCTCCATTATCCTGGGAGAAAAGGCCCCTAGTATCTCCCTCTCTGAGGAGAAGCATCTGCAGACGCCCTCAGAACCCAGAACCCTCTGGGGCACCATTTTCTGAGGATAGAATTCTCAGAATCCTCTGCTGCCAGAGGATTCATCATCTATGGAACAGGGATATCCTCTTGGGAGCATTGTCTAAAGAAAGCCTCCTGCTAAGGCACTGTGGCCTGGGTGAGAGTAGGAAGACCCTCTGCTGGGGCACCAATACCACATCTTCACATCCCTATCCCATTATGACTCCCACAGGGCTACCCTATAGATTCATGAATTCACAAGAATTCACTGAGACAGATCTTAGAACTTCACTACCTGATGCCTGGTGTGACACCATCAACAATGGTCACTGTGGCTGGAGCAACAGTCCTCAGTAGACAATGTCTTGCTTGATGACTGATGATGATTATGTTTCAGTTGGGAAATGTGGAGTATCCAACTGCTGGGAACTTGTCACTTGATGAAGCCTAGGTCTTCAGCTAAGCAGCTCACTCCCATTTGTATTTGGAGTGAAACACAGATGCTCAGCACAGTCTCTTTCCCACTCCACTCCTGGAGGGTCCCTTCCCAACTCAGGGTAGTGGCAGGGTGTGCATTCTGCTAGAGCCTGCCCTTTGTTTAATCGGCTAAACTTTTTATAATATTTCTGTTTTAAAGTTTTCCAGACATCCCATTTTTAAGGCTTTTGTCCTACTTCCTTTCACTTCAATGGAAGAGGAAAAGGCCTAAAATGGCTGAGTTCTGCTTTTCCTATATTGGCTTACATTACACATGACATGGTTCTGTTAGATTCATTACACTTTAGAGATACAAGAAGTCTAGAGAGATTTTTCAGGACCCTATTCTGTAGCTGCAGCAGCAGGAAACCTCTTTAAAAACAATGGGAGTTGTGCACAGAGTTATAGACCCGGACTTTCAGGCATTCCTTCAGTGTTGAGCACCTGAGTTTCTGAGCTTTGTTTGTTCAGAACAGCTTTTCTTGTAGCCCAAGCAGAAGAGAGTGACATTTTATGTAGACTTCTTTTTATTTTTCAGATTGATTTATAGCATCGAAGAATAAAAGGCAGTAACACAAATACTTATTTAAAAAGGTTAAGAAGCCTCCACATGTCAGTGAAGCCTTTTATCGGAGCCTGATCCAACTCCCATCCAGCTTATCTGTATCCTTCCTCCAAATCAGAAATTCCATGGTTGGGAAAAGTACTAAGGAAGGAATTCCACAACCAGAATTACGATAGATTAAATGCTTCACAGGGATGAATGCTGGCCAGTACTGACAGAATTCCTGAGATGGATTCAAAATCATTTCAGAAGCCTATTTACCTCAGCATCCAGGGAAGCAGAATTCACAAGTTTGTACACTCCTCAATTAACGTCTAACAGCCAATTTAACTGTGTGAACTATTAGACAACTTGAAAAACTTTAGACAGAAAAATAGGTCAGACATTAGGTCCCTGCTGGGCACAGTTACATCTAAATTAGAAAACATCAAAGCAAAAATGTGTTTATTTTGTAGTAAAGTTTCTGCATTAGATACCAGAATGCAGCTGAGGTAAAAAAAATCTTCAGTAGTTTGGAGAATAAATCTGTGAGCCTAAAGCAAGTGCCTGGGTCTATGATAATTTAAAACAAAACCTCTCTGTTAAAGGCCAGACTGGAGCTTATGGGAAATTCAATTAAAGTTAAAATATGTATTTTCCAGGCCTCTCTAATAGAGTGGATGGTAATGACCCTGCCTCAATAACTTCAAACTTGCTTTGGGATATACTCAAGGGGGCAGATTTTCCTATTGTTAATAAATCATTTTGTATTCCAGTGAACAACTAGAATTGCTTCAGTACACCCATGGCTGGGAATAAAGAAAGCTATGGTAAAATGTCTCATGGTACTGTTTAATATGGGTAAAATTCCTCACTGAGATCTGCACCGAAGATCTTAACTTCCCTATTCTGATCTACTTACATGTGTGGACACCCAACTAATCATTTGGAGGTCACACCTGTACAGAGAACAGAGCGTTAGTGTCCAGATCCTTTGTGATGATATGAATGGAGAATTTCCCCCTACGTTTTGTAATATTTCTGGAACAGACAAAAGGGCTAGATGTTCCCTTTGGATGTGTAGCAAGAAAGAGCAGGCATGATGGTTTTAGGTAGGTGGGGAAGTGGATGGGTGGTGTTGCTGGTCTCTGATATAAAGAAGTCAGACCGGATGTTCTGTTGGTCCCTTCTGGCCTTAAACATCATAACTAAAATACTTGTGACAGAATAGATGACATGATATGTGCATTCTCTGAACTGCAAAATGGAAACAATACACAGATTTGAAATGTAAAATAGACGTAGAAGACACAATCAGGGTGGAGTCCTGAGACTGGTCCATTGGACTAGGTTGTTTCATTTAAATGAATCAGAAAAAGGCCTGGAAAGCCTGACAGAATTAATGCTGAGGCTCAAGTGGAACAAAATGATATAGATTGTACATGCAAATATCATTATAAATAGCACATGTTTAGGGTACTGGACTGATAAGATTTGTGAACAAATATGAAAGTGGAACTAGTCACATATTATATATATATGAAGTATGACTACTCTATGACAGAACATCAAATCTACTCAGAGGTATGGGCATGTTCCTATAAGGTGCTGAAGCTCTCAACTTTCCCAGAGGTCAACTGGAGTTGAGGACAGCCAGTACCCCACAGGATCCAACCATAGTCTAGTAAAAAGCAGAAAGCTGTTATCCAGACATTATTTTTCAAATTTTTTATTTAAGTTTACAGTTATTTATTTCTCAAGTGCTGTTTCTAAGACAGAATCACAAATTCAAGTAGTTCAGCATCCAGGTATCCAGAACTAGCACACTACGTGGATTTTAGCACATCATTTGATTTTCCTGTATCATGTTGGACTTAGCAACCTTTCCCAATGTGATTTCTCCAAAGAGCTCAAATTGCTTCAAATAGGCACTAAAAGCATGCTACTTCTGCATAAAATGCCCTTTGGTTGAAGGAGAGAATTTAGAGATTACTCTCAGGCTTTCAGTGACAATACAGGCTACTTAACCTTTAGAAAACTTAGTCTTGGCCGTTTGTTTATATATGTAGTGCCTCAGATAGCAACCCAGAAGAAAATGCTCTGACCACCTACAGAAGAAGTGACTTATGATTCATGAACAGATTCAGGATGTAATCACAACATAAGCCTCGTGCCCTCTCTACATCTTGATATGCACGTACTTCGGAGGAAAACAAAAAACAGAACAAACAAAAAAACCCTGCTGCCCATGTATAGAGCACTGCAGCAGCAATGAACTGAGCTATCTAGTGCAGAGGAGTCATGACAAATCCATTTCAACACCTACTGATGGAGGAAGGCTTTTGACACTACTGTGAAATTTCTCAGCACTGCACCCACCCACAGAGACCAAGCAGTTTGGGCTAGAATTGTCAGCCATTGCTACTGATATCTGAAGCTAATCAGTGACAACCCGAGGGTGGGAATTTTAGTGTTCAAGGAAAACCTAACATCTGCATTTATGAAGAGATTAAACACCCTGTACCTGTACTCAAGATGCATAAGTAAAGGTTTGCAGGGAATTTTCTTATCAGAGTACAGACTTCTGAGACAGCCTTTGTTCTCCAGTCCTGATCGGGATATTGATGTTTAACTGTGGATTTCAAGGCAGCTTGAAGGGATGCACTAAATCAGTAGTGTTCAAACTAAGGCAGCTGTTTTGCTGCAGAGTCCCCCTATAGTGTAAGTGCATATCAAAGGCTGAGCAACTTGCTATGTTCTCGCAGCACAGAAATCTTCAGTTGTACCAAGCATCATGACACTGATTAATAAAACTATGTTCACACGCTAGCAAAACAAAAATATACTATTTAGGTAGTGCATTAAACAGCTCTCAGCTCCTCAGCAAAAGCTATTTTGAGTATGCTTCAGTTAAGGATGACACAAACCTTTGCCTTAAAGCTAAAAGAACTATTAACTAAAAGACAGAGCTTATAAAAAGGTATTGTTAGTAGGAAGTCCATTACTATGGCCTTAGTAATAATAATATCCAGATAATGAATTGTGCTATTCTGCTAATGACTTGGGGGTGTGGATTCATACTTTCCAAGTGCTGTTCTTCAGAAGATCACACATCAGGCAATTAATATCCTCCCTTGAATAGTGAAGATGCTAACCCCACTGTGATTAAAGTAAATGAAAAATTTGCCATTTGATTATACTGAGAATAAAATGGGATATGACTGGGAATAGAATTCCTGCACTGTAAATTCTAGCAAATTGACTAGCATCCAACCGGGAAAGTGAGGGAGAAACTCACATGCCCTAAAAAGGACCTGAGCTAAAGTCCATCGCAGTAAATGGAAAGTCTCCTGTCTATTGCAATAGGCTTTGAATCAGATCCAAAGTCAATATTATTTAGTGTGTATACTACAGTAATGCCTAAAGGCCTCGAACAGTATCAGAGACTGATTGTGCAAGACACTGTACAAAGACAAGGTGAGAGAGAGTCCCTGTTCCAAAGAGCTTACAGTGTAAGTAGACAAGATGGGCAAAGGGTGGGAGGGGAAACAGAGGCAACGAGAGAAGTGGCTTGCCCAAGGTCACTCAATAGGTCAGAAACAGAGCTGGGAATAGAATACACCTCCGGAGTCCCAATCCAGCCCCCTAGCCACTAGCCCACACTGCTTCTCAGGAGACCTTTGAAACCAATTTAACCAGTTTGGCACCAAATGAACATTTTCAAAGCAATCTGTGCTGCTATTTAAAATAGTCAAAATGAATAACATAGGCCAACGTTTTTAAAGTTGGACCCCTAAACTGGGTTACTAACTCCACTTTGGACACTTAACTAGAATTGGCCTGATTTTCAGATGTGCTGAGTATGAGGCTTGTAAACCAAGTGCCAGCTCTGGCTAAGGCCGTAGGTGTTAGCTAAGAACAGAGAAACTCATAGTTGGAAACCAAACCAGCTCACCTGTTAGTTTTGTTCCAAAAAGGTATTAGTCTGATAAGAATATATTCACTGTTTAGACTATGAAATTCTTGTAAGCTGCTGCATGCATTCATCTCATTTGTGATGTCTGTATTCCATGCTACAAGGTAAAATATAGTTGTATATTTATAAAAATGCCTGCTCTGAACTTGTGAACTCAGACTGGCAGAGTGGGTCCCTTCCCTCCTGTCCATCCAGGACTATCAAAAATTAAGTGGGTCACTGTAGGACAAAAGCTTTGTTAATTGCCCCATCAACCCACGAAGAAGAATGTGCAGAAGGCCTTATCCCATTGCTTGAATGCTGGAAGAGGGAAATAAAAATAGCTAACAAAGATTTTTCATCTCCTTGCTATTTGGACTCTCACAAGAGCTGGAGTTAAGAAACAAAAAGCAGAGGTTCCTTGGGTTAAGCCCTAAAAAGCCATTCAGTGTCGACAGATTACTACCTCTCTCACCTTTTGAATCACACATTGAAATGCATTTGTCTGTAAATTCCTTTACCGTGAAACTAACTCGTATTTCTTTTTCCTAGTTAATAAATCTTTAGTTCGTTTGTTGCAGCACTGGCTACAGGCATTGTCGTTGGTGTGAGATCTAAGGTACAAATTGATCTGGGGTAAGTAAGTGGTTTCTTGGGACTGGAAGCAACCTGAATATTTTGTGATTTTTTCATGTAAGTGACCATTTTTCACTAAGTCCATTGTACTTAGGGGCCATTCTCCTACTTGTGCTTTGAAAATCTCCTTTACTAGGAAATAAACCACTGATCCATGCAGTAGGGTATCTTACCTTCAGCATACTCTTTAGTCTCTTGGCTCACCTTCTTCCCAACCCCAATCACAGACATTCTGGGGCAGGCTGGAGGTTTCCTGAGGGCTAGAGGGGTGGGGTTCAAGCTGGATGCATTCTGAAAATCTCGGGACAGTGGAACAATCCCTAGGGAAATATGCCAGCTGGGGTAAAATATAGCAGCCCTAAGGCTGCACTAATTTATGCTGGGGGTCTGTTCAGCCCCTGGCAGTCCCAGAATCAGGTAAGAAGAAGATGGTTTAGATTAAGACCATGATTTTTGATTTTTCTGGCAATAAGATTTTTTTATAAAAACATTTTAGGTAATTACACTCACATTGCAATAGTTTGTTGTACCTTTACATTATAGTTTTCCTAATTTTTCTTTTTTAAGTACCTTACTATATATGTGGCCTTTCCAGTAAGTTAAGGCTATTTGAATTCTGGCCTGTGGCATATTATATTTTCAGATGGGTTGGCTGATGAAAGAATGTTATTGGTGTGTATGTTAGGGGTGATTTAAAGTCTTTTAAAACACAGTATATGTGAAAAAAATATGGCATTTATACTCCTGTATAACACACAGATATTACAGAAAAGCTGTTAGTGGCCAAGATGATTGCAGTGGTGGTGGGAGATGTCCAGTTTGAGGGAGGAAGTATTTCTCTGGTGTAATGATTGTTTTTTTTAAAAACGGCAGCTGTTTAAACCTGCTCAGAGATTTGGAATGTTGGAATAAATTCCGGGAGATGAATTAGTGGGCAAGTGAGGTAGTCAAAAGTGCACGAGAAATAAATCATATGCAGATATCACCACCACATATGGATACTTTTGAGTAGAAAGGGTTGTTTAGAAGTTCCATGGATAGGACGGATATTTCTATACATATAGAAGTTTTCATATAGGGTCATTAGGAAGGTTAGTAAGAAGGCATGGAGTGTAGTGTTTTCAGTCCACAAAGAACACCCAACTGTATGATTCTGTCTGATCTGAGTGGGTGATGCAATTCAGCATTTAAGCCAGTATCTAGCCAAGATTGGGGCATGGATGAGAATGAGCTGTTAAAACTCAGCCCAGACAACAACGAGGGTGTTGATGGTGGGTTGGGTGAAGCAGCTGGAGGAGATATTGGAGGTAACATCAGTCACTTTGACTGAAGTAGTAAATCTGCCATTAGGGTTGTCATAAATATAAAGGGAAGGGTAAACACCTTTAAAATCCCTCCTGGCCAGAGGAAAAACCCTTTCACCTGTAAAGGGTTAAGAAGCTAGGATAACCTCACTGGCACCTGACCAAAATGACCAATGAGGAGACAAGATGCACCTCATTTCAAAAGCTGGGGGGAGGGAGAAACAAAGCCTCTCTCTCTGTCTGTGTGATCCTTTGCCGGGGACAGAACAGGAATGGAGTCTTAGAACTTAGTAAGTAATCTAGCTAGAGATGCGTTAGATTCTGATTTCTTTAAATGGCTGAGAAAATAAGCTGTGCTGGAGGGAATGGATATACCTGTTTTTGTGTCTTTTTGTAACTTAAGGTTTTGCCTAGACGGATTCTCTATGTTTTGAATCTAATTACCCTGTAAGGTATTTACCATCCTGATTTTACAGAGGTGATTCTTTTTACTTTTTCTTCTATTAAAATTCTTCTTTTAAGAAACTGAATGCTTTTTCATTGTTCTTAAGATTCAAGGGTTTGGGTCTGTGGTCACCTATGCAAATTGGTGAGGATTTTTATCAAACCTTCCCCAGAAACGGGGGGTAACGTTTGGGAGGATTTTTTGGGGGAAAGACGTTTCCAAACAGACTCTTTCCTAATAATAATAATACTGGTTAGCCGTTTGGTGGTGGCAGCGAAAGTCCAAGGGCAAAAGGTAAAATAGTTTGTACCTTGTAGAAGTTTTAACCTAAGCTGGTAAAAGTAAGCTTAGGAGGTTTTCATGCAGGTCCCCACATCTGTACCCTAGAGTTCAGAGTGGGGAAGGAGCCTTGACAAGGGTTCATAACTTAGGGATGATTTTAGACTCCCAACTCCTGCATGATGATCACATTACAACAGTAACCCAGTTGACTGTATACCTTCTGCATCTGGCTAAGAGATTGTGACCTTTCCTTTCAGGTGTGGACCTTGCCACTGTTATTTATACTTTTGTCATCTCCAGAGTATGCTACTGCAATGGTCTGTATGTGGGCTACACCTTAAAACCATTCACACACCAAAGCTAATGCATAATGCAGCAGTTCACTTACTGAGTGGGGCATCTGACTGGAAGCATATAACCCCCGTGTTCTAGGATCTGTCCTGGCTGCCTTACCATTGATCTCATTCTTCCCTCACCTGATCCAAAATAGATCAGATCTTGTGACTTTCCAGACACACTGTAAAAGACATCTGCTTGATAGGGTTTGGGGATAGGCTGAAGGGAAGCTTCCCCCAATGACAACGGGGATGGAAAAATGTTTCTGCGGGTGGCTGACTGGCTGAGTTCCAGTGGAAGTGATTATCTTAATGTTGCTCAGTTTTTATAGTATTAGTAATGATATTTTAGAGTGCCTAGAGCCTTGGATAGGTGTCTTTTTAATTACTGTAAATCTAAATAAATACATAAACAATCTCCATATTAGCTGTCATCACAGGAAGTTGGACTTCTGAAGGGAGTGGTTCCAGAATTAACATTACAATATCACCCTGTAGTGATTGGCTGATATGCAGGTGCTAGTCTTAGAACAGCTAGGAATACATTATTTCAGATATGACAGCACGTTCGCTTCCACCAGATACAGAGACCCTGCAAAAACAGAGATTATTTTGCTGGGAGATTACCCTTAAGCAGCCAGGCAGATTGCATTGCTCCAGTTTGGAATACTTCTCACATACATGCTAGGCACAGGCTGTCTCAGCTTTGATTTTGGTTTTCCCAAGCCACCTTGTTCATGGTTTTAGCTGTACAAAGCCCAGAGCAGGGGTGTACCAGATGTGCGTTCCATTGTATCCACATTACCAATGGGGTTAAGTACAATTTTGACACCTCACTGACACCCACACACAACACCATTTAGCCTTCCTCTAAAATCTAATTCTTTGCTTTTTCTTTCAATGAAAAGAACAACATTATTTTCATATCACAGTTAGTCTAATCTGAATAACTACTCTCAAAACCTTGTTTTTCAGAATAGCCAGCCATATCCTACAGTCTGGGTTCATGGGCTGGACTTCATTGCTCTCTTCATGTCTTGATGCTGTACAGCAATTGCTGTACTCTCCGGGGAATGGAAACAGAGTCAGACTCATTGTGCCTTCTTCTCGTTGCATTCCAGTTTTCAACACATGATTCAGGTAAACTGGAAACTAGTTTCCTACCACGCAGTTCTGGCAGCTGAGATTAATTCTCCAAAGACTCCTCTTTGGAGGCAAGCAGATGGTACATATGCACGTACTTTATTTTTGATTGTACCAGTTCTGAATAATTTAAAGTTCCAAATCTCTATCAAATGATTGTATTCTCATTTCCCAATAACTTTTTTTTTTCTCTTTTGCTTCAGAATTCCTTCCCTCTACTCTGTTTTGACATTTGGCTGAAACTTCCTCCATTTTGCACTGTCTTCATTGTTACATGCCTGCTGCTGTTCTTTGTTACAATTTTAGATAAGTGAGGCTTTAGAAAACTAAGATGCTTTTAGGAACTGTTCTGCTGGTGATTTCGCTCTTACCATTTGCAAAAGTATTCTGTGTACATAAACAGCACATTAGCCAAATGATGTTATCACTATTTCTGTGGGCCTGCACTTGGCACTTGCATTAGAATTACCAAAATAGGTTTAAATTCCAGAGGTAGTGGGGTGTTGTTGCTGTTGTTTTTAGGAGCTATACAAGGCACGTCATCATATGCATGAACTAAACTGTCTTTTATGTCAGTTTGTTGGTGAGTCAGTTCAAACTCTGGGCTTTATCTGCCATTCATTTTTGCTCAGGCCTTATTGAATACAATTGGAGTTGTGCATGCAAGTGATGCCAGGATATTGCCCTATATTAAGAATGATTGCTAGCTATAATTGCCCAAGAAAGAACATAAGAAGCAAGGCTTAAAGTGGTCTCAAATACAAGCTGGATCTGTCACATGGAATGGAATTTCATTAGGTTGTAACAAAACACCAGGGCTAGGACTCCTTGTTTAATTCATTTGCAGTGCTATTTCTTCCTTTAAGGAAGGAAATGTGTTTTATATCCTGGAGCGGAGTCTAGGTGGTTGATCCCTTCTGCCTCAGATAGGAACAAACTCCACTTTCACATGTAGCAGAGTTATGCTAATCCTGGGATTTGCATTTTTAAAAATAGTACTTACTTGTAATCACAGGCCAACATTTACAAACCTGGGTGCCTGAAGTCAGGTATTCTAAATCTATATTTATTATTCTCTGTCTTCTCTTCACAAGGCAAAATTTTAAAAACATAGTTACCATGGTACATTTTCGTAACATTTCAAATGTATGAAGTGTACAATTCAGTGTATGTGAATTTTACAAGCCAATCTGCAAAGAAAATTTTGGTTCTCTGATTTTTCATGCACAATGTAGTGTTGATGATTCAAACACAAAGCAAATTGAACTGATGAAAATGTGAGGGTGAACTATAATGAATATGTAGTTATGATATTATATGTAATTATTTGTAGTTTTGATCAGGTCTAGACAACAGTAATGCAAAGGATCTGTAGACTCAGTCTTCAACAGAGATGGGAGATGAAATCACTTCTATGTTGCCAAGGCTGATTATATCACCAAATATCTGTCTAACCAACAACTAGTATGAATACATAGTACTAATGGTACAGCAGGATTTGGCCCTTAGAATGCATGCCAACAGCTATAGGACTGGCAGCTGCAGTTCCCAGAAAAGTAACTGCTTTTTACTCATCACCCAAGCTGAGCATCTGGATGGCTACAAAAGTGCAACTAAGGAAATGACATATTTATTGGCTCTTCATGCAGTGCTCTCAGGAATATGAAAATAATCTGGAAAATCCTAACTATTATTGTGTTACTTTATAGTCTAATTCCATGCTCTGGACTCCCATCAAAATACATAGGAGTTTTGCATAAACATTAGAATTGAGATATAATGACATAAAGGGTTAAAAGCCTCCACCTATGGAGAAATCAAGGATGAATGGTTACTGAGGGTAGCATTGGATCTGTGTTCGTGGATTATAGCAATTAGAAGAGCCAGAGGTGCTTGGGTCTATGAAGGTTAGAGACAGAGCAGGGGAGAGCCGAACCCTGTACAGAGTGGGTGGAGCCAGGGACCAGGCAGAAAAGCAATATTATGAGAATGGTGTTATAAGACTTCTTCCTCCTTAGCCCAGAATCAGCAGTAGGCTTTTCTTAGGGTCATGTTCCTTCTGAGGCTCCAGACCGTCAGGCTTGGTCCAGATTAAGTCCCCTAAATCCAATTTATCAAAATGTTGCAGAAAGGAGTGCTGGATTTGGGAGGGGTGGTTCTGATATAATACAAAGGGAGCTATAGGCCCAAATCCAGCAAAGCACTTAAGCATATGCCTAACCTTAACCACATGTGGAGTCCCACTGAAGTTATCACAGACATTTAATGGGCCTGAGAAGCTAGTTAAACTTGAATACCTGAAGACAATCACAATATATGTGAGTTCAAGTAATGCAGCAGCAAACAAGACCAATGCAATTTGGGACTGCATGTGCAAAGGCGTTACATTACAGGTCAGGTCACAGGTCTTTAAACTGCTCCTGCAATATTACATTCAATTCTGGGCACATCGGTACTATACAAATATAGACAAATGAGAGTGAGCTCAGAGGAAAAACTAAAAAGACTGTGAAGCTAGAGTGACTGATTTATGGGGAAATAGTAAGAACTAACCATGTATAGAATAGCTTTACCTACTGATGATGAAAGCGAAGGGGAGATGGAACAGTCATGATAACTGCGTGGTTGCCTCCTGCATGGTACTTTCCCCTCACATCAAGATTGACCTTGCCACAGGAGTCTGCAATTAATTTTTGGAGTCAGAGCATCAGAACAGACTTTTATAAATGTGCTGATTTGCCAATTTTTGCTTTTTAAAATATATGCAAAGAAACCTGAAATGTCTGTATTTGCAAATAGTTCAGCAATAAAAACGTTTTGTTTCATTCGCCAAGGGTTATTTTAATTAAAAGTATTTACCCCCCTCCCCAAAACTCCCAATAAATTGCAAATTTAATTATTTCTTCTTTCCCCAGTTGTCACATAAGATTTTCCAGTTTATGCTTTTGTATTTAATTTCACTGGAGACATTTTTGCTAGTGAAAATGGGTGGTGGACATTAGTTAAGACGTAAGATGGTTTATGCCTCGGAAAAATGGTCTTCCAACATAGCAAAAGGTATGTGGGGAAAGGTAGTTCCAAATGACCATGGAATCAGCATGTTTTCCCACACTGTCATAGGACACTTGGTAGTATAATTTGTACAATTATTCTTTGATCCTGCAGAAATATCCCTGACCAGTGCAGTGTCAACTTTATTATACTATAGGGTTTAATGCCGACTGTGACACCACATTCTTCACATTGTAGAAAGAATTGATTCATTCTGCGCCATGCCCCAGTCCCTTCCTGGAAATGGATTCATGTTGTGACATTTTCTGTTCTTGCTACAATCTTTGTCACCGAAATGAGGTATCCAGAATTGCATTGTCTCATTTTCACATTGCTATGCTGTATTTTGTTGACCTTTTTAATATTCAGTATTTTGAACGGCTGACCATTCCACGCCTCCTCTCTCTATTAAAAGGGAGAACAGCCTGTTGCAAAGGATGGGAATGACCAGCCAATTGAAATGAAGAATTCTGAAAAGGTCATAGCGGCACAGAAACTCCATCTATTGCACAAAATTTATTAGACATTAAAATTCGGATGCCTCCTTTTCGTGACAAAGACTGTATCAACAGCAAAAAATAAAAATAGGCCCAACATCAATCTAGTGTCATGCTAACAGCAGTGCTAGAAAAAATGTGGGATTGTATCATTTATCCCATTGTTATTTTGGTTTTTAGCTTGTGCTCCTCTTTGGATAGTATATTAGAGAAACATAGAGGAAAAATTAATTTACATTTGATTCAGGAATCTAATTATGGTGCTACCCAGACGCCTTGAATGCTTGTGTTTGTGAAAGTCTCCTTAGCTACACTAGCTCTCTAGACAAAAAAGGTAAAACTCATTCAGATAAGAGACATTACATTTTTCTCCTTCTTCAGCAATGTTGGAAACATTTTCATAAGGTAATCTCAACAAAGTGTTGGCATCAGCATTACCATTATCAATGGACATCTGGTATTCATTGTCACATACAGAAGCAGCAAATTTAAAGTCCAGCTTAGAATATTCAGTGCAGCTAATATGCTAGGAAGGAGAGGAAATGTAGATGGGAACTAATATTCACTTTGAATCAAAACTTGATTTGAAGCTATTTTAGAGCCAAGTGCAGTTTAAATGCACAGGAAAGGCCTGAGCTAGCAAGATGTTCAGGTATAATAGTGTGAAATATGTAAATTACATAACTGAATGCAATAATCATGTCAAATGTGGCTGTGCTCTCAATGCCTATTAAATTGAAGCTCATTTAAAGATGCAGGTGCTGCTTAAGGCCCTATCCAGTAAAGCCCTTAGGCACATGTGTAACTTGAAGCTAGAGACAGGTCACACTGAAGTAATTTGGACTATGCACATACTTAGTGCTGTAAACTGAGATGTATAAATTGAATAATCCTTTGTTCAAATTATTTATTCACCTTTAAATCTCTGTTTGTATGCCATGTACCCAATAGTGCTCCAACCATGACTTGGGCTTCTGGACATTACTATAACACAGTGGTTTTTGACTTGTGGTCTGTGGACCCCTGGGGTATCGCAAACTATTCTAAGATTTCCAGAAGGGTCCGTACCTACATTCGAAAGTTTGTAGGGGTTTGCAAATGAGAAAAGGTTGAAAATCACTGCTACAATAACATTGACAAATGATAATACCAATATTTATGTGTGTATCTATGTCTGCATATGTACAGTCATTTTTATTATATATATTGTTTTTCATATGTGTCAGTTTCAGTTTTATCACTGGTTTCTCACTCTAGGTTGGCAGCTTGGACCAAAATATTTTTTTTTTATTTTGTGCAGAACCAATTTTTATGTGCCTTGGGCTTTGGAGATGACAGAGAGTTATATACTGAAATCAAAACTGGCTTAATGTTATCCATTCTTCAAAACTTTTAGACAGGAACAACAGATTTGGGTACTCTGCCATTCCAACTACTGTTTAAGAAAGAGAAAAGATTTTCTTACTCTCTGAAATAAGCTTCCTTTGGTATTTGACCACATATACCTTCTTGAGAAAATTAAATCTCAGACATAATGGGAAAATTCACTCAATGGAGTTTTATTAGGGTTTGGCCTAATGGGTGCAGGTTAAATGACTGCAATCATTAAAGATGCCTCATTGTTCTATCATGAGTTACCATCAAAAGTATTCGCATGTGTTTTACTACACTTGCACTCATAGCTAGTTCCTCACAAATATCTGCAGAATTTATTCACTGTAATCAGTTTCAGCCCATTTAATCTATCTTTATTATTCACTATAATGATTATGAAACTGATTTTATTGGCTAAAGTCATATACGCACTAAAAAAAGCACACATTCTCCTCTGCATCTTAACTGCGACTTGCAGCACCCCACCCATTCAAGGACTTCTGTTGTCAAAAGCTACCAAATATAATCCATATCTAAGTTTTTACCCCGCACTCTCCACCAAAGCTTCTGAGTGCTTTATAAGCTTTAGACGTCTTGAAGAATTGTCCTATATATATAGGGTAAGTTTCTTTTCCTCCCTCTCCTAACATTTTTTCTGGAAGAGAATGCGAGGTTTGTTAAGTGAACAAATAAAACTAGCACTAGTAAACCCACCAAATTCATTGGATTGAGGTCCAAGATATATTCTAGTCCTGCTGTCCTGAGAGATGGTTTAGCTCTTTTTTTTTTTTAAGTACAAACATTAAAACCTATCTTAAATGATTACTCAACAGATTGATAAAAATTAGTTCCTTCAAGAGAAGCAGCCTTCTAATAAGGGTGGAATACCATTGTACCCCCCACCCCCTTTAAGGACATTTTGGGGTGGTGTCTTCTTCCAATACAGGCTAAGCTATGTGTAAAACCTGTTCTGTAATAGATATTCTAGACATATCTGAGCAAATGTAATATTACAAGCTTAAAAAATAAATTATGCTCAATCCACCTCAACTGGTTCTTTGGGAATCAGAAATGGCTGGAACTCTGGTCTTTGCAAAGCAGCTCCTCCACTATCAATCAAGTGATCTAAGGTTTTTACATTTTTGCTCAGATTTGTATGTTAAAAGTTTGTTTCAATTCCTTGTGGACTTTCACACTGAAAGTTATAGTCCAGTTACTCTGAGCACTAAGGTCTGAACAGACCTCAGTGAGATCTATAAAACTGCTTAGTGCAACATTGGTAGCCAAGTGATTTCACAATGAATAGCAGATGTCAGTCACATCTCTTAACGTACTTCTGAAAGACATTTGTATAAAACAATCAGGTACTTAATCCTCTCTATCATGCGCCCAAATACAGTTCTGCAAATGTATTTCTGTGATTTTGCAAATGCAAACGTAAGTGTATAAATCTATGTTTTCAATTTAAGAGGCTGCTTTCTGAATGTTTTATTTAGCTTTCATTAACCAAAATCAATAGGGGCTATGTTAGGGTTGTGCCAGTATGAAGGAAAAAATTGGGGGAAACCCCTGCAATCCTAAATGTTACTCTGCATAAACACACACACACACCCCCCAATAAAACTTTAGGGCTCCCCTGCAACTCGCAGCAGATGGGGAAGAAGGGGAAGTTTACCTGTATGAAGCCAGGAGGAAGAGGAAACAGCTGGACCAGATTGGGTGGGGTGGAGCACTGTCCTTCTATCTGACTGGAAGATGGGGATATTTATACCCTGTTTTATCCCACGGAAGCCATCTTTTGCCTGGATTGGGCTGGCAGCACGCATCTTCCCACCCATGAAATCTGAAACAGGACCAGGTTCCTTCATGATCTGCTGTGGCTATCATGCTAGGCTCCCCTTTTTGCCTGGAGACTAGGAAGGAATTTTCCCCTCCCTTAGATTGGCCAAGATGGGATGGGTTTTTTTGCTTTCCCCACAGTGGATTTGGTGTGGCCCTCAATGCTGTGCAGCATGGGAGTTAGGTTATTTTTGGGATTCCCTCCAAGACCTCTTTCCACTCAGCTTCCCAAGAACTAAGTTTGACTCCAGATTTCATCCCTCGTGTAACTTTATTTGGCATGCAACAAAACTACACAGAGTTGATCTGACTCAAGCGTAAGGTTTGGATATAGGGAGTATTACACATCCAAAGTTACACAGAAAACCCTCTTCCTTTGTATACATTTATACATGGCATTGCATTTACTATACATTGCATCATGTTTTGGGACTGTCTTGGTTACTTTGTAGGAACCAATCCCTGTACAATATGCTCTGCCCATGCATAATCTGACCTTAACTTTATTTTACAACTAGGCTTGTTTACCAATACCAGGATATTCCTGCTGATCTGAGCTAGCCATCCTGACTCCATCATATTACTTATTACAGTGGTTCTCAAACTTTTGTACTGGTGACCCCTTTCACATAGCAAGCCTCTGAGTGTGACCCCCCTAATAAATTAAAAACACTTTTAAATATATTTAACACCATTATAAATGTTGGAGGCAAAGCAGGGTTTGGGGTGAAGGCTGACAGCTCGCGACCCTCCCCCAGGTAATAACCTCGCGACCCCCTGAGGGGTCCCAACCCCCAGTTTGAGAACCCCTCACTTATTATGACAACTTAACCCTCCATTTGCCTTCCCAACATGCCCTCTAAAAATTGAGGCGAGTTACTTATGTCAAGGCAGGCCTATAGTTATAATGTTGCAGATGTCCAGTGTAAGTACTCCTTATAGAAGGGATATGGTTATCGGGTAAAATGGATTGGAAAAAGATTTAAAGGAAAAGCATCCTTTAAGGGAGTGCAGGAAGGGTGGTTTGGGGCTCTTATATATGGTACAGTGGGAAGCCAATCCTATTCCTTTTATAGCTCCCTGAACTCTTTCACGAGGTGGGGTTGGGGTGGGGGGGGGGGAGGGGGATGGTAGCATAGTCCCAGCCATGGGATGACTGGACCAGGTTGGGGATTAAGTGGAAATGATTAAGGAAAGGATGCTGATTCAGACTTTAAGACCAAAGAGAATCATCATGATCATCTAGTCTGACCTCCTTCACATTGCAAGCCACAGAACTTCACCTACCCACTCCTATAATAGGCCCATAACTCTGGCTGAGTTACTGAAGTCCTCAAATCTTGATTTAAAGACTTCAAAGTGCAGAGAATTCACCATTTACTTTAGTTCAAACCAGCAAGTGACCTGTGCCCCATGATGCAAAAGTCGGCAAAACAAAACAAAAACCCAAAACCCAGGGTGTCTGCCAATCTGATGTGGGGTAAAATTCCTTCCTGACCCCAAATATGGTGATCAGTTAGACCCTGAGCATGTGGGTGAGACCCACCAGCCAGACCTGCACTGTACAATTTATTGCCGGGTACTCCTGTTGGATCATATTAAAGAAGTTCTGTATTAAAATCACAAATGAGTTTGATTCCCCATAGTTAAATTCCAGGGTATTACTAATTAAGAGGTCTCTTGGTTTTTGGTACTGTTTTTCTCCCTCTATGTGTGAAACTTGCAAGCTGCTAATTGTGTTAGTACATTCTAAGACAGAGTCTATTGTCAAAGCAATTCTTTGTAACAACAACAACTACTCACACAGAGAGAGACTCAAAGCAATACTCTGTAACAGAAACAGCACCCACAGACTCCCTGCCCTTTTGTTGTATTCATCTCGCTTTGTTAACAATTATGATTAAAATAGAGATAGAGGATGTATGTGGATGGATGCTTGGTGTGGATAATAACTGAATGATCAGGGAGGTGCCAGCCTAAGAATCCAGTCTCCATCGGCTGAAGAAGGCGTCAAGTGGAAATAACCAGAGGACCCCCGGAGGGCAGACTGGAATCCACCCAACAGCCTCAAGGATGGGAACCAAAGAACAAGATAACATCTGGCAGCATGGAGCCGTCAGGAATGTGCCATCTGCTGATTGATTCAGCAACAGCATGATGAAGTAATTCCCATAGACTGGCATAGGAAGAAATTCCTATAAAAATGGACTCTAGAAAGTGAGAACTTTGGGGTCTGATTCTGCAAACCAACTTCCAGGAGCATCAGATGAGCATCTGACAAGGCCCTGCTCCCTCATCATGTCCAGGCCACCTGGTCAGTAGCTTGGCATGAGCAACTCTAAGGCTGGTAACTATGATAATAACCTTGCAGAACCTCTTTGTGTGTGTGTGTATGAATGAATGTGTGAATAAATATGAAATTGAATTGAATGTTATAGCTATAACTAACTGCTTACTATGATTCTTTCTGTATTCACAATAAATGTGGCATTTTGCCTTTTCCCCTTTAATAAGATCCTGCTGGTTTTTATTTTATTGGTATAACACTCCCAGATATTTTAAGTAAATAAAGTTGCAGACTAATTAAACTACATCCATTTAATCCTGCATTTCTTCCAGCAAAGAAAGGACAAGGAACCTTTAGATAACCACTGCCTGTTAGCCAAAATTGAGATTGGCACATGTTCATTAACGTTTCTCCTGCACTCTGGAAGAGATGTCACATCAGTATTAATTTTGCTAGTACAGCACTTCTGTGTTAAATGTATACTTTGTTGCCCTCTTTCTAGATTATATCTTTGTGGCTGTCAAACAGGGGAACCAATGAAAAATCCAATCCAGATCATTACTGCTCTAAAATTTGGAAAGGACCAAGATGAACATCCAGGCAACAACCACCCCTACGTTATTTGGACTGTGTTGAAAGTGATGGTAGGCAATATAGGTGCCAAACACCCTATGCTTTTATTTAACTTGGGCCCACACTTACAACAGCTATTGAAAAAGTGCCTCTTTGTATTTGAGTTTAGAATAAAAATGAGTTTCAATAAGTATGGATTAAGTCCTATTTGATTAACATACCATCTTTTCTAGTGTTGTCCACTATCTTCTTTTGTAATACTGTCTATGAATAACTGCCTGTTTCTTTCCCTGATAGAACTGGTCTGACCCAAAGAACAATTGGTTTAAAAATCAGTGGAGCATGTTAAACAAATGTAAATGCTTCTATGATGCAATAAGTGATGTGGAAACCGTGCATATGATTATTTATACAATTTTCCAAACCACATTTTTTCAGTGTTCTTTATTATTTAAATCCTATCAGCCATTCCACTTAGACATCATTTACTATTCCTCATTACTAAGGGAGAATAAATTGCCCTTTACATTTCCAAGTGATTAAACAAGCGGTTTCTTCCTTCAGTAGAGGTGATCTTAGAAGTTAGTTGTACCTGTACCCCTCAGTGCCTAATTTGAAGCTATGCCAGCTGGCAATAGACCTTGGCACAGTGACTGAAGGCTCTGTCTATTATGCATGATACATATTCTGTCCAGCATGTACAGCACAATGTCATTTAATGTGATGAGATTTAAGGCTCCCTGAATCCTCAATAGCGGTACATCCACACCAAATGTCTATTTTTGCATGACTAATATGACATTTTAGTACCCTAGTTATAATGACACATTGACAACCACTTTATCTATTTTCAGAATGCTCCTCTGGGAAAAGCTCTTCATTCAAAGTCAGGAATAATCAACAGGCAACTTGTGCCTACAGGCTCTCAAAACTTTTATAAGTGCTCCCGGATTACATCACCTACTTACCAGACAATTTTCTAGACAACCACTGGTCCAATGATTAGGTTGATAACCTGGGACACAAGAGATCTGGCTTAAACTCATTATTCCACCATAGACTTCCTGCGGGACCTTGGGCTGGTCACTTAGTCTCTCTGTGCTTCAGTTCTGCATCTGTAAAATGTGACTCATAGCACTCCCCTACATCGCAGGGGCGTTGTGACAATAATTACATTCATAATTGTAAGATGCTCAGAAACTATGGGTCATAAAATGACTTAAAGTAGACAATTGTGTGTGTTGGCAGTTATTTCTATGAGCAAAGGTGCACTGGTGCAGCTAGAATGGTGCAAGTGGTGCAGTCATACCAGGGCCTGAGGTTATGAGGGCCCAATCAGATGGAGCAAGACTCCAGCACTTCACCAGGCTCACGGGGGTCCCAACTGCCCCTCTGTCATGATGGGGGATTCAGTTGGGCCAAATCTGAGTGGCACTATGACTCCCATGCACCAGGTTGCAATGCCACTCCTCACTGAAATCTGGTCCGCCTGTAGCAGGGGTGAAAATAAGCCGGTAAAAAGTGGCCACTGGTACTCAGCCGATAGGGGGAAGGGGTGTGTGTGTGTGTGTGTGTGAAAGGGGCAAAGGACCCTGCTTAAAGCTTTTGCCCTCCCCCCCCCCCGGGCCACCGTGGGGGAGACAAAAGGAGCAGCTGCCCCAGGGCTGGCAGCAGCCAGAGCCCCGGGCCCTTTAAATAGCAGCTGGAACCCTGGGCAGTGCGGGCCAGGCAGCGCAGGTGGGCTGGCTGGGGGATGCTGACCCCACCGCCCCCCCCAGCTCTGCCCCTTCTGCCCAAGGCCCCCATATCGGTAAGTGTTAAATGCTACTTTCATTCCTGGCTGCAGTGAGTGAGTTAGGGGCAAGTGATGGGAACGAAGGGAGCCAGGGATGGGGGGAAGCCATTGTACCTTAAGACAGTAAGATTGCTGAGCCAAGGGGGTGCCGGTGAATGGCCAGTAGGTCCTGTTTGATGGATAATGGGGTTGGGAAGCCAGTTGTTGGTGGGCTGTGGAGAGAGGTGGGGAGCTGCTGGATAAGGGGCTAGGGGTAAGTTGTGGGAGCTGTGGGGCAAGATTTTAGATTTCTGGATCAGGAAGGCAGCTCCTAACTTATTCTTGCACCACAGTTCCCCAGGGCCTTGTTACACCGCTTCAAAGATACAGTAATGGTTCTTGAAGTGGTTAATTCACTTTCTGTATTCATACTTCACATCAAAGAAGTCTGATTAGCATAAGAAAATGTAGCAGAAGTCACAATGTGAAGAATAATTTCTAAGAAACAGATTTTTTGCTCCCCCTAGGAATTGAACAAAAACAACAACAAAATCAACCCCACAACTATTCTGCAACCACCAGCATATACAGCTTAGTGTAAGTAATAGCACTTGCAAGAGCAGGTGACAATTTTATCTTTCATTTTCTCTGGCACAGCTAAATTCCTTAACAGGCTGTAAACTCAAGTCCTAACAACAGAGCATAGATTCACCCCTTCCCCCCACCACCATTTGACACCATTTCCAATTATATGTTAAAATCTTCTTTGGAGTCCTAATATTCTGTAATCCTGCCAATTTGCATTTACGATGATGCTTTCCTTTTGGAAACAACAATCCCTTACCTTTTCACCATTCTGTCAAATGTGTAGAAAAATTACCTTGCTGTCAATGGAATGTTCTGATAATCATCTTGAAAATGTCTATTTCCTAGACATTTTGGTAGCCATTTTTTAAGTGGTCCATTGAGAGACGTCAGGAAGCTTTGTCAATAAAATGTCATAGCACAAAGAGATCTCAAAAAGGTCCTAATTATGTGTTATCAAGGCTGAAATTGTGCACACACTCTACCCCCTATTACAGGAAATCACCTCAAGTCTGATGTAAGCACTTCAGTAAATCAAGTGTAGTAATTCAAAGACCTGGAAATGACAGTGTTTGGCTGTGGCTTACAAAGCCCAGGCCAGTTAATAAAGATCTCTACATTCTAATTGCCAATGACATAACCAAGTGCTCCAGATAGACGACCTAAGATAGCATATGCTAAAATCAAATTTGTATTTTATTCAGCTACTGTCGCAACTCAGCCATAGCAATTAATGGCTTGCAAAACAGCAATATTAATTTAGCACTGATAGTTATCACCAACCCATACTGTTTAAAGTTAAAATTAAATTAACACTGTAATAGATTGGAAAGAAAACTTAAAATGCTGTTGACAAGCCAAACATTTTTTAATGCCAAACACAAATTATGGTCATAACCTCTTTCTCTTTTTATTAATTCAGTACAATGCCTTAAATCATATTAACCAATACTGATAAATGTTTCAGAAGTTACTTCATGGCAAATAGTGATTCGGCTGAGGTGTAGATTACAGTCAGGAAGCCATGTGAGGGTTACATATCTCTGTCTTAATGTTTTTATGCCAATTTTATGTTCTGTTTTTGAAATTCCCCTTAAAGCATTAATCATATATTTTGTTAATGCACTAGCCAAATTATCAGGGGAGAAAAGAGAAAAAAGTTAGACGTTTACTACATTAGAGAAATTAGAGATGGAAAAGCCCCAGTTATTCATCTAATGTTGTGCTTCTCAACCTTTTGCACTCCGGGATCCCATGTTACAATAGGAAAAAAGTTTCTGAACCTCCCCTTGCATCTAACCCTAAAGAAAGGAGTGCAGTTACATAAATGATGGAACTAGGAGTTCCAGTTACACAGGTGCTGCCATGCTCCCTTGGTTGAAGTGGTTTCCATTATATTCAGGGGTTACAGTTTGGTTCAATGGCTCTCAGCACCCTCACCAGACAAATTGTACCAGCAGCCTTGTACAGTTATGATCCTCAGGTGGAGAACCCCAGCTCTAATCTGAGGGAACAGAGAGAGGAACTAATGAAGGGATGGATGTTCCCTGCAGTATATTCTTCAATGCTTTATGTGCAACTCCACATCCCTGGGTGTGTTATCAGCAGTGGAGATTGAACCTGGAACCTCTGAATCTTAAAACAATCTCTTCTACTGCTGAGCTACAAGACTCCATTCCGTTAGCCAGAGATGTAGGCAGTCTCATAAACCGGGATCTGGGGCCAGCCACCCCAAAGGTGGGGACAGGGTGCCACTATGTGGCTGTGGGTTTCATATGCTGTCTGCTTTTAAATTACTTAAGGAATAGGTCTTCCAGCATTTCAGTTGGAAAGCTATTCAACTGCCAGTAATTTCATGTGGTCTAATTTTTTGAAGTCCATATTCAGAAAAAACATTGTCTTCCCTTTCACTGATCTCAGAGCTTGAGCACAACCTTGTACACTAGTGACAGCAGAAGAAAGCTAGTGTCATAAATATTGGGCATATTGGGGTTTGTTGTAATGAACTAACTTTGTGTGTATTTTTATAAAACAACTTACCATCTAGTCGCTGGCAAACAGAGGATAAAGAACATATTAGTGCCAGCTAAGGAACATCTTTATCTCAAATTATAGAGGCCTGTGTTTTGGGAGTTGGACTTTACAAGTGTATGTAATGTATCTAATCACCTTCAATCATCTGCAGTACATGGATTTGTTACAAGGGGATTGGATGGATGAACATGATATTTCCAATTTTTTTCCTCCCTTTTCCTCCTAGTTAGCTCTTCTCTGTTGTGGGAAAGTGAAAATGGCTTCCACCAGCCTCAGTGAATTTTAGATGATTCATTTCCATGGGCCTCTCCATTTGTGACGTTGCACTCCATATGTTTATGGAAATATGCTTCTGAGTGTAAATATAATATAACTGGAATATGCTTTATGCAAAAGCTCTCTAGTAAGGTATCATTACAAAGCTTATAACCTACTGAGTGTGTTCATCCTATTTGTATGAATGTAGCATTCTTGTTTCTGAAGCTGGAAATATGAAGTATTACTCTGAAGTCCTACTGTAACTATGCAAAGTGTGGGCCATTAATAATGGCTTGGAACCTTGATGGCTCCCATTAACCAGGACAATTGGTTGTAAATGGCTCTGTTTACTTGTAAGCCTTCCTGTGTTCATGTGAATCAGGCTGGAAAGAATGGAGGCTTGGGGTCTCACAGGACATGTGACCATGTCATCTGGTACTGGAATCCATCTTAAACCTGGTGCTTTTCCATTTAGAAGGAAGGATGGGAACCCAGAGAGAGGCAAAGGATTCACGCCTTGTGCCAAAGTTATAAAAGGGGGTGGAACAAAACAAAGGGGGCTGCAATCATGAGAAAACCCCTAGTTACCACCTGAGCTGGAACTAACAAGAACTGTACTAGGGAAAGGACTGGGCCCAGACTAAGAAGAGTCTAGTCTGTGAAAGAAGCTTACTGGAACATCTCTGAGGGTGAGATTTACCTGTATTCAGTTTCTTAATGCATTAGGCTTAGACTTGCGTGTTTTGTTTTATTTTACTTGGTGACTTACTTTGTTCTGTCTGTTATTACTAGAAACCACTTAAATCTTACCTTTTATTCTTAATAAAATCACTTTTGTTTATTATTGAACCCAAAGTAAGTGATTAATACTTGGCGGAGCAAACAGCTGTGCATCTCTATCAGTGTTATAGAGGGCAGACAATTTATGAGTTTACCCTGTATAAGCATTATACAGAGTAAAACAGATTAATTTGGGGGTTGGATCCCATTGGGAGTTGGGAGTTTGGGTGCTGGAGACAGGAGTACCTGCTGAGTGGTTTTCAGTTAAAGCCTGCAGCTTTGGGGACATGGTTCAGACCCTGGGTCTGTGTTGCAGTAGGCTTGCATGTCTGGCTCAACAAGACAGGGTTCTGGAGTCCCAAGCTGACAGGGAAAATGGCCTCAGAGGTAGTTTCAGCACATTCAGCATGACAGTCCCAAGGTGGTCTTTGTGACCGAACCTGTCACACCATGCAAAGACTAACTCCAATGTTCTAATGAAAGTATAGCTAAATTAGAGGTTTTCAGGGGAAAAATGAATAGAATCCTTGGTAAAGTGGTTCAAGAAAACTAAAGTTCCATGTGCCAAATGATATCTAGAGTTCTTAATAAACATGACATTTGTGTTTCAGAAATGAGTTTTCACTCTGATATATAACAGCCTTTAAACCCAAAAGGCAAACACCCTGAAATAATTTATCCACTTCAAATATACAAATGCATTTACAGAAGTTAAGAACAACTAGTTTGCATCTCGAGTAGCTGGAGTAAGCCTAGAGTGTGCCCAAGGACTCTGTACTATGCAGCAATAAATAACTCACTGAAAAGAAGAATATATTTTGATTTTCAGTAGAGATTTATAGCCTTTTCAGCAGCATTGTGAAAACATGCACCATCCATATCAATATATTTTTGCATACTACACAAATACTTGCTGCACTGCCTCAAGAAGGAAACAAAGGAGCTAGAAATCCTTTTAATTGTTTAGAAGGTAGCTGAACAATGGGAAAGTTGCCTTTGCCTACAATCTCCCTTTCTAATTGCTTCCCACATCTAAGTAGACAGAACTGACATGTTTAAAAGCACATTCAGAAATAAAAGCTGCAATGATTGCTTTTGTAACATGGTGTTTCATGTTTCACATTTACTAGAGTATTATATAATAGCACTACTTAATGTGGCATTGCTTGAACACTTTACATTTTAAGTGTTGTACAAATATTAACCAACTAATCCTGTGCATTCTAATTTCATTATGTACCATTCCAATGTGCATTAGTTATACAGGATTAAGAACATTAGAAATCTTAGGAAACTGGAAATACTAACAACCTCACAAATGGCTGCCCTTCTGGGGCTGACTTGCCACAGTCGGGAGCATCTTGGGACCCAAAGTCAGCAAAGTAGCAGTAGCAGTTGTCAAGGCCTATCCAACTCCACTATGATTTCAGGGTGAGTTGGAGGGAGGATGGAAAGAGAACAGGCCTGACGGGTGAAGCTCAGCTTACCAAATAGTTTTCCAAATACTAGCAGGGAAAGGAGAGGGCAGAAGGCCAAAATGGAAATCTTGGAGCTTAGTGAGGGAGATTGCACACCAAAGCAGCGCAGGAGAGGAGAGAAGAAAGAGTCACTTCTGTAAAGATGTGAGTATACTTCCAAAAATTGGTCATACATGGACCAAGACAAGGCAAAGATAAAATGGTCTCCAGAAGCTGTAATTACAATCACCATTTATTTCAATTGCTGTTCCTCTTCCTGTAGCCACCCCTAACACAGAGGAGTTCTTTACTCCCAACCTCTTCTCTAGCTGCTCACAGTTCTCAACTTATAAATGGCTTGCATGATAGTTGGTACTTATCAGGGGGATGTTTTAAAGCTGTAGCTCCATCCAGCCCTCATATGACTTAGAAGTATTGTTTCAATTATTTTTAGAAAACAGGTTATTAAGAAAAAATATTTTCCCTCAAACCATGTGAGCTAAAGAGTGGTTATTTCTCCCACAAATTAAGGCAAAACCACACAGAGTCTTTGCTTTTTCTTAGCAATAAAACATGAAGTCAACGCTTTCTGAGCTTTCCTGAAATTTTCTCCATGGCTACTGAGGTTAGTGAGGCAGAACCAGGTACCACTAAAAAGTTTTGCTTTTCAAAACACTTTTACCCCTGAGAGAACACATACAAATTGCCATCAGCAAGCATTTTCATATTTTTACTTCTCCTTTACAATATAGTATGATAGACTACTGAGGAAAAATAGCTTCTGGAGGCATATATGAGTAGTGAGCATTTCATCTGGGCCTCACATATGAGATATGTAGGTGAAGTAGCCCACCTTCATTCCAATCACAAAATATATGTTTTCATCACCTCATAACTATCCTGTCTGTAAAATGTAGGAATATAGTGTGCTATCAATTTTCTCACATGCTATCATTGTTATTTGTATTGTAGTAGTGCCTAGAGGCTCCAATCAACAATCTGGGCTTCACTGTGCTAGACACTGTACACACATATCACAAAAAGGGAGACCCTGCCCCCAAAAGCTTACAATCTAAGTACAAACTGAGAGGAAATAGGTGGATCCTACAAACAGACAACATGGTAATAGTATGACAGTTACTGTAGTAAGCATCAGTCAGAAATGTAATAGAACTCAGCAATTTAAAATGTACAACATTAATAACTGGTTTCAGAGTTGCAGCTGTGTTAGTCTGTATCCGCAGAAAGAAAAGGAGTACTTGTGGCACCTTAGAGACTAACAAATTTATTTGAGCGTAAGCTTTTGTGAGCTACAGCTCACTTCATAGGATGCATCTGATGAAGTGAGCTGTAGCTCACGAAAGCTTATACTCAAATAAATTTTTAGTCTCTAAGGTAGCACAAGTACCCCTTTTCTTTTAACATTAACAACACTGTATCAGAAACTGTCATTTTACTTGGGGGGCACATGGATTTTTTGAAGTCCTCTTGGATTAATGTGGATTTTTCACCCTACAGTGATCTATTATTGTTACAATTAGTTACTTTTTAGTCTTGCATTTCAGGAAGCTGTTGTTTTAAGCAAATACCCCCCTCTTGCACTTCCTGAACAGGTAACTGGAAATTGAGGTAATTAAAGGAGAAGGTTTTCAAACACGCACATTTGGTAACTGACACATGCTCAGCTCTTGATGTGTTCTATGCCTGCTCTCATTAAATTTTATACACAGCAAACCTGAACAAAAAGCTTGTGCAGTGTTAGGGAACAATGATTCCTTTTTGTCACTAAAGAGGAGATTTATGGAGAAAATCACTTGAATCTGACAGTCACTGACATCAGTTCTTAGTTCATGAAAACTGAGTGGGACCTGATGGATCCTTCTTCTTTCATCAGAAAGCTACTATTTTTCTTGTCTCTGTTAAGAGTGGGAAGAGATGGTGATGATTTAAAAAATCCTCCTTTTACCTCGGTGAATTTTTTTTTGCATTTATAACATGAATCATTTTAAAAAATCTGAGTACATACTAGAAAGTATTTTCATTAAAAAAAATAGGCTTTTTGAAGCACCTTTCCTACTGGAAAGTCTGACTTATGAGAGATGCAGACGTGATATATGAACATAACGAGTCTGATTTTCCAAAGATGACCTCCACTTGTGCCCTAGCATCTTTAGGCTTGCACAGTCCTGTACACATGCTTTTCATGCCTCATCACCTGCACACAAAGGAGAGTAGCATCTATCACTTATGCATGCAGGTGCTAGTGTATTCACTGAGAAATCCATTCACTTAAATTTAACACCTGCCTGAAGCATGATCTTGACTTCTTCCATTCATAGCATGATCCTTTCTGAACTGTCCATATAGGGAGTGCTTGCAGAATAGGGATCTGAGGAAACTGTCTATAAATAATCTTCCGCCTTTCAAAATAGTTGTACTGAAGACTTTTCTTCCCAGCCCCCCACTCCAGTATGCAACATCACTCATTTTGCTCGGTGCATTATGGGTGTCTCTCCTCCTTCTGAAGCACCAGTTACAGGTCCCTGACAGAAGAAGGTAACCACCTTGCTAAAATTAAGGTGTGTGCCATATGGAAATGCCTTTCTTCAGGACCTTGGCTGAAAATATTGTTGGCACCTAATACTTTCTAATAATCCTTCCAATCCTGTCCTAATTAAATAAAGGTCAAATCCAGGTCAGGCTTGTACAGGTTAATTTTTCTGACATTTATTCTTTTGTTGGCTTTAGTTTTTCCTCTCATGTTCGGCAGGTTCTGCATGTGCCCATTCACACTTTTATTAAATAACATTATACAGAAAAGACATTCCTATGGTATATTCCCCAAGGGAGTCAACATTGAGCTCAAGTGCCTTAATATTCAGAAGTCACTAGACTAGTGATTTTGGGTGCCCAACTCAAGATACCTCATATGGACCTGATTTTCTTAGTGTGGGTTCTGAATGCTATCTGAAAACAGACCAGTTCCTTTAAGCAGTTTCAATTTGAGCAACCAAAACCACTTGGAATGGTAGGTTGTGAGTTTTAGCTTGAAAAGGTGTCCTACTCCAGAAATATGGACAATAAAGGGAGGAGGGAAAGATATACTGATTGAAGGCTTTGCGGCGCTCCCTGATTCCCCTTCCATGTTTCCACAGACACTTCTTCATATAATAAACCATTTGTCCTCACAAAGTTTCCAGCTGCCACATGATTAATCAAAATCATGACAATCTCTGTCTGCACTTTTGTTGATATCAAATTCTTTAACTCTGTACTCATATAGGCTCATATTTTTGTAGGATAACCTTTTCAATCATAGTTGGTTTTTGAGGTTGAAGATATGTTTGGGATATCATGGGGAAATCTCCTTGATCTTGACTTTGACAGCAACCCTTATGACTGACTAATTAAAGATTTTAGCCTATCAAGGGTATTAGTTTGCTCAGATCCACTGTCTTGATTGGCAGGCCCGTCAGGACAGTTGGCTTCAAACATTCAAAAGAATGCCAAAGGGAGTTGCAGAGATGAAGCGAGTCTGACAAGTTTATATATTTCTATACATTGTATGCATTAGTGTATTTCTGTAGCATTACACACCCACAAAGTCATAAGGAAATAGGACTAGAAGAGAGGTGTGTTAATATTTACAGTTTTAGACTTTCATTGACTTAGTGTCACCCAAATTATTTAAATTTAATTTTATAGAGCTTATCTTTTGACAGCAACTGTGCTTGAATTATAATATTCATTAAAAAGCCTCATCTTATGCTGTGATACAGAAATAAAATAGATATATACATGCCGCTCCTTCTGAAAAGAGGATCTAATTTATTTATCTACACATCTGTGAATGAATTTAGCACTTGTGAAAGTGAAAGGGTGGTATCAACTGAATAAGCAAGAGCCAGACCTAGTTTGGGGCAGACACAGTGAAAGCTTCCGTGTGTTGCAGGATTAATGCATCTGAACTCTGACCATATTACCCTACTGGAAGACCTCTCTTGACGACAGACTGCCAGTTATACTGAACTTCATGTTGGTTTTCAGTTGTATACAGTGGAGTCCATCATAGGCCCTTGTGCATTGTATTCTTTGGAAGATCATAAATATGAAAAATGCCTCAGATTCATCCCTGCATCTCTGTTGCAGGCCCTATTTGCTCATAACTAATTAATAAAAGCTGCTGTCCTATTTTCTTTACACTAGAATTTTTCAAAACCTGTTTTGCTTTCTCTGTAGCCCTGAGAATGTGTGGTTAATTGGTATATTTCTTTAGTTTTACATGAGAAGCTTTTTCAATAATTTTGTAAAAATATCTTAACTCAACCAGAAGAGAGAATGTATCATTTATTTTGTCACTTGATAGATTTACTTGTTCTTAGCTTACTGTGGCAGTATAAAATGTGAATGCAATATTTTCTAAAGTGTCCTTTCCCCTTGAGATTAGAAAATTTAATTTGAAATTCTGTATTCACAAGTGGTGCACTGGCTGAAGGCAAGCTGTAGAACAGATGACAAAGGTTATTACATTTTTGAAATTATATTTTAAGGACATTTAATAACTGTGAAGAAAAGACCTTTATGAAAATGGAAATTGGCAGATTAAACAGTGAGTTACATATAGTTATTTTAAAAACACACAGTTACGTTTCCTATCTCCTTTTAAAGGGCAAGTTCCTGTTCCCACTGGGGTCAAGGACAATACTTCACTTGCGACCAGGGTTCAGCAGAACCTGCAGTTATACTCTGAAAAGTGACTCTAAAAGAGCTTCATGATGTTCCACGCTTATTGTTTCTCAGTGATTTCTCAGTGATTTCCAGATACATTTCTAACAGTTTTTCTAATTACCAGCCTTACAAACTCAGCTTGTGCTATGAAAGCCCAATGATGTTTTTCTGGCTCATGCATCGACACCAACAAAAAAGTTTGTGTGCCAAAACCTGCCTTTGGTTGCACCTATGTAACTCCATTGTCTTCAATGCATTGGTGTGAATGAGGGCAGAAATCGACTCTGCAGTGGGAGCTGAGGACTTGATCCTGCACCATACAAGCTAATGGGAGTTCTTCCATTGATTTGAGTGGGAGCAGGTTCAAGCACTTAATTAACAATCCTGTGGATGTTACATGAGCCAAAACACAATGCAGCTCACTCTTGTATAGATGTCTTGTATATATGATGCTAAAATGAATAAAAAGAAAGAAAAGTGTATATTTGGTACTCAAGTCAACAGGCATGACTGAATACACACAGGAATGGGTTGTGACATTTTTACACTAACTTTTCTGAACCACCTGCTCCCACCATTTTAAGTAAACAAGCAAACACAGACTGTTAGTTTTGCATATAGAAGTCATATAATCAAGAATAAATTGTTTGGTGTTTGTCATCTAGTTACTATAGTTCACATCAAAAAACCCGTCGTCAAAACTGACACTAATTGGCACCCTAGCCTGCTGTCTAAACAGCGAGACCAAGCTTTCAGTTTATAGACTGAGTACAATGAAGAAAGATGGTCTCTTTCTGGTCAGATCTGAGGTCCATTAGCAGGGCATGATGGGAAAGTGTGCACTGCTGCTACTTATGGTTTACACCTGTTCTCTGGATAGAAAAATTTAATTGCCATTGCTGTCAGTCAATCTGTCACCATCATGGAGCACTAAATTAACTTTTAGGCAGTAAGAAAATATTATGGACCCTATTTTGTAATGGCCTTATCCATAGTGCATTGCAGCCAAGGGGTATCTTTCCAATGCTTTGGTATTAAGAGGATCAGGCTCTGAAGTCTTATTCATGTGTGTAATCCTTACTCAGTGAATTAGGGCTGCTCACATTAAAGGGTTTCAGGGCTAGGTCCTTTGTAGCATTTCAATATTTGCTTAATATAAAAAGACCATTATTAGAATTCCAGTGTGTTCCTACTAACTTCTGTGCTTAAACTCTCTTTTAATAAGACCTATCATGGTATCATCTCTGCATGAAAAGCCTCTATTGCTACAAAAATAAACTTGAAGGATAATATTTTTACATTTTGCAATTATCGGAGAAATTAATATTTTACATTTGAAAAATACTGACATAATCAGACACTTGGGAAATTCAAAAAGGGATGCCAGAGGATAGTTAATACTTTGGTTTTACACATGATTAGTTAGAAGTCAGAAGCAAATACAGCATTTTTGCCTTCTTATATCGGTTGGTGGTTCATTGCTACAGTTACTTGCTGGCATCAAAACAGTGAGATCTTCCCCTCCACTCTATTGATATTTTCAGTGTATTGGGAGAAACTGTCAGGTTAGAGGCTTTAGGATCACAGCAAAATGAACAGAATTCCAGTGAGGTAAAATGCATACATATGTAGCTAGTTCTGCAGAATTATCTGTAATATACAAAATTCAGTGATGATCATGGGTTGTTCAGCAAATTTGACCAATCTGATGCCAAGATCCAGAATATGGACTTGAGACTGAGATATTGCTTGAGGCCTGGTTCACCAAGTTAGGCATGTGCTTACCTTTAAGCGAGTAGGTCCACTGACTTCAGCGCTTTCTTAAACTTAGACTGCTCTTAAAATGCTAAGCTGAATCAAACCCTGAGTTTGAGCAGAAAAATCTGCCTGTCTGAAAGGTAAACACTGAGAAAATGGGGAAAAAATAGCTCTGTAATTAAATGAAGTAAAATACCCAGTATAGGACACTAGAAGACAGAGAAAGCACTAATAATTGGTATGTGCTATATATTCCCTACAGTGAAGGCTCAGATCTAAGTTATTAATCAGAAAAGTGGTTTTCAAAGGGACTAAGTTTCAAGATGGCTGAACATCTCATATTCATAGAGTTGGACATTAGACAGGATTTCTGGTAAGATGGAAGGTATCAACCGGGATAACTCCTATAAGTGTGTTTAAATTTCTCTTGAGTTGATCATACATCAGGGTGATCACCACTGTATGTTACCACTATAGTGATCACCACAATACATATAAACTGTCTAGAGTCATACTTTATTGGATTGTGCTCTTCTTAGATCTCAAATTGAACAGGATTGGGCTTGGTCATCACTGGGCGGGGAGAGAATACTACATATCATCTTGTGGGAATTAAATCAAGGAACATTCACAGGTAGACGTCCAATACTCATCTCTTAGCACAGTCAATAGCTCTTCCTCTATACTACATTATCAACAGATCAGGATTTTAATAATATGAGTACCTTAAAGAGAACCCGTCAAGGTTTCTGAGGATATAGCTACTAAAAGGTGAAGCTCAAGTAGTTCCTTGTGTCATCACAACTCCAACGGGAGTAAGCCTGGCCTTTGAATTGTGCTTGTACTATTTCATTAATAGATGTTTTCTGCTGCAAGGAAATGATTCTTTGGTTAATATTTATGTCCTTTTTATAATATCTATGTTTTGTGTTATTTGATAAAAGTAGAAGAAATGAGATGCTGTCTTGATAAAATTAGTTTTTCCTCTCTTAAATTGCTTTCTCTGTAAAGAAGAGTGTGTGCTCATATTAGAAAGGGCAATTGAGAGCTTTTAAAATGGGGTATTAATTACAAACAGCTACATATCCTGTATATTTTTCTTTGCTCTTAAATTAAAAAAAACATACTGAATTTGCATAAATTAAAGTTGTTCTTGGTCAGTTTTATGCTACACGTTAAGGTTAATTACAGATGCCACCTTTAACATTATCTAAGCCAAGGACCATTATCAGTAGATTCAGACAATTAATATTCCTCTTTCATTTCATTATTTGTGAAAGTTAAAAGGATAAACAAGGATACGTTCCCTTAAGTGGCACCATAAAACATTTTACATTCTTGTATATACTTTACTTACACAAAGGTCAAATAAACCTTTTACAATAACTCCTGATTGTGGAATAAGGTTCATACAAAAGGCTATTTTCTGTTATTCTAGACACAAAGGCACAGATGGTTGCACTGTGGAATTGGTCCACATTAGGGTGTAAGGAGCCATGCTGCCCTCAGGTCAGGGAGGGACAGTGCTTCAGGAGGTACTTCCTGAGTTCTCCAACATGGAGAGGAAGCGTCAACTGTTGCAGAGAGGATAAGGCCAAAACCTCACCTATTTTCTTTCTCATTAGGAATGCCCTTCACCCTTAAGAGTGCACAGAGAGAGCCGCCCCTGTGCTGCCTGAAACTGGTATTTATCCTTAGCTCTCAGTGTACACCTCTCAAACCCTGCACACCAAAGGAAAAACAAGAGACTGAAGAGACAGGTGGTTCTGTTCCCAGTTCTATCAATAACCTGTTGTATGACCTGGAGCAAGTCATTTCTTCACCCCTTTCTCTCTCACTTTTCTTTTCTACCCTTTGTCTGTAAGCTCTTCTGGGCAAGGTCTGTCTCCTATGATGTTTGTGCAATGCCTAGCACACTGGGGCCTCAAACTCAGTTCAGCCTCTTATGTAGTACAATAATAAAGGGAGAATTTGACCCAAAAGTAATCTTTAAAGGATTTGAAGACATGGTTTCAAGGAAGCAATGTATGTCAGAATCCTAACCATGGACTTGTACAGAGCAAAAACTTGAATGATTCAGAATTCTTCTAATTTCAAATGGTGTTTGTAGGGGAATTCCTTTACCATTCATGGGATCAGATATGTACAGACAAAGTTAGAATGACATTGCTAGCGATTTGCAGTATAGCTTCAGGGAGAGCTAGTTTCCTGAACATATATATTTACAGACCTTAGTATTTTTTGGGAAACTAGTGAATATGAAATATATAGGTAGATGCTGCACTGGTCTCTTGAAGATCACATGAAAACACATTCACTGACTGTCCAAATACTCCACAAAATCAAAAATAGTTGCTAGCCGCAGCTCAGGTAAGGCCCAGCTAAATGATGAAGTGAGATCAGCAGCACTGAAGCAGCCATGATTGGGATAGCCGGGAATGATCACTCATGTGCTCAAACAGAAGCGTATGTCAATAGAGACAGCTTGTCTGGTTATTCAGATGCTGATGCTGTAGTATGCTTCAATGGGACAGGCTTATCAGGCAGCCTATTTGTGAAGCCATACTGCCTGCCTTTATAATTTGGTAGGGTGAGGTGACATTGTGCTGCCAGCAATCAGAAAAAAGTAAAAACTGATTGGAACAAGCCAAATTTTCACTTTTCTGTTGAAAAAATCAAGATGCCAACTCATCCTTTTTAAAATGAAAAATCTTGCTGGAGAGTTACATTTTCCATTTGCAACACAAATTGTGATAAAATGTGAGGCTCTAGGACTCTGCACGGATGTGCAGAGCTACTCAGCATACTCACCGTGAGAGCCAGATCAGGTTGATCTAAAGAGGAACAGTAAGAGAATAGACAATCCAATCAGATACGACCGTACTAGGTGGTAAAGAGGCAGTGGGGGCTGTAACATTTTTTATACTGGGGGTGCTGAGAGCCATTGAACCAAACTGTAAACCCTGAATATGATGGAAACCGCTTCAAGCCAGGGCATGCGGCAGCACCCCCAACACACCTAGCTCACCATGGGACCTAGCTCCCATGGAAAGAGGTCTTTGTGGAGGGACCTAACAGCTTTCTCCTCCACACAGGGTGGGAAATTAGCCCAAGCTGTGAGAGCAGAGGATACTTTGGACAATAATCAGTGTTTATGCTGAATTCAGTGGTGTAGGACCCCACCAAATTGCACAGACCACCCACCCCCTCGAACACACATTTTCAATATAGTTGCCAAAAGTAGTCCTATTAAAATGAAAAATCAGCCTGCACTGAAAAATTCTAGATTTGCTCTGCTAAGGGACAGGGTTTTATTAGGAACTGGTAGAAATCTAAAAACCCAGCTCAAGAGGTTCAGAAGCAATTTTTCTATTGCTTATTCTTTTTTTATAATTTTATTTTTGTCCAAGTAAATAGCACTTTTCCTCAGTTAGGACTATCTCTACAGCTAGTTTCAACTGTAGCCCTCTTCAAAAAAAGTGTGGTTATAATTTTTACAGGAAAAGTGCATTCAGCTGAATGGAAACTTTCTAACAAAACAAAAAACAAAAATCACCTTCAAGCAGAGATCAAGGATAGAAAATTTCAGCTCAAAAGGACATGTTCTGAAAAATGAGGAGTGTGCGAAAACAACCTTCCCTAAAACAGGAGTGACCAGGCCCTCTATAATTATTTGTTTTTGTCCCAATGGCTCTGAATCCAGCCCATGCCCGTTTCCTCAGACATGCGAGACCTATTTCTACATTTAGAGTATTCAGTAACCTCCAGAGTTGCTCCCTACAGGGTTGCAGAATATGCTGAGTTTCACATGACCAATATTACAACATCACTGCTTGCAACCCACTCTTGTTTACTTTACATCAGCAACTCAGTATTGTTCATGTCTGTTTTCCCCAGACAAAAGTTCTTACTTGATTCCTTGACTGACTTTTTTTTTTGCATCAGCCAAAAGATGGTTATTCCTGTGATGGAAAGTATTATCTTTTGTTACAGGATACTTTAACTTTTGGAGATTGTCCAAGTCTCAAAATGTGGATCCAAATAATCATGTTGCTCATCTGATTTTCTTGTACAAGAGCTTTTGGACCAGGGCCATTATAAAGTTTGGGGCCATTTCCAAAATCCTTACCCAGGTCAGTATTCTGAATGACCCAAGTTCATGTGTAGCCAATAATGGAACTTTGGCATGGGTCCATCCCTAATTATTTTATTTACAAACCAATAGTCTTTAAGGTTCAGCGAAGTTTATCGAATGTGATGGAGCTTCTTAATTTTTGTCAGACATTACGACAAAACCAAGATGAACAACATGTAAATTGAAAAAAGAAAAGGAGCTGCTACTCTGAAACCTAAATTGTGAGTGATATTTTGTTCAAGTGCTGATTTTAAGTTAAATATATTGATGACATCATGAATTAACAGGTAGGAAGCAATACCTGACATGCCTTCCTGGCTATAATAGTGCTAGTGTAAGGGGACTGTTGTCCCCTTACTAACATTCAGTGGGGGTGTTTTGGTTGGCTAGCTCCCAGTACTAAAAGGGGAAGGGTCTATGGGAAATCAGAACCCTGAGACTGACAGTCCCCAGGAACAATGGGGAGAGGCCAATGCTCCATGTCAGCCTGAATGACAGGGAGGGCAGGCTAACCAGGGAGTCAGGAGGCCAGGGAGGTCCGGTCCTCCGTGTGAGCTGCAATTGCCTGGGTCAGACAGACTGGAGCTGAGCTAAGGAGACAGCAGGGGCCCAGGCTAAGCTGGGGAGCAGAGCTGTGCCAGATCCAAAGAGATCAGACCCTGTCCTGGGAGCAGAACTGCAGCCCAAAGCCAGAGGCACAGCCCAGAGAGAGCAGACTTGCCCTGGGAGGAGAGCTGCAGCAACTAGAGCCAGAGGGGCCAGAAAAGCAGCCCACGAAACAGGTCAGTGCTGGGAGCAGAGTCACAGACGCAGCCTGCAGAGCAGACCTGTCCTGGGAGCAGAGCTGTAGCAACCAGAGGCAGAGGGGCCAAAGAAACAGCCCAGGGAGCTGGAGGCAGAGCAGCAGCAGTGCTGAGGCAGAGTGATGGAGCTGGGGCTGGAGCAGTTCGGAGCTGGGTGCAGTGAGCAGCTGGGGAGAACAAGGGGGATCCTGGGCAGCAGGCCCAGTACAGGGAGACACCTCAGCCAAGAGGCTCTGCAGGCCAGGCTTGGATTGTAACCCTGACAGGGTGAGGGTGACACTGGGAAGAAGGGTCCTACTACTTAGAGCCTGAGAGCATGTGGCCACCACCAGAGCAAGTGTCCAACCCACAGCATCCCTGCTGCACAGCCAGGGCCTGAGAAGAAGGCCTGGGACTTACAAGGAACAGACTGTGAACTGCCCTGACACTCCAGAGACACTGTTTGTGATGTTCCCTGCCACAGAGTGGGTTGATGTGTTCCCTTTAACCTCTCCCATTTTTCCTTATTCTTTTTAAAATTAATTGTTGAGTAAATAACTTGCATTTGCTTTAAATTGTATGTAATGGTCAGTGGGTCAGAGAAGTGACCAGTGCAGAGAGAGTACCCCAGAGTGGGGACACCCTAGCCCCTGTCCTTGGTGACCACAGCAGGGTTGGGGGTCAAGCCCCCCAGGAATCCTGGGCCCAGCCTTGTTGGGGTTATGAGGACTCCACCAGACACAAGAGTGGAAGGGGAGTCCTCAAGGGCAGGGAGGCCACTGGGTAAAGGAAGTGGGAGTGAGGACTCAGATCCTTTCACTAGCCCACTTCACCGGGGTAGTGCAGAAGCCAGGAAAGTTCCCCACAATAGCGGGACTGTTCCCCCGCTTACACTAGAAATATCACAGAAATAGTCTCTTTCACAATATTTTTGTTTCCTGGCTCAGATGAAATGAGGAAATGCAGAGCCATGAGACATTTTTAAGTACAGTTATGAAACATTTTAAAATATGAGAAAACCTAAAGTTTCTGGGTGACAGTTTGGGCTGGTTTATATTTTATCCCATCTGGTCCACTCATCCCTGTATCCCATATTAGGCTAAATATAACTGGAGTAGCATATAAGAAGTCTTGGACCTGTAGCCACACTGTTCTCTGGTGTAACTCCATTGAAGTCAAGAGAGCCATATTTGTCTCCTGATGTCCTCCTGAACACCTGATTGACTCCCTTTATGATCAACTCATATCAAACTTATCTACTATTAAACAGCCAAATGACATTACATGGACGGTTCTATTGCAATTTCATTCAGATTCCTAGAACAATGGATTATTGCTGTCCAAATGCCAATGACATTCTGGCTTCAAAAGATGGTTTCAAACATCATTTATATTTTCCACATTCTTGCACAGTCTTGTTCAATATAGAACTTGTCATACATATTTATATACATTTAACCAGTTAACCACATATCCCTCCAATTTTTAAAAGTTATTTGTGGACCGAAGAGTCCACAATCACAGGAAGTATCACACTTTTGATTTTAAATTCTCATTCAAGGCCTCACTCCAATTCCTCTCTCTAGTTTATTACCTCCCTTGAATCCTGCAGAGACTTTACACTCAGGTTGCCTACCTTCTATTTGACCCTCCATCTCATAGGACAACCATGGGTACCCAAAGCTTTTCCTGTTGCTGTACTATCTGGTCAGATCTCTTCTGTCTCTAAAGTTGGGCAGAACAGTTCCTGTCTGTATTTAAATTCCCACTGAAAACCAATTGGCTTTTTTTTTGAATGGATGGATCTCTTATGGATGGATGATGATTTAGGACTAGATTGTGACTGAGATGTAGCCCTGACAGTAAGAGGAAGAGTGAAGCCATAGCACCCCAGGGTAAAATTCAGAGAAGTGTTGGAGTAAGTGAGTCACAAGGATGCAAAATTCTTCCCTGAGCTCCGTGCTGCACAACAGTTGAACACACCTTGCTCCCCTGCTGTCTTCATGCCAGTATGGGTGGTGCAGGGAGGGTGAGGCCATGGAACTGCTTTGGGGCAATGTGTATCCTGGGGTGAATGGAGGGAACTGGATGTTGCTTCAGGACACACCTTTAAGATCATACATAGAGATGACTGCAATGGAACCTCTACTCCCATGGAGAAGCCACCTCCACCACACCCTACACAGGGCTTTCTTCAAGTCTGAGGAGAGACAAGTGGGGTAAAGCCAGGGGTGGGACTAGGAGGCTGTACATCACAGCCTCTGCACCCAGGATAAACAGCAGAGGAAATCTGTTACAGCTGGAGTCTGTATTAACTTTTATGTGAACGCCATTTGCAATGGGAAGCCTTTAAAAGTGAGTTCCAGGGGCAGAAGCCAATTGGGTAGTACCTTACATTGTGACAGCAAAAGATCTCCACTTTCAGGGAATGAGGGCAGAGTCAAAAAAGGCCCAGAGCCAATGTAAAGGCAGTCACAGGACCTCTGCATGATTGCATATGTGCTCCCATCAATTCCTTTAGATCTTTGTGGCTCTTAGGCAACCAGGAGGGCTTTGGGGGCCAGCCCCTCCCCACAAGGAGAATTCAGAGGAAATCAATCCCTTTGGAGGAGAGTTTCCTGGCCCCATCACAGGAGCCAGGGATAGGGATTTCCATGTAGTTCTATTATCTCACTCTAAGTTATTTCCAAAAATAAACTAGCCAGTTATATTTGTATCAGTTTTTCATGATAGCATGTATTTTACCAAGAAACAGCTTTCCTAACCCCTAACCTGTACGTGGGCAACAATCAAACCTGTGTCCTACTGACTCAGCATCCCGTCTGACTACAGTTATCTCCTTTCCCTTCCCCCAGTAACACCAAACACAGTGCTGGTGAAAGCTGCTGGTGTATTTTCCCCCTCTAAAGAATGAACTCTTCAGTCTATAGAACAGAAACAGTTCAAGCAGCTCCACAAGTTGACCCATGTTTTGCCACCAATTTATCAGTGTGTCTGACCTAGAGAGACTACCTTCGGGGGCAACAGGGTAGTTCTGTCTGTGTGCCTTTGCCCATTCAATCCTTGACCATTCTGACAAGGCCAAAGGTGCAAGTTATGATGGCAGAAATCTGGATCCCTACTAACTAGCATAAGGCAACCAACCCTTTTTACACAGGCCAATGAAAAGCCACATTATATAATAACTGACTTATAGTCAAATCCAGCTTGGTTTCAAATCAGTGATCTCAAGGCATCTGTATCCTATCACTAGTCCTGCAGAGTCCTAGATTCCTCACTTACAATAAACTCTTTAATTACCTATGCTTCTTCCTGCGTGTGCAACACTTTAAAACTCTTCTTTATAGAATCACCCCAGTTTTCTTTCCCATCTTTCTACTTAATATACTATACCTGTGTGTTACACGCCATATGCTTTGTTCATGTCACAAGATATTAACTATCAATTACAAATTGGTTTCAGAACTCCAAGAAAGTCTTGTGTGGAAGAGAGTTGCAACATTCCAGTTGCTTGCTGGATTTGATATTTCTAAAACTATTTGCTGGCTCTTGTTGACAAATCTTAAAGAATGGGTTACCTTGTGTTGATAATTAAATATTAGTGATTTCCATAAGTAAAGCACATCACCACTCAAGTATCCATGCTTAAATATTGAAATACATTTTGGAAACTAGTTTTGTTCATCTAAAGACTTTTTCCCTTAGAGTCAAAATCACACTGTCTATTTTAAATCTGTACCAACTGTGGTGTATAAAGGGAAAACCTGATTTATTCTCCACAGAGTCTGAAGAAACAGAAGACTGGAACATACTGCTCTTATGAAGCCACACTGGAAATCAGTGGGGACAGCTTGGGTTATAAGAGACAAAGGAGGTGGCCCTTTATGAAAATTAAGGGCTAGACTCTTTCACCTTTACTCGTATGAACAGTACATGACTCCTTGAACAGTCCCATTGATTTCAGTGGGACCTCTCATGGAGCAAGGCAGTGTCTGGCCCATAGAGTTTTGTGTGGCAATTTCTTGGAGGCATGAAAGCTACAGACCCTGGAAGTTATGACTCTTTAAAATACTGAAAACAGCCACTGCAAGGAAGAATGTGCTGCAAATGCACAGTGTGAGACATTCTACTTTATAAGCATGTAAGGTCCTCTTTAATACTAATTTAGGAACTCTCTTTAAAAACCAATACAATTAATTTTGCATGATTCCTGCTCAGCTATAAAATGCCTCTAAGTTGAATCCATCCCCCTGGTGGTAGTTAAAAGCTGCTGACTTAGAATGCAGGATACCAGAATCTGAAAATTTACTAGACATTTACAACACCAAATGACTTAATTGAAAAGAGCAATTAAAAAGTTTTTAAGTTGTGGCAGTCAAACAGGTCAGTGCAGTTTTGGACTGCACTATGCTGAGGCATCACATCACAGAGCAGAGAAATAACAGTCCCTCTTTATGTGTCTCATGTGCATACACTCAGAGTTCTGAGATGAGCTACTGAACAGTCAGAGAGCTGGGGCCCTTGGCTTATATGGAAAAATTGAGACAAATACCTATATGTGAAAAATTGTGATGGCTCAGTGTTTGGTATAATGCACCTTTCCATTTCTAATGACTCTGCCTGGCCTGTGGGCTGCCATTTTGTTCTCACTGTTCCTGCAGCCAATTATGCAGGAGACACCCAGACTGAGTAAATGGGCTATGTACAGGATGGGCCACAGGGGAGGAGTGGATCAACAGACTCCCCCACCCCCAACTGTGATAGCAAACCTAGTCTGAGGCGGCTGTGCTCCCAAGTACAGTGCTTACGGGAGGTCAACAGATCTGTAGAATTAATGATCCATGGGTCACACCCCCATTGCTGAAACCGTTCCCCACCATGCTACTGCAGACAGAGCAATAAAAAACATAGTTTTGCAGCTCATTGGGGATATTGCTCCCTTTCCAGACTTCCTAAATCCTGCACCATGCCCACTTCATATTAGAACCACACCCAATTCCACTTCCTATTGGGCCTCAAAGAGCTGCAGAAATATGGTATGTAGTAAGTCTATATTGCTTACATAATGGTGAAAGAGTTACGACCTGCATGAGCAGAAAAGGATGCTACAAACCTCCTGCAGGGAGAATTTAAACATCTTTGTGATGCTTTATTGCACCTTTAAGGGCCTAACACACACAAAAAGGACCTCTCTTAGTCAAAATCTACACTAAAGTGTTAAGGCGTAGATTGCTAGAAGTAGGGTACAGCAAAGATGAAACTGGGGCTCACTGCAGCCTAGTCGCAGAGAAGGAAAGAACAAAAACACGCCGCCGCCGCCGCCGCCGCTGCTGCTGCTGCTGCTGCTGCTTAAAACAGCCCTCACCCCACTCCTTTCTGACATCTGCAACCACACTTATTCCCCAGCTCCTGTCAATACCATCTCTCTTATATTGTGCTGGAGGAAACTGGCTAATTACCCACAGCTGGCTTAGCTCTGCTATTCTGCAAATCCCTGCACTCAGGGCAGGCACCTGTGGTCCTTGCTCTAGCAGGGAGAGGGTTAGCTGGTCCCTTTCCAAAGTCTGGATGGGGTGTGTCCATTCAGTAACAGATGTGTATGACTGAAAGCTACGAACTATGCTCCAACACATACACATTTCATTTACAGTTTTCCAAACTGTGTACATCCTTATTTTTTGGCATCCTTTGTAACTATCAAGATACTATATGATACATACTCTATCTGGGAAAGATGTATATTTTTTGCATGGGGCTGACCTATGAGCTTCAGGTATAAAAGCTACAATCCAGTTGACCTGTTCAATGTGCTTATTGTATAAAACTAATCTGTACTTTTATACTGAAAACAGAAGTAATAGTAATTGAGCTATGATAAACCTGTGAGAGCTATAAAGCTATGAGAATTCACAGTGCATCACTTATTCAAACATGTAGTTACACTGAGTATTATTCTGAGATTCTAGCTATTAATATTGTGTGAGCATTCTCCTCAGCTAGTCATGGACTTTGATATCTCTTTACCGCATTAACTATATTAGTGTCAGGTTTCAGAGTAGCAGCTGTGTTAGTCTGTATTTGCAAAAAGAAAAGGAGTACTTGTGGCACCTTAGAGACTAACCAATTTATTTGAGCATAAGCTTTCGTGTGCTACAGCTCACTTCATCGGATGTGTGTGTATGTGACCCTAGGTGACTGTGCCTTTTTGAAGGTGTGTTTCAGTGGTCAAGTTCTGGGTTATTGCAATCTTATTGACATTCTCCTCCTGTTGTAGTACTCATAAAGTTTCAGATATTATATTATTTCAGGAGAATTTATTGAATAGTAGAGCACTATATGAGCATTGCAAATAAATGCACGTATTTGACTTTCACACCGAGTTTCAAATTCTCTATATTACTATGCACTAGCTTTCATTTTTATGTTATTTCTTTCCCACTTTCTGTTTGAATTATTTCTATATCTGAGATATAATTTACATTCAATACAACTCAGGACAATAAAGTGCACTATTATGTTATACAAGGCTAATCTTTCCTTACACAAACCTCAGTCCTACAAAGGGGTTATGTAACACTATATTTGCTGATCTAATATGGTATAGGAATGGAGATTGTTATATTTACACAAGTTCTTGAAAGGGAATAGCTACGGATGACAACACCTAAAATACTGCAACTGGAAGGTGGTCCTAATGATGCTATTATGATACGGAGTCTATAGTTAAAGTGAAATGACACAACACATTTCTTTACTAGACGTTATTTTTCTATTTCATTTTGAGGCTTTTTTAAATAAAATAATAATAATACATAGATGAGCCTCCCCCTTCTCAGGTGGCTCTTTCAGGTATAATATGATGGAAAACATTTAAATAAAATAAAAACAGTTTAATTAAAACCAACTTCTTAAAATTAAAATGCATAAGGGAATATAGGAAATAGGAAAATGATAGGCAAATAAAATAAAATTGAAGGTGAGGGAGTTAATAAGACCAATAGCAGTGAAAACCACGTTTGAGATGGATGGCAGGAGTGAGTGAGAAGACTTATGGACTTATGGTGAGGAGAAGGTCATTAATAAAGGTGGACCCTTCTCAAAGAAATTAAATGTGAAAAGCTGTGGAACATTTGACCCCCACCTGTGGTCAGACCCGGGTTTTAAGGGTGCCAAACCTCTGAGATTCTCGTAACGGTATTCTCCAAAACATGCCATTGGGGTCAGGGTTTCCCCACTGTGGAGCAGAGTTCTGCACCCAAATACTTTAGACCCCTCGGGATTCACAGGAGGCTCTGCACCACCGGCAACCTGCCCCCTTCGCTATTCCCAGACAGCACAGCTACAACAGAGAGTTATTGCCATGACTTCTGCAGCAACATGCTGTCCTGTGGACACCCAGTGAGAGGGAGGCAGGTGTTTCTTTCCAAGCACTAGTAACTGTATATCTCTTCTGGCTTTGCCGCCTGCCCACCTACTCCCCTCATGTGGATGCCTGGAGCTGCGGTGCACCCTCTGGCAGTCCAGCTGAAGTGCAAGATGCAGCTGTAGAGGTGGCTAATCTCCCTTTCCATGCAGGGGCCACAATCACTCCACGTGTTATGATTTATATAGCTCCATGGCTGCAAGTAGAAAGGCAAGATCCTTGCCTTCATAAGTTTAAAATCAAGGCTTAATCTAATTGACGTAATTAGGCATGAGCCTAAACCAAAACACAAATCTGAATTCCTTAAAGTCTGAGAAACTTCAGATCAGGATCTGAACTTTGCAGCTTATGCCCACCTCTAAATACACTGTAACAGAAACAAACTGCTCTTTCTTTCTCAGACTTGCCGTAGCAAGAATTTGTAAATATGTTGGATTCTGGACAGGTATATGTTTAAAACATGTTGTCTTTAAAATTAGTTGCACATACTCCATGCACCATTTTGTGCTACTACATATATATTTTGAGGTCATGTAACAAGAGGCCTTATTATAATGCATATGCAAGGCGAAAGTGTTAGGACTGCGGTTGGAATCTTAACTCTGAATTTTGTGACTTTTGTGTAATTAAAAATCTCACCCTGAATCTTGCATTAATATAGCTTTTCCTGCATATTTATAACATATTCTGAAATTGTGGTATCAGAATAACAAAGTGGTACAATCTTAAAGTCAAGCCATGGCTAGCCTACCCAAACATTAAAATGAATGAAACGGAAGTCAATTTTTCAGCTTCCAAAGAGTCCGTGGTAGGAAACAAATTAGGCTCCACTGTAACTTGACTCTTATCTGCTTTTTTCATTCTCAGCATGGCTGGAAGATTTAGTATGTTTCTTGCTATCACTGAATCCTCCTCAGGAAAGAATCCTGTGTTGCGCTGCATATGGCCTGCATGGTACAGCACACATTGGGAAGAATGAGCAGCTTTTAACCACAAAAAAGTCTGTCTCCCAAGCCAGGATAGCTATATCATTCCTTTCTTCTTGATGAGGATGTGAGAAAGAAGCAATGCTGTCCTTCACTAATGCTAATTAAAATATCTCAATGACTGCAGCATGTGCACTGGTCGCCATTGAGAATTCAGTGTTTCCCAGCTCTTACAACACAGTGGCATTGTTGTTGACTGTATTTTTTTTTTTAACAGAAGTGGCTAGCAGTCCCAGTTGAGATGGAGCACCACAAAACAGTGGCAAGAGAGAGTCCTTTTCCTGAGAGTTTACAATGTAAACAGACGAGACAAAAACGGGGTGTGTGTGAAGAAAGATAGTATTATTATACCTGCTGTACCGACAAGAAACCAAGAATCAGTTCACTTGTCCAAGGTCACACAAGAAGTCTGTGATAGTCAGCGATTCCCTCACTTTCCATCTATGGAGTAAGTATGAGCATCTTCCATGTTGTGTGCGGATATGGTTTAGAGCTGTGCATATACACTATGGGGAAGGGAAGCCTGGTACTTGCACAGTGTAGTCGCCAATTAGACTTTTGTTTGGTATGTTGGCAGCCGCCCAGGCTTCAGGCCATCTTCTGTGAACATCCTTATCTTCCGCAAGAAAGGCTGTGGCACAAAACCACACAGCACAAGACCAGCACAAGAAGGATTTTATTCGGCGGTGAGGAGGGTGTTCGAGATCATAGTGTAGCAATAGTGTAGTATTTGCCATGATCTGACTGTGTGGTAATGTTGCTTTATGCTAATTTTTAATGCTGAAATATGGAACTGTAAAATTTTAATAAGCACATCAAGACCTCAGCTTAAAAATCCAGTTTTCTTGTTTTATGTATTGTTTGCTTTACACAGCAAGTGCTATTCTTTTTCCCTTTCCTAGCGGTCTTTGCAACTTCTGCCTCACTTGCGTACCTCTCCTGGGCACAAGGTAGTCTTAAATTATTAAAAATATATTATTTCCATTACTGATGTAATTAAAATAACACAACAGCAAGCAGAGGTTCCTGAAATTCCCCAGAAGCCCCTAACCTAAAAGTAATCTGGAGAGACAAGATGCATTACTGTAAATTCCTTCCTTCTAGAAGTACCTGCTAACCAGCAAGTAACTACTCTTGAGATACTAAGGCCTAATATACATGCATTCAGTTTATTTAAACATCCTTCAGAAGCAGTAAAAAGCCTTGACTGTATTTTAACAACAGATGCATAGTAGGTAGTTCCCTGTATGAACTCAGAAATTGATCTACACAATATGAAAACAAACACAATAGAAAACCTTTCAAATCGATGCCTTCATGTTAACCCTAGATATAATGTTCACATGTGCTCTCCTTCAGAAATAGAAACAGATGGAAAAGTTATTGTTGGGGCCATCATCAACAGTGTGTTTTAGTGATATGAAGAGAGAGGGAGAGAGAAATCGCCAAACATCTGAACTTTATTCTATAACTGTAGAATAGGTAGTAAAGGAATCAAACAAATATGAGAAATAAATTAGAGATGGGATGAGATAAACATAGAGAGACAACAGTATAACCGCTACAGCAGCAGTGAATGTTTCTCTCCTAGCTTGGTATTGAGGATGACCTTTGTGGTGACCCCGTACATCTCTTTTCTCCAGATGGAGGTGAATGTGCTCTGATAGAGGTTTGAAACAATTACAATGGGCTGGGGAAATATTGCAAAAGAGATGGAGGAATACGATCATGCCTGAAGGGATTTTTTGCAATATATAAAAAGAAGGGAAATATATTTTAAACTATGAAAAAGAAATCAGTAGTGCAATCCCATAACCAAATGTGGCTTCTGCTTTGTGGTGGCCTTTTTAAATTTAGTCCCAAATGAAGCTATTATTACTATTATTGGTATATGCTATTAAAAGTCATTTTCTATTGAAGGAGACTGACAAATAATACAATTAATTTAGGTGCAGATGCACTGCATTTTAGCTCGGATACATATAGACCAGTGGTTCCCAAACTTGGTCCGCCGCTTCTGGCGGGCTGGGCTGGTTTGTTTACCTGCCACGTCCACAGGTTCAGCCGATCGCGGCTCCCAGTGGCCACAGTTCGCTGCTCCAGGCCAATGGGAGCTGCTGGAAGCGGTGGCCACTACATCCCTCGGCCCATGCCGCTTCCAGCAGCTCCCATTGGCCTGAAGCGATAACATGGAAGTACAAAGAGGCAGAACCCTCCAGGGTTAGGGGAAAGAACTCTAAAATAACCAAGGTGGTGTGTGGGGGTGTGTGTGTGTGTGTGTGGAAGGTGAGAAGTAGCGATAGAAAATCAATTTGGCCAGATACTACAGATCCTCTTGTCAGTCAGAGACAGGAAGTGCTACTTCTAAAATAGCCAATTTGGGTGGCAGGAGAAGATACGGAAGCTTAACTCATCTGGCCAAAAATAAGAAAACTTTAAAAACTGAAAATAAAAAAGGCCAAAGGAAAAAGGAAACAGTGAGGGAAAACTGATTACAAATGAAAGATTCTGGACACCGAACTACCTAATATGCAGGTGCCAATGATGTTCTGTCATTAGTGCCCATGGTAGACTATGCATACTAAACTCTAGGAGTAAAATTAAAGGCCAGGTTAAAGATTCTTCAAAATCTGAGAAGTTGGATAAAGAAAATGTGAACAGTAGTTGTGTGCTCACTTAATAGTCCCTCTCCTGCCTTCAAATGGCATCTGCCTAACATAGAACCTAAGAACAACCTTTAATGCCCGCACATAATATGGACATTGAACATGGATTTTATTTCATTTCACCATCATAAGCTACCACCTCAATCTTGTCATTGCACTATTTTTTCTTTCCTGTGTGTGTATGTGTGTGTGTATAGGTGTAGTTCAGTGAAATGGAAAATTTGGGACAAATTGAATCTCCAGTTAAAAATCAACGGGAGACTCTGGAGTCCACAAATGCCCATTCATTTCTTCATAAATGCTAATTACTTAACATTTTATTTGTCACAACAATGAGATCCACTGATGGTGTGGCATTAACTCACAATAACAGTGCCATTAATGCATGTCAGCATTGTATTATAATCCGAGGCAATGTTTTCATTGTCTCTCTTTCCATTGTAATGGGGCGAGACCTCTTTGTTTGTTTGTTTCTCACTGATGTGGTGATATTTCTGCTCATCTGGGTTTATTAAATCATTATATTATACTATTGTTCATAAGGCAATAACTGTTCCAGTGCCAGACAATCATTTTTGAGGGGTTACTTTTAGTGCAACACTAGCTTACTAGGTTTTTAGAGTAACAAGTGTGTGAAAGTTTAAGAGTTTAAGGGATGAGGGCTGTTGAAGTTTTAATTAGTCAGTTATGTAGCATTATATGTGTGCTGGAAAGAAAAGTCCCTGTAGTGAACAGTTTACAATCCCAAGAGCCAGGTATCCTTCCTACAGAAGTTGATATAAAAAATCCAAATGACTTCCAAGGGACTTTGGATTGTGGCCTCTATTTGACAAATGCAGCATGATGCTTAAGACACAGTGTCTCAGTCCTGCTTCCTTTGAAGTAAAGGGCAAAACTCACGAGATGGTCAAAAAATGACAGTTGTTTTATACAGAAAAAAAATTCCATTCATCCCCCCCCCCCCCTTAATCTCTGCTGGTGTAGGTGGGGGGAGGGGGAAGAGGGCAGGGGCTTTTGTTTGTTTGCTTGTTTTTACGAATACCCAAAACATTTTGGATTCCAAAGGCTGAAAAAACAAAAACAATCTTTTTTGGGTAAAAGTAACGTTTTGTCGGTTTTTGTTTTTTCAGTGAAAAATGGACCATTTACCTCCAATCAGACATGCTTTTTTTTTTGTTCTGGTCAAAACCCTTTTGTTCATTAAAAACATGCTTGATGGAAATATTTTGCTCAGGTCTACAAAACTCCAAATGGTGCCAATGCCAGGTCACCCGAGGAGCAGAACTAAGAGCCAACAGTGTTAATAAGCAATGAACTCTAATCAAAGAGCTGACTTTTCAGAAGGACATTTGAATACGGAAAGATAAGTTAGATACATTGGGAGATTTAAAAACAAATGTATTTATGGAAAAGAGGGGCAGGCCTACTACGAGCTGGTGTTGGATGAGAGTTCCTGCACACTTCCAGCCTGGAATTCATCTACTATAACAGTGTTTCTGTTTTGGTTAATTTATATTAAACAAAGCACCTCAAAGGGTTTTCTGCATGTCATTTTAGCAATAACACAGCTCTGGAAAAAGCACAATGGTCCAAATTTTTCTCTCCTTCTTTTTCAGCTACTTTGTCCCACTCAGGTGGCATGCAGTGCTGGAATCTGTTCCTAACTGGCCAGCCCTTCCCCCTCCCACCCACAGCAGCATAGGGGAGCTCTGAGCTGGTGTAAAGGGGCATAGCCATCTTCTACACCAGCTGCATCCAGACCTGGCCTAAGGGGCAGGAGGAAGCATGTTGCAGGAGAGACATAGTGTGCCTGGGCTACACCAGTTCATGAGTGGTGTATGTCTGGGCCAATATATCCATGACTGGTTGGGGTAAGGGGAAGGAAGGAAAGCAATGCTGCTACCAACAAAGATAGAATCTGATGTCTCTACGTTATGTGTCTCACTTTTTCCTGTCATATGCAGTGTTGTACTCTACCCACCTTGTCTCTCTATTTCCTGTCATACTCATTTTTAATAGAGCAGAAATAAAGTAGAGGGTGAGAATTTCCATGCATCCTTATACTTAAAGCAAGTCTGTAGGTCAAAATAATTCATGGGACCAGTGATAAACCTACTAAATATGATTGCCATGAACTTTTTTAAAAGATCAAAAGTAGATATGAAAAATAAATATAAAATAATCAGTAATAACTGTACCAATAAATCATCTGTCCATAGCTGTCACTGATCTTTAACCAACATGCAAGAGCAGAAGAAAATGTAAGATAAAGTACTTTAAAATCAGAACAAGCTACCATACATAGTATTTATGTTCATGATCCTTTCATATTGTACTTCCAATTAACCTTTATTTACTGAGAAATTATGACATTCTAATTTGATTGGCAGCCCTGGTGCTGGCGCCAGGGACTGGAGTTCAGAAACTCTGCTGGAAAATCATGGTTTATTAATACATCATTAAGCACTTTAAATGGATTTCAATGGCGTATGTCTAAGGAAGGAGATCATTCAGCATTTGTTAGTTACTAACAGAATACAGAATTGGAATTTACAGTGCAAGCCTTAATGTTAAAAATCCTAATGTGCCAGCAATTGAATTACAGTATCATTTTGTAGCCTGTATGTCATCTGCTTCTTTACCAGGAAGAACTATAAATGTTAATGATACTCTTTTATCCAGGCATAAGAATACTGTAATACAGTAATACAATCTAGACAAACCTGAATGCAGATAAAGCAGCAATTCGGTTTATTTGTGATGTGTTTATGATGAGTGTTTAGTCCGTTAAACCCCTTTAGCTGAATGACATCATTTACTGTAGAAGCACGTAATTTCCATTATAGTCCTTTTAATGAGTATACAGTCATTCCAAACAAACATTTCAAAAGTTTTATCTATATATCTATATCCATCCGTAATTTAAGTAGCACAAGGATGGATCTATTCCACATGATATAAAAATGTGCTGATAGATTATCAGTGCTTTAGAAAATGCAGAACAGCTTCCTGATCAGAGTCACTCTAAATCTTCCAAAACTTTGGGTAAAATCTGCAGAAAACGCTCCCCCACATCCATTGTCTCCTTTAATCTCTGGAATTCTGCACGAATAAAATTAGCATCTCATGCTTTATATGGTAGAGGGCTCTGGCACTGGCTATTGATTTGTGAAATGTTTGCTATAGGGAAATGTATAGAAGAAAATATATTTTTGCTGGACACATTTGAGACAGCTGAAATGAGTTTCATTGCTGGCAGTGTTATTGCATGTTGACAGCATTCTATAAAGAATGTGGTGGAGAATAGGAGCAGTACACCAAACAATGCTCCATCTGGGAATCTTACAGTCTACAAGCTCAACACGATACAAATACAGAGTGGAGCCAGAGCCCAAAAATGACACTAACAACAAGTGCTTTTTAGTCTGAAAGAGGAAAAGCTGGACAGGGTTGATGGGGATAGTGAAGAGGCAGAGGACTGAGGGGTTGAAGTATGAAAAAGGAAAACAATGCAAAGGAAACGTTGAGTAGCAGGAGAGAGGGGGCATGGATGGAGGAGATGGAGATAGTGAACAGGGTCCAGCTGGAGCCTCTGAGTAGAAAAAGTGCATGACAGAATTTCTAAGGAAAAAAGTAATTTACAGAATGCTTGTAGGTAACTCTTTTGGACAGCACAATCTTATTTTCTTTTTTTTATACTTTATGATTCTGCCACAGACTCTCAGGGTATGTCTACACTATGATATTAGGTCGATATTATAGAAGTTGATTTTTAGAAATCGATTTTATACAGTCGATTGCGTATGTCCACACTAAGCGCATTAAGTCGGCGGAGTGCGTCCTCACTCCCGTGGCTAGCATTGACTTACAGAGCGGTGCACTGTGTGTAGCTATCCCACAGTTCCCACAGTCTCTGCCGCCCATTGGAATTCTGGGTTAAGCTCCCAGTGCCTGATGGTGCAAAAACATTGTCGTAGGTGTTTTTGGGTACATGTCATCAGTTGCCCTTCCCTCCGTGAAAGCAACGGCAGACAATCATTTTGCACCTTTTTTCCATGTGGATGCCATACTGCTTTCAGAAGACGGTGCAGTGGGATTGCTAACCGTCGTCATCCACCACTTCCACTGCAATTCTGCTCTTCTGCTATTGTCTCAATAGTGAATTTCTCCATGCTGTCTGTCATGGGCTCCCAGGTACGTGTGTTCTTCCTCGGGAAATGTGTGCAGTGCTAACCGTCGTCCTCCACCGCTTCCGCTGCAACTCTACTCTGCTGCTCTCATGAATCCACCTCGCAGGTCCCCTCGTCATTCTCTATGAATATCTATTCCCGTGGCATCCGTCATCAGCCACCGCTTCCGCTGCAACTCTGTTCTCCTGCAGACGCCATACCACAGCAACCATGGAGCCCGCTCAGATCACCGCGGCATTTATGAGCATTGTAAACACTGCGCGCATTATCCTGCAGTATGTGCAGAACCAGAACCTGCAAAAGCAGGCGAGGAGGTGACAGTAGTGCGGTGACGAGAATGATGAGCACATAGACACAGACTTCTCTCAAAGTACGGGCCCCAGCAATTTGGACATCCTTGTGGCAATGGGGCAGGCTAATGCCATGGAACGCCAATTCTGGGCCCAGGAAACAAGCACAGACTGTTGCGACCGCATAGTGTTGCAGTTCTGGGATGATTCCCAGTGGCTGCGAAACTTTCACATGCGTAAGGCCACTTTCATGGAACTTTGTGACTTGCTTTCCCCTACCCTGACGTGCAAGAATACCAAGATGAGAGCAGCCCTCACAGTTCACAAGCGAGTAGCGATAGCCCTCTGGAAACTTACAACGCCAGACAGCTACTGGTCAGTCGGGAATCAAATTTGGAGTGGGCAAATCTACTGTGGGGGCTGCTGTGATCCAAGTAGCCAATGCAATCACTGAGCTGCTGCTATCAAGGGTAGAGACTCTGGGAAATGTGCAGGTCATAGTGGATGGCTTTGCTGCAATGGGGTTCCCTAACTGTGGTGGGGCGACAGACGGAACGCATATCCCTATTTTGGGGCCGGACCACCGTGGCAGCCAGTACGTAAACCACAAGGGGTACTTTTCAATGGTGCTGCAAGCACTGGTGGATCACAAGGGACGTTTCACTGACATCAATGTGAGATGCCCGGGAAAGGTACATGACGCTCGCATCTTCAGGAACTCTGGTCTGTTTGAACAGCTGCAGGAAGGGACTTACTTCCCAGACCAGAAAATAACTGTTGGGGATGTTGAAATGCCAATAGTTATCCTTGGGGATCCAGCCTACCCCTTAATGCCATGGCTCATGAAGCCATACACAGGCACCCTGGACAGTAGTCAGGAGCTGTTCAACTATAGGCTGAGCAAGTGCAGAATGGTGGTAGAATGTGCATGTGGACGTTTAAAAGCTTGCTAGTGCAGTTTACTGACTGAATATTCCCATTGTTATTGCTGCTAGCTTTGTGCTCCACAATATCTGTGAGAATAAGGGGGAGAAGTATACGGTGGAGTGGGAGGTTGAGGAAAATTGCCTGGCCACTGATTATGCGCAGCCAGACATCAGGGCGATTAGAAGAGCACAGCTGGGCACGCTTTTTTCCTTCTTATCTGTGCTAGCGTCTGGGATGGAGATGATAGGGGGATCATTGAAACATTTGCAGATGCGGGAGGAAAAAAGGGAGAGTAGTATTTAAAAAGACACATTTTAGAGAACAATGGGAAAACTCTTTCACAGTGAACCAAGCTACATAGCACATGTTCTTTCGGTACAAGGTTGCATTTGGCTCTTATATTGAGGGCCTGCTGGTTTGGTGTGAGAGATCAGACACGCAGGGCCGGGAAACAGAATTCGGCTTGCAGGCAGCCATGGTAAGCCCAAGTCTTCAGGGCAAATTAATCATTAAACACGCTTGCTTTTAAACCATGTATTATATTTACAAAGGTACACTCACCAGAGGTGCCTTTTCTGGCTTCATGGTCTGGGAGCCTGGGTTGGGAGGGCTGGGAGGGTATTGGCTCCAGGGTAATAAACAGTTCCTGGCTATAGGGGAGAACGGTTTCTCCGCTTGCCTGTTGTGTGCTATCCTCCTCCTCCTCATTATCATCATCTTCCTTGTCCCCAAAATCCTCATCCCTGTTGCGTGAGACTCCCCCCTTGCAGCTGTCCAAGGACAGACGTGGGGTAGTGGTAGGGGCACCCCCTGGAATTGCATGTAGCTCATCATAGAAGCAGCATGTCTGGGGCTGTGACCCGGAGCGGCCATTTGCTTCTTGGGTTTTTTGGTAGGCTTGCCTGAGCTCCTTAATTTTCACCTGGCACTGCTGCGGGTCCCTGTTATAGCCTCTGTCCATCATGCCCTTGGAGATTTTTTCAAATATTTGGCATTTCGTCTTTTGGAAAGGAGTTCTGATAGCACAGATTCGTCTCCCCATACAGCGATCAGATCCAGTACTTCCCGTTCGGTCCATGCAGGAGCTCTTTTGTGATTCTGAGACTGCATGGTCACCTCTGCTGATGAATTCGCCACGCTGACCAAACAGGAAATGAAATTCAAAAGTTCCTGGTGCTTTTCCTGTGTACCTGACTAGTGCATCTGAGTTGAAAGTGCTGTCCAGAGTGGTCACAATGGAGCACTCTGGGATAGCTCCCAGAGGCCAATACCATCAACTTGCGTCCACGTGACCCGAAATTTGACCTGACGATGTCAATTTCAGCGCTAATCTCCTCGTTGGGGAGGAGTACAGAAATCAATTTTAAGATCCCTTTAAGTCGACAAAAATGGCTTTGTCATGTGGATGGATGCAGAGTTAAATCGATCTAACGCTGCTAAATTTGACCTAAACTCATAGTGTAGACCAGGGCTAAGGGAAGGGGCCTGATTTTCAGAGGGTGTGTATGGCGGTTTTACTGAAAAGCAGGCCCTTCTATAGCAGCGGTTCTCAAATGTATTTGATCGGGTCCCCTTCTTTGTGTCTGTCATCATTTACACCCCCTACCACAAGTACATATCCTGCCACCCAGCTCTGAAAGCAAGCACCATGCCAGCAGCAGCACAGAAGTAAGGGTGGCAATGTGAAAAGTGATATTTGACTTAATGCCCCATTGCCATCCTTATTTCTGGATCACTGTTGCCACCACAGGCCCCACCACTTCCAGGTGAGGGATTGGGCTGGGGCGGATGGAGAGCCTGAACCCAGTCTGCCTCTTGGTGAGGGAGGAAGGGGGAGGAGAGCCCAAGTCCGGGTAGTGAGGCTCTAGCTGTCCCCTTTATCCCCACCTCCCACGTGTGCATGGCCCTTCTGCACAAACCCCAGCCACCTGGGGCTGATAGCCAGAGCTCTTAAAAAAAAAAAGAAAAAAAAAAGCACACAGCTCTTGAGACCCGTGACACATTCCCCCACCTCCCTTGGTTTGAGAACCACTTTTCTAAAGTGTCTCAAGTTGGGCAGACAAATATAGGTGGCATCCTGGATCACTAGTCACTTTGACACTTTGGCCAAAGTATACTGTGTGAGAAGATGGCTTCCTCATTGTGTTGTGGTAGAAGCATAAAGTCTGACCAAGATCATACATAAAGAGAATACATTTGCAGTTTATAATTAGGACTGGTGTCCTCATATGTCCACATGATTTTATTTTACCAAACGTTTACACTGAAATAAGTCTACCCTCTACTCAAGACCCTTCAGGAATCACATTTATTATACTGCATATTTTTGTGAAATGTGAACTCATCATTATTCTCTTTCTTCTGGGAGCAAGAACAGGACCTTAACCAGCTGTATTATCCTGATGTTTTAACAACACTCCCCACCCCCTAACCAAAGTTTACAAAAAATCAAAAGATCCTTTCTTTTTCCTCTTGCAGAACAGACATCACTGGATGATCAGGAAAGTAGGTCAAATAAATTGAGGAGGGGGAGAGGTGGATGAACAGTAAAATGGTGGGAAGAGCATCAGATAAATGACAGAAGAAAATAAACAAGCTATAAAGGAGGAAACACCCATTTAGGTTAACGCAATCTTTCCTGACTTCAAGATTAGGATCACGGGTATTTGTCTGCAAAGGCAAATTTCCAGAAATATCATTGCTGTTATTCTCATCATAAAACTGAGATAATGGGGGAAGGGGTGCCTGAAGACCTGCATACTACTATTAACAGATGTATTCAAGGGTGTTGGATGTAGGCATAGAATACCCAGGAATATAAGAGGCCAACAAGAAACCTGAAGGACAAAGTTTTTCAACTAACAACAAATAATGAGGAGAAATCGTAGGAAGGGGGAGAGAAGGAATATCTGTTTTGAAAGAAAATTAATCAGGTAGAGAAACAGTATATCTGCTATTCCTGTACAAATGAAGAGAGATAAATATTTGAAAGCCTATGAAGCGGGATTTTGATATAACTGAGAAACAGCTAAATGAAGGAAATGACTAAAACGTTATAAAATAAGGATACATCTTATACTAAAGGCTAGACTTAACAAGACAGGAGGAGGCTAGGAGGATATACAGTGATGAAGGAAGAAATTACATATGCAGCCGGAATACCACTGAAGAGATCGTTTGGATTAAGGAAAAAAATAGAATTGGTAAGGAAATAAATGATAAGAAACTGTAGTGAACCTCAGGGCAGGAAGAAACGGCAGATTCAGAAATATATTTACAGATAGGAGAAGCCTGTGAGAGTGTTGGAACATTAATCATGGAAGATTTTAATTGCCCTGATGCTTCTTAGGGTAACAATCGTGGAATCACAGTGCAAGGTGGCATGCTTCTACAAGAATGAATCCTTGCATAATGTGTACATCAAAGAACAATGGATTTAGGCCTTAGAAAGGAATTAGTAGTGGAATGATCTCCTAGTCTGGCGATCAATTCATTATGTATGCATGAGATACTGAATATAAGACTAGGAAAGATCACTTAGGGTGAAATCTCTTCAACCAAAGAAAAGAACGTAGCAGAACTGTGGTTGTTCCACTGGAGTCGGGCTGGGAGGCAGAGTCATTATAATGCCAAGCAAACCTGGAGCCAGGCTCCAAGTGGTTCTCTCCACACTAGTTTGGGTAGCTCAGAGATTTGAAAAGTGTGTGAACAGCAGGTCTGTGACCTGCCAAGAGCCAGGCTCTGATTTTCAAAGGAGTCTAATGCACTAAGGCCACTGTGAAAATCCGAGCCCCACTAAGGAGTCACTGCCCAGTAGCTGCCAGGCATCATGGCTGCTATTACAAGCACAGTCTGACTGTGCAGGTATACACATGTTCCAGATGTTCCAGCTGCTGGTTCTCTGCATATAAAATCTGTTTAACTTGGCATATCAGAAGGTTTCTTTCACAGATCAGTATTGCTTTATATGATTTACTCCCTACATTTTCTTCATCCATGTCTAATTATATTTATAATTGTTTTAATAATAAAAACATTTTATAAGTTAATTAAAAAGCAATTTGGAGGCACTTTTTATTACACAAATATATGTCTGTCTGTCTGCAGTGTGTGTGTAGAGCCATCATTTCCTAGTTCCTGTTTTCAGTATCTCATTCAGCTTCCTGCTGTATCATACATTTCCCTGGAACAGAAGTAACAGTGATTGCAACGGCTTCCAGAATTCCATAGAGTACCACACTGTCTTTCCCAGGTTCCCTGAGGTTGTCCCATCGATCCCCAAACAGCAGATAAATGTGCTTGGAGCATCTTTACCAACAAAGCTAGTGGCTAGTTCCTGTCCTGAAAAACATCATTGCTGTTCTTTAGTTTCTGAAACAGTGGATTTTTTTCACTTTCTCCTTCCACTATCTGCAGCGTGGCTGGCTGGGGATTATGCTGGCTCCCTGCCTCATTCTGCTGAACTGCTCTAATTTTTACTGAATGGGATCTGCCTGAGTGCCTCATCTTTTGCTCATGTTCCATCTCATTACAATAGGCGAACCACAGCCCCTCAAGTAAGGTCTCACCAACTAACTTTTGGATTTTCCAAAAATTGCCTCATTTCAGCTCAAATAGTATCACTCCATTGCCCTGTCATTATTGCCTGTGAAAGCGGGCTCTGGATGGTCTCTGGGTGATATTTCAGACCTGACTTGGCTCAGTCTGATGCAGAGATAATATGCTGCTGCAGATCCAGCAAGTGAACCAAAAATCCAAAGGGGGTTTCTCTGGGTTCCTGAATTGTTCACGTCAAAAGCTGATATAAATCAGTAGGCATCCTCTTCTGCATAACATGCCTCAAATCTGCTGCAAGAGAATGATGCTGAGCATATGTTTTGCCTCTAAACAGATACAGAGTTTCCGGGTTTTTTTACAGTTTCCACTATCTCAATCTCTGTCTCACTCTTTTGTAACCCAGTCATGATTTTGTGTTTAAGCCTATTGTAGCTCAGCCAATCCTTTGATCTGATTCTCCAATTTAATTTTTCCAATAATTTTGAACTCTTTAGGGAATGCTGGGTACAGTCACTGCTGGGGTTGCAGAGCTCTAGCCATGAATGATTCTGACTTCATGGGTGAAAACCACTTTAATAATATGCTGGGAGTGACATATAAAATCTGTTGTATACGATAGTCTGAATTCTTTACTCAGTCCTTTTTACCAAAAGAAGCATCGCAGGCAGGAGATTCCATGGAACTCCATTTATTTATGCTCTGACCCAGGAAAAATAGTCCAATGGGACTACTCACATGTTTAAATCTAGGCATTTACTTAAGTGCTTTCCTGAATTGGGGCCTAAGGGGGGCCAGCCTTTGGGAAAATGTCATCCTGGGCGAACTTGTATTTCCACCTCGCCAATCTCCTCTGGCACCCGCTGCCTCCCTGTGCACCTCACCCATGCCCCCTGGCCCCTGCTGACTCCTCAGCCATTCCCCCTGGTCCCCACTACCTCCCTGGGCTCCCCATCACCCCGGCCCCTACTGCCTCTCCAGGCTCCCCATCCATCCCCCCATTCTCCCTAGGCCCTGTTGTCTCCCTCCCTCCCCAAACATTGCCCTGAGCTTCCTTCCACAGCTTTGCACCACAGGCCTGCCCCACTCCTTATCTCTTGACAATGGTGCCCTGAGTGGTCACCCACATCACATACCCTTAAGTCCACCCCTAGGTTCTTAGGCTCCTAAAGATGCAGAAAGGTACCTAGAGGTATTTTCCAAAATGCTTAAGCAGGTTAGACCCTTAACTCCCATTACAATTGGAGTTCCAATTATTTGGATGGGAGTTAAGTGCCTAACCTGCTTTTTCTAAGTTTCTGTCTGCATCTTCAGGCTCCTAAATATCTTTAAAAATCTGGCACTTGGGTATGTTAGGGGGCTTATTCCTTCACCCATTTACTTCCCTGGTCCTTCTTGCATGAACAGAGAGCAACAATACCCGAAGTCCAAAGGTGCAAACAGTTCGATGTTTCTTGGGGTGAACTTCCAGCAAGCATGATTCCAGTTTCCTTCCTTAGTGTCCCCTTTCCCAGCTCTGACACCACAGAGCCTTACACCTGTGTCCCTGTTCCCATTCCTGCCCTTAGCCAAACATGATTCCAATTTCCCCACCCCCATTCCCTGTTCCCATTTCCCCCTTTAGCAAAACATGATTCCAATTCCCCCCCCCCGCACATACACCCACACACTTCCTGATTGACTGCAGACTATATAGTAAAATATAGTATTGAGTTCTGCTTAGCTATACCTTAACCAATCATTTTTCTGAAATTTAACTAACCAATCCTAACATATTGTAACATGATTATGTAACCAATTATATCCCACCACCTTAATTAGTTTACACCCATCAAAATTAATTATACAGCAGACAGGAACAATCACAGAACCAGACAGAGATTATACAAACAAACAATGGGGAAATGGGAACTACAGAGATAGAACAAACACAGAAATGAGGAGTTCACATCC